>NC_092861.1:16793106-16823813 GCF_032062135.1 Pyxicephalus adspersus
CCAAATCACAAGGTCTTTGAAGGAGAAATGTCTGCCTGTTTTCAAAACCTGAAATGATGGTAACTTCTCCAGCATTGACTCGCCTAGCAATGGTCTCTGAGGGTGCCGCTATCAACCAAAGCTTGAACCTGTGTTTTGCTTTTTGCAAGATACCTGCAGCCATCAGTCGGGTAGACTATTGCAGAAGGGATATCACCTGTCCCTTTCTGAAATATTGACCTGCCTGATCAAATTGTGACACACGTCAGAGTGCTTGTGTGAAAATCTGACAGGCGTACGGCGATCACCTGACCGTTTATGTATACTTCACGGCGTATCCATAAACGACAATCCCATGGCTTCTGTGCAGTCACTCATCCACCTTTCTCTGTGTCTGTCTGTATTTGTTTATTTGCAACCCCTATTTAATGTACAGCACTTCGTAATATGTTGACACTATATAAATCCTGTTAAGTAATAATAGAACAACCTGGGGTTGTGTATAATGCTCGTTCGTTCATCTGTCACTGGAAGCCATCATAAAAGAAGCTAAAATTTAATGTCTTCGCAGAACTTATTTTAGACCTGAGCATTGCTGCCACCTGGTGGTAGAAGTTTATATCATGGTCATGTTGTGTTCTAGGCATATCAGAAGTGCTTGAAACCTGATTTTTTTTTTCTGCACCTTTTGGCCGTCACCATAAAGCAGATTTCTTTTTTGTTTTGTTTTAGTGTTTTTTTTTAAATATTTTGTCCTTCCAATCCATAAAGAGCTTGTGATATTATACCACTGCAGTCATACATACCAGTGTTCTCCCCGGCCCCTCTTAGTTGGGTGCACCACTCGGCACTTTTCAGTAACCACCCAGCTGTTTTTGGGTGGTTACTACAGAGTTAGGTCATACTACAGGGTCTGCCACCCACCTACAGCTTCTTCCCACCCAGCTTAAAAAATGCCTGCGTTGAACACTGCATACACTTTAAGAAGGTCATACATGGTCTTCTGTAGGAGCGCTCAAAGAATTCTTTATACATTTTTGCTCTTGCCATTCCAAACCCTTTCAGTATTTTGGTATATTTGTTAACCTGTTATGGTACTGCCACTAAATTGACATTCAATGTTTAATATTTGGATTAAGAAATTGGTAGATTTTTATTTGTTTGTGTAGTCATATATCCTGTATAGTGTTTATTTTTCACTTTAGAACTGCTATTTGGGTCTTTCCTAAAAGGATTATTATTTTTATACCGCGCAAGGAATTATGGGGTGTGCTTGTTTTTATAGGATGATAATTTTGTGTTATGGTTCACTAAAATTCTGTAGCCTTCATATATACATTTAGGTACTCCTATTTAGCAGTTTAAATAGAAAAGTTCTTCAGTTCAATTTACTATCCAAAATGTAACCTGTTCTATTTTAGACCATTCCATGTCCCAACCAATCATGGTACAGCGAAGACCTGGGCAAGGCTTCCAAGCAAACCACGATGTAAATTCGGTACTCTCGCCTCGATCAGAAAGTGGTGGTCTGGGAGTGAGCATGGTGGAGTATGTTCTGAGCTCCTCGCCTGCTGATAAACTCGACCCAAGATTTCGGAAAGGAGCCTATGTAAGGGCCAGTTTTTCTGATATTCATTTTTTTATGGGTAATTGTGGTGTTCATAGTATGTGTAATTTTTCTGTGTTCACAGGGTAAAGTAAAACTTCCTGTTTGGTGTATCATCTTGTGCACAGCTTTCTCATATATTGAGATTCATTCTAAGTTTAGCTGCAAGTTTGGGTTAGTTAAGTTTAACCTTTTATTCCAATATCAAAAAAGCTGCCTTTTTCTCCCTGTGTTAGTGTGCTAGAGATTGTGATTTGGATGGACCAGAAAAGGGGGAACCGAAAGGGAAAGCTTCACCATTTGAAGAGGAAAAGAAGCGAGATCTGATATCTAATGATGAAGAGGTTCCAAAGCTAAATGGCCGAGGGCTTGCAAATGGGATTGATGCAGACTGCAAAGACTTCAAGTAAGTGTGGAAAAGATTAGAGGTTCTTAACACCTGATTGATTTTATTGCAGTAGTTTACCCATGAACTGTTCTTGGAGAGGCCAAAAAAGTCAACAATTCAGAAAAGTCAAAGCTTGCTAACCTTAGTGTTTGAAAGACCATTAACAAAGATGTAATGTCTTCATGTGCTTCTTGCTTTTTCTTTTCTTTTCATGTAGTTACCCTGCCAGACACCAATTCTGTCCCAAAGTCACTGTATTGTCTCTATGAAGGAGCAACACTGTCATCATACGGCAGGCAGTGTTTAATCTACAGCACACCACCATCTCCACATTTCTATTTAATGACCTGAGTTCTAGTTTAGCACAGGAATGTGATTACTGATTTTTTTAGAATATGGGAACTATGTATAACTGCATTTCTGGTGTTTTCCTGTTTTTGTAGCATTTTTATGAGGCAAAACATGGGAAATTTTCATCTATTTGTCATGTACTTTTTTTTTTTTTTTTTTTTATGCTCTTTCATGTTTGCCCTTTATCCTCCTGCAGTCGTACTCCGGGGAGCCGCCAAGCTTCTCCTACAGAGATAGCAGAGAGAATTGGCCCAAACCAGAATGTCACGGAAGGCCTGGGGCAGCTCTCAAACCCCATGGTCAACAAGCCCCTAACAGATGACTTTGCAACACCTGAAAGTCAGAACTTGGATGGAATGGAGCAAGTCGGTCTGGATTCTTTACAGTTTGACTACCCTGGTAATCCCTTACCAATGGACTCTGCTGGAGCTGGTGTTGGTCTGTTTGACTATGGAACCCAGCAGCAGGTTAGTTTACTTTTTTTTTACTGATGTTTTTTTTTTTTTACCTTGGACATTATTTAACATTTAACTGGAACAGACTGTTGCTAGTTTAAAAGAAAAGCAAAAAGAGCCCCCCTACTTCTGTGTGTCAGGTTTCCTCTGCTTTAAAAAAAATGCCAGTAGTGTCTGCTGAACACATTGGAGATATGTAGCAACTGTTACTCTTGTCTTTGTTTTAGAGAGTCTGCTACTGTCAATTTACCATTTTTTTTAAATGCCTTAATTCTGTTTTAAGGCCCTTCAAATGACCATGTCCAACAGACAGGGGATCCCAAAAAGTATCACTGACCCCCAAGTGCTGTTCATTTATGTTTTTTAACACCAACACTACCTATTCTGCAACAAAATTCAGTTGCTTTTAACGCATGAGCTAGTCATGATGAAAGCTGTTGCGGTTACCAATGTGCATATGTCGGCGCTAAACCTAACAACATTCAAGCCCTGGAATGGCTGGTGTCATAACTGAAAAGTTCAGCACTATGAAAACTGCAGGTTTAAATAGATGTTTAAAAGTCACTGTCCGGTAAAGGATAGAAAGGTTTAGTTAAGCTTTATTATAGGCACTTGCACCTAATGATTAGATAATCAGTAATCATTATTTTGGACCTAGCTGTGATATTCAAAGCTGGAATGTGCAGTTATATAAATTGGAGGCAGACATTTTGTCTTCTAATCTACACTGCCACGTTTATGTCTTGTTCACTACATGCAATCTTTCTTCCCATAGCTCTTCCAGAGACCCAATGCTTTAACAGTGCAGCAATTAAATGCAGCCCAGCAGCAGCAGCAACAACAGCAGCAGCAGCAATACGCCCTGGCGGCAGCCCAGCAGTCTCACATTGGTAAGTCTAGTATCCCATGGATTCTTTCTGTTATAATATGCCTTCTTTGTTGATTTAATTCAAAGTCAAGCAATGAGCGAACATATGCACCTGTCAAGTCTTATTTTTACATATTTATACTTGTCTGTCCTACCTTTTCCCCTATGTCAATTAACCACATGTTTATGTAGTGCCATGACTTGATCCTTTTTGCTTTTCCTCTACCCATGAAAAGCCTAAACTTAGATATCTTTAACAGTAATGGTTTTGAAAGTCATGCCTTTGCCCTTCATGAAAGTTCTTGATAATCTTTGTTTAAAACAAACTTCAAATAGCATTTTGAATGTTTTTGTTTTGATATAAAGGCGTATCCATTAATAGTTAAATAATTTCTGTGTGAATGCCATGTTCTACTTCATAAGGATTTTTCTTTATTACAGCCAGTGTGTTTTCAGCAGGTCTGGCCCCAGCTGCCTTTGTGCCAAACCCCTATATCATCAGCACGGCTCACCCTGGCACAGATCCATACACCGCAGCCGGCCTTGCTGCAACATTGGCAGGTAGGTGCTAGGAGTTACAAACTAATGTTGGAGGAACTTTGGGAAAAACTAACCTAAAAATTGTGCTGTTTTTAATTTAAATAGTTGGAGATTATTAAGGTAATACTTTACCTTGTTTACTGCTGTGGCAAAGCATAGAACATTACTTCCGCTGTCTGAGGTTCCTAGATCTCTGCATAGTCATTCTGGTTGACCCTAATTTTTTTTTTTTTTTTTGACCATTGTGTGCTCATTTGATCTACTAAATGGAGCAGCACTCAAAAGCAAATAGTACAAATAGTGTACTGACAAAAAACACTGCAGCACAACACAAGTGGGAACATTAGACATAGCTGTCTATGCAATGTTTGGTGTCCTTGTGTATCTCACACGATGTAAAGCACACTGAGCAAACGACACCGCACAGGAATGAGGCCTGGGAACCACTTTGGGATCAACCTTGTAAACATGACTATTAGTCCTTGCTCACCGTACCTTCTGTCTGGTGAGCATATCTATAAATTTCTGCAGTATTTCCTATTTATACTTTTGAAATTTGTAAATATGAATCAAATGGTTATCTACAGTGTTAAAACTTAAAATTTATCTATAGACACAAAAGATACATGATGCAGTCTGCTAGTGACCTTTACTCTGCAGGGTTATTCTAAGTATCAAAAAGAAATCACACCTGTAACATAGTTTTATTGTTATTCCTGCCTGTTGATTTCTTCTGTCATGTCTAGCAATAGGAGCAAATGTATTTACAGAATTTTTTTTCCCAGCTGCCTAATGGCCAGGGCAGCAGTCATTTAACCTACAGGGTCTATTTAACTGCATCAGATTGGATAATGAAAAATGGTAACATGAAAAACCATGGTCTACAGAACCTTATTATAAAAGCAGAAGAGGGGACAGTGAGGATACTTATAAATCTAACGTAATTATAAAATTAAACTTTTCACAACTATATTTACAAGAGAGAAATATTCACATAATGTATTTGCATTTATGTTCGCTATATTTCTGTTTTTAGCTACAGAATAGTTGCTGATTTAAAAAATTGTGTGATGGGCAGTACAAATGTAGAAAGGTTTTTGCAGATTTTGGCATGTATTGTGTTGAATACTTGCGTTGATAAATTTGTTTCAACCTTTATAGGACCTACAGTTGTCCCTCCACAATATTATGGGGTGCCGTGGGGAGTGTATCCCGCTGGATTATTTCAGCAACAAGCTGCTGCAGCAGCGGCATCGGCTGCAAACAACAACAACCAGCAGGCAGCAACACAAGCATCCCAGGGGCAACAGCAGGTAAGTAAAATTAAAAAAATCTGCATACCTGTGATTTAAATCAAACAAAAAATATCTTGTTTGAACCTAGAGTCCTGCAGGTTGCTGAGGCCAAGGCCTTCGTTTCATCAAAAAGTATATGTGCTTTTAATATATTTATACATATTTAGCTTTTCATAAAAAAACATCCCTTATATAGATCTCCAAAAGCATAAGGCTGCTGCTGGACGCTTAGATTTGATGGTTTCTTCCTCAGCAGACTCAGACCAGTCACTATAGTTTCCCCCTTTGGAAGCAACAAAAACCGGTGGAGGAACATGGCAAGAAGAAAAAAAGTACAAGGAGTGAGGCTGTGCTCAGAAATGGGAGTCTACTATATAGTAGTCAAATTTTGCAGGCCCTGAATCTGTATCGACAAATATGTCTACCCCTACATACATTACGTACAGTACGTACGTACTACGTACAGTTACAAATTACACAAAGGTTTTTAAAACGCAACACACATGGATAATTGTTTACTGGTAAAATTATAGAAGCCTTTAAAGATTATTCATTCAGGTTTTACCCACTAGACGCTGTGTAAAATAACCCAACAAAAAAAACCTAAAATGTTTATATTGGCTATTGAATATTTTGTAATACACAATGGGGTTTGTGAGTTTTAACTGCAAGCCCATTAGTTTGTTTTAAAAGCCTAGCCGCTTTCAGGACATGTCTGTCCTTGCCCAAGTACTCTAGACCTTAATGGGGTCACCAGCTTTATTTACAGTATCTAAAGATTGCATTTTCATTACAGGTTATACGTTCTGCCACAAATCAAAGACCACTAACACCGAACCAAGGACAGCAAGGACAACAGACTGACACTCTTGCTGCAGCTAATTCAGCCCTGGCATTTGGCCAGGGCTTGGCCACCAGTATGTCAGGTACTAAGAATTGCTCCAACCCAATATTTTTGTAGTTCGATTTTTACTATGTATTAATTTGGTTCATATTTTATAGGCTATCAGGTCCTCACCCCTACTACTGCCTATTACGATCAGAATGGTGCCTTGGTGGTTGGCCCGGGAGCGAGGGCTGGACTGGCAGCCCAAGTGCGTTTGGTTGCATCCACCCCAGTACTCATCAGTCCTGCAGCGGCACAGGCTGGTATGTATCAAGTCCGCCACTAGCAAAGTTCTGTAGTGCTTGTTCAGTTTTACTGGTATGACTGCATTTCCATTTACTTTAAAGGTCTTCTTTATTTAGAAATTTTAAATAAAAAGTAAAGATGAAACTTTCTTCTGAGAATAATTTATAGCTAGAACTGTTATTGTGTAATAAAGTTTTAATTTAAAGAGTAAATGGTATCCTAAGCTGAGAGTTAGATGCTCTGATATGCCAAATATATGAAAACTAATATTAAATTGTGTTTTTTGCAGCTGCAGCAGTATCGGCCACTGGTGCCAACAGCCTTAACGCAGCTGCAAATGGCATCTTTCGCCCTTTGGGCCCTCAACAGCAACAGCCACAGCAGCAATCACAGCCAAACGCCAACCTCCATTCCAATTCATTCTATGGAAATAACTCTCTGACCAACAATTCCCAGAGCAGCTCTTTATTTTCCCATGGCCCAGGACAGCCTGGAAACACTTCACTGGGCTTTGGTAGCAGCAACTCTCTAGGAGCTGCTATTGGCTCAGCCTTTGGAGGCTTTGGATCCTCAGGTAGGTTACACACGTTTGCACCTTATTTGTGACATCAAAAGACTTCACTTTTTGAAGAGGATGATTGGGCAAATAATTTTCTAGTAAACCATAGATCTGGTTTAAAACCTTGCTTCTAGTAATTTGGTGAGTAGGGCCAAATAGAGTTTACATCTGGTGCAATGAACTCTGCTGACCTTTGGAAATCTTCATTTTTTTTTTTTTGTTTTTTTTATTTTTTTTTTGCAGTGTTCAAATTTTTCTTGGAGATCTTAAAGTAAAGCTGTCCTGAAAATATTTATCAGCTGCCATGCTAATATGGCCTCAGTGTTTCAATTTACTGGCATTAAATAGTAAATAAACCAGGACTTTTTCATCTGCTTACTTGTTCTGAGAATTGGTTAGTGGCATTTCTCAGTGGCGTCCTCCATGTTTTGTTCCTTACAGGTCTCCTGTAGAGTCCTACTCCCACTAGTTTACTTGATCTGCAGTCTGTACATCTTGTAACACGGTTCTAAGAACATTTTTTTTGAGCAACGTAGCACCATGCTTCGCTCTAGGGATGATGTCTCAGAGGCATTTGTCCACAGTGCCTTTCCTAATGTAGTGTATGAATAGGACTTTATCTTGTCCTAATAACTCATCATTGCACATGATACTGTTTAGCAGAGTTCTGTGTCCTACAAATAGGTGCATATAATCTGAGATCATGTTCTAACTTAATTGTATACAGTGGAGCCCTTGTGCAACCAAATACCTTCAGAAGTCTTAAGAACTTGGCAACATTGGCAGATTTCTGGGCCATTAAATTAATTTTGTTATGTGTTTTTATGTAGCTCATAAACATAAGTTTCAAATCCATTTGAATTCTAGGTTTTAACTTTCTAATGTGCTATATTCAAGTTAATCAGCCAGCTTTACGCCCATGTGCACTCATTGTAAAAAGTATCAATGCTTTTTGGGCCTCTCAAGGCATGTAGTTTATGGATACTCCTATTCCTTTCCAATGCCTATGCTGCAAGCAGTGACACACACCACGATTTGTGTCCCAAAAAAAGGTGCAGTGTGCTGAAAAAAGAATTGTCAGGTTTGTTCTTTTATGGTTTGAATGAATTGGCAGTTACCACAATGATGCAACAAGCAATGTGCACATATAGGTGTTGGGCCGCTGCAGTGGTGTCTGCATATACCTAACTGTCCCCTAGCCCTTGGGGAACTGTGATATGCAAATTTAGCACCCTCTGATAGCATGTTCTATTTCAGTGCTATCAATCAGCCAGTGAAGCCAATCATCATATAATTCTGGTAGGAAAGAAAAAAAATGCATAGGAGAACGTCCCATGAGTGCTCTAGAACAGTGGTCCTCAACCTTTCTGAAAGCAGGGCCCAGGTAACCTAGAATAAAATGTTGCCATGGCCCGGCTATATGGGTTACGCTACTCCGCTATTCTCAGTAGCTCAGCCTCCTGTCAGCACAAGAGCCGGAATGCTGTCAAGTGGCAGAGCTGCTTAGAAGTGTAAGATTTACATACATTGCTCTGCCATTCTCTGCAGCTTCTGTGGAAGGAGGGCCACAAGCGCTAATGCGGTCATTTGTTCCCCCTCTCACCACCTGCCACAGACCAGCACCGTTCCACGACACAGGGTTTGGGGACCACTGTTCTCAGGACATCTTATGGGGCAGACTAAGCTGGTAGGTAATGTTTTGACCTTCAGCTTCTAGTAGGAAGATGGTGAATAGTTAGGTTAGAAACCCATAGGTGTCTAGGAAAACCTTCCTACCTTTTGCATAGGCAATATGTAACAGACTTGTTTATAAATTCTTCTACAAGACAAGTGCCAGTTAAAAATGTATCAAAACATTGATTATTAGACTTGGTCATGTTTTGAACTCATTTGGTGCACCTTGTTATAGAATTACCTGTTTGTTCTCATATTCCTTTTTTCTTTCTAATTACTTGTTTGTTCTCATATTGTGTTTCCCCAAAGTGAGTTTGAGATGTTCTTTTTTTCGATCACTGTGTTTTAATTGGTTTTTGTTTGTCTTATTTTTATTCAGTTGGCAATTCCACGGGTAGTAGTGGCTCAAGGAGAGATTCCTTGTCTGCTAGCTCAGACTTGTACAAAAGGTCTAGCAGCAGCCTGGCACCCATAGGGCAGCCCTTTTACAATAGCCTGGGCTTCTCATCCTCTCCGAGTCCAATAGGCATGCCTCTTCCAAGCCAAACGCCAGGACATTCACTAACACCACCACCATCCCTCCCATCACACGGATCTTCATCCAGTTTGCATTTAGGTAAAGCAAAAGTTTATATTTGTGTGGTTCTGTGGCTGTCTGTGTTCTGATTTTAAATGTATTTTAATTGTCTGAGATTCATGTAAACTTTCCATTTGTCACGTGAACTTCTTTTGGGTGAAATATTTTTATATGTAAAAAGGTACTACAGATAGGTATGGCTGCTCTGACCCCCCCTAGTACTGGAGATATGCAGAAGCCAGGGAAATTTGTCAGCCGTTTTCCAATTAACGCCACTGGTTTTCAATCCTCAAATGGCCAACCCCCTTTACCTGCCTTGTAGTCACAAGTCCACTTTCATTGCTTTCTTTAGAAAATCCATGACCAGGGTTTCACATGCACCATCATCTTCTTGGGATATTCCTATTTATAGGTTTTCCTGTGTAGCTTCTGCATTCATTCTCTTGGTATTGTGCTGCACATATATCTACAAATGTCTCTAGCTTGAGTTTCCCATCTCTGTCCATGTTATTTACTATATTCACGTTGAGTCTATCACTTTTCCCTTCTTTTTACTGATCCATTTTTCTCACAAATGACCCAATATTGATATTCCTCTCTTCTGCTGCCTTATGCTAAAGCTTTTGCTTGTCAGCTGCCATCCTGCTTGATTGGAAAGTGTTCAAGTAAGGCCAGGATTAGAAAACAACCATTTTCACAAATCAAGCCTGAACATTGGCTGTTCTGATGAACGGACAAATATACAATAATGAATCCCATTTCTAGCATCGTAAAGCTTTGCTGTGTGGCTCACATCAAAATAAATATGATTCGTTTCCATACGGCAGAAACATCTTCTCCAGATGCACACATTAAAAGCTGATTTATATGCTATAGCTTGTGCAGATAATATGAAGTTTAGAAAGATTCAAAAGTGTTAATTTTAGCTTGATTCCCAAGACTACAATGGGTCACATTCCCTCCTTATTCATGCAGTGCTACAGTATCACATGCCAGAGGTTTGACTTGGGCCACAGGTACAGAGAATGCCAATAGCAAGCTTTGCTAATTTTCATATTGGCAGTTTTTTTAAAAAAAGAAAAACACTTATTACAACTGCTCGTATGCATAATTTTCTCTTTACACAATGAGTACACTGGAAGAATTCCTAAGTATTTTATCCTTGGCTGTTGTATATCAGATTGATGCATGCAGAATAATAAAATACCATTTGCTTTCTCAGGCGGGCTGACCAATGGCAGTGGGCGTTATATATCTGCTGCCCCTGGAGCCGAGGCCAAGTACCGCAGTGCTGCTAGCACATCTAGTTTCTTCAGTTCCAGCAGTCAGCTGTTCCCACCCTCCCGCCTTCGATACAGCCGTTCTGACATCATGCCCTCTGGACGCAGCAGACTGTTGGAAGACTTCCGCAACAACCGCTTCCCCAATCTACAGCTCAGGGATCTAATTGGACACATTGTTGAGTTTTCTCAAGACCAGCATGGCTCCAGGTAGGTTTCCTTTTTGTGCCATCTAGAGGAATAAATTACTTTCTAGTGAGGACATAAAGGGTAGGGAATAGGCAAAATATTTTATAAGGATGATGGCATAGGAAGAGTTCCTGACCATGTGAAAACAAGATACTAGTCCAGTACTTTTTTTCTTTTTAATGATCAAGGAAATTAGAATTGAGCTCCTACAAAAGTGCTGTACAGATTGTAATATTTAGTGTAAAATATGATTGTCTAATTTAGCAAAAGTGGGTGTTAGTGGGCAGTATTGATGAATGTAGATTGACACTTAACTAAGCATTATTGCTGCAGTTTAAGGACACTGTAAAGTTTGAAACAATGCAGTGATTCAACATGATTGTTGCATTACCGGCCTTTTTCTCAATAGACAAGAAATGAATTGTCTTCCAGCCATTCTGCATCTTGCTGAATGACCAGCAGACTTATCTCCGGTATTGGTGTCTGTGGTATGGCAGTAAAAGCCTTGAGCTGAAAGTAAATTCCAGAGAAAGCAGAGAAGAATATTAGTTCTCACTCATAACATATTCTCAAAATGTATTTGACCTCCAGGTTCATCCAGCAAAAGCTGGAACGTGCCACTCCAGCAGAGCGCCAGGTAGTGTTTGCAGAGATCCTCCAGGCGGCCTATCAGCTGATGACTGACGTTTTTGGAAATTATGTCATTCAGAAGTTTTTTGAAGTAAGTATTGGTGTTCGTGTATCAACTGACTGCTGTTAAGCATTGGTGAACATGTTGGCACAGTTCTTTGGTCTCATTATTATTGTTGTTATTATACAGTGCCAACATTACATAGCGCTGTACAAGTACAATTTTGAGGGGGAAGCCAATTAACCGAACCATGTTTTTTGAATGTTGGGGGAAACCCATGCAAACACGGGGAGAACCTGCAAACGCCATGAAAATACCGTCCTGGCCAAGATTCCAAGTGCTAACCTCTGAGCCACCATGCTACCAATTTTTATGCACCTTCTTTTCAATAGTTCAAAGGACTCCCAATATTCTGATTTGACATTTTTATTGAAATTATCTTATTGGATGCAGGACTGGAAGTCATGGCGCATGGCTGTGTTAGCCTAGGGCTCCTTAGCCCATTTCTGGAGATTATTAAAGATCGAAGGATCTCAGAGTTAAGAACTAATCATCATATGCAGATAGTGTCCTGGCCGAGATTCGAACCTGGGATCTAGCGCTGCAAAGGCCACAGTGCTAACCACTGAGCCACTGTGCTGCCATTTGAAAAAACTTTCCTGTAGCCATTTGGTGATACACCAACATGAAGAAATATCAGACCCAAGGAAGATTTTAGCATATTTAGTTTCTGGTTTTTGAGCATTAACCCAACTTAAGCAAAAGTTTTTTTTTTTTTTTTTTTTATTGTGCAGGATTTGATTGAGTTGAGGAAGGCTTTTAATGCATACTGGATTTGTGTTGATTTCTGCCCACTTCAGTTTTTTTACAAAAAAAATATGAAATATGAAAAAAATGGTTTGCATCAGCGCACTGTCCTGGTTTGTGCATTGTTTTTAAATGAAGCCTGCTTAATTTATATCCAGTTTCAGCATCACAACTTATCTTTCAGTTTGGCAGCATGGAACAGAAAATGACACTGTCAGCGCGAATACGTGGACATGTACTTCCTTTGGCTTTACAGATGTATGGCTGCCGGGTCATTCAGAAAGCACTTGAATCTATAGCTCCAGATCAGCAGGTATTTTTTTTTGTTAATACAATAAATTTTCCAGGATTAGTATATTCAACCATTTTATTGGTAAGACTTTGGTTTTTTGGAAAGAATAAAGTTATTGCCTTGGGTGGGAGTGTAGAACGGTGAACATACCTTTGCTTGGAGGAAGTTGCAATGTTACCCTGAATAGGCAAAGTCTCTTTAAAGACAACTGCTGAGAATAATATGCGAGTTGCTTTTACTGGTCAAAAAAAAATACTAGCTGCTTGGCTCATGCTGATCCGATGACTTTAAATCTTGGTCACTGACCTAGAGCAAGTATGTAGAATAATAGTTCTTATTTTTATCTGCTGCATGCTTTTATGGGTCATGGCAGGCTAGCAATGACAAACCATAGATTTCTCACTATACTGCTTTTCTTTAATTTGTGCATAGAACCCCCCATCATACCAGCTAATAAGAATATCATCAGTTTGATTAACATATCACCGAAAACTGGAATCTAATCGGTGAGGCTTTTAGTGTTCTGTGTGTTTTTTTTGTAAGATCTAATTTATATTCTTTTTGCAGAATGAGATGGTAAGGGAGCTAGATGGACATGTTCTGAAGTGTGTTAAAGATCAGAATGGAAACCACGTTGTCCAAAAATGTATTGAATGTGTCCAACCGCAGTCTCTCCAGTTCATCATTGATGCCTTCAAAGGACAGGTAACTTTGTATAAATGTATTGATCCAATGGGTATCCAATCTCCCAACAATACCAGTCCATTGAATTCCCTGGATAAACAAGTGAAAAACACATTTCTAAAACAACGTATTGAGTCCCCAGGTAAAAACTACACGTACGGTTAAACACCTCTATTGTCAAGGAGTAACAAAATCAGAGCATCCTTGCAGTGACTTACACCCTACTGTGTTGACTTTACCACTTCTCGTCAGTAGAAAGACTTTGAAAGCTCTCCATGTCGCTTGCAGTCATTGGTAATAAGCTTATTAGATGCTTACTGCAATGACCTCTAATACATAGTAAAAGAAAACCTGTCATCAGATGTTCCCCAAATATTTGTTGTACATTTTGACACTAGACAAGTCAGTTACAGTTAGACTGCATGGTAGCTGTGCAGTAATGCTGCAACACACATATACAACTCACCACAAAACACAGATGCAATCATTTTGTCCTGTGTGGAGTGCTGTATTTTCCCCTTATTCCATTGACACCTCCTTTAGTAATGTTTTGCACCACAAAAACATGTCTGTTCTATCAACTCTACATCACCTCCAGGCAGCTAACATTTGTTGAAGGTAATATTTTACTGTGATAACATTTCATTTGTCACAAGCTTCAACTATACTGTAATGACAGTTTCCAGTGGTTGTTTTTGTTTACTTATTATGTTTTCTCTTATCAGGTTTATGTACTTTCAACTCACCCATATGGTTGTAGAGTAATACAGCGCATACTAGAGCATTGCACTGTGGAACAGACTATGCCAATTCTGGAGGAGTTACATCAAAGCACAGAGCAACTTGTGCAGGTAAAACATCTCTAAACATTTATAAGAAAACTTTGCTGCTTTCTATTCCCAAACAGTAGCATTTCTAAAGCTTTGCCCATGAGCAGACTTGTAGGTTATGGAATTGTGCCCAAGTAATGCAAGCAGATGGAGAGAAAAAAAAACACTAGTCAGCAGTATTGCCTTTATGCTTATTGCGGCTTGTCTTTGCCCCAATACAGAATTGCCTTGTTCTGTATTGTCTGTATGAAATCTGCTATTTTTTAAGTGAAGCATATCTTTACTTCCTCATGTCAGAGCTGCCCCCCTGACTGGTGATCTGATGACTGTTGAAATGATCAAGTAGCTGCAAAATAAATGTAGAAAGTACAGATCAACAAAATAGATAATGTAGGCAGGTCTTGTGCTCCAGGTAAAGCACTGGAACAGTGACCAGAACGACATATCAAATCTATGAGACTAGCAACCAGAGGCAGTTGTTCCTTAGAGCAGTGGTCGCCAACCTTTTCGGTCCCGCGGACCACTAAAATTTCCGGCTCTTGACTGCGCATGGCTGGAGCCGGGTATCAATTAAAGGAGAAACCTCTCCCGTAGTGACATCATGACATAACCCATAATAAATTTTCTCGCGGACCACTGGTTGACGACCGCTGCCTTAGAGCTTAAACTGCAGATACACAACTATAAGTCTACAGAAAACAGTCCGGATAGATATCCCAGTCCACTTTAAACTACAGTATGAGCAAATGTTAACGACATTACATAAGTTACATTTATTAGGATTATTTCTTAGACCCGATTACATTCCCTATAATATAGCAGATATTCCCTTTCTAAATTTACCCACTACATATACTCTTCATTAAAAAATAATTGATTGCACAAATCTGCTTTAAGTATTTAGACTTAAAGTGAAAGTAAACCCCCAAAAAAAAAAAAAAACCACACCTACCTTTAATCCCGCAGATCAGTCTATCCATCGGGAGGTTACTTCCATTGGGTCCCATGTCGTCCCGGTATGCGTCTTGGGCTAGGTGCAGACATCGTCTCCTCAGTTCTTCTACCCAATTCACCTGTTCCTGCACTGCACAGGCTCGGGATCATGTGATGTAGGTTGGGGGAAAAAATTGCTGACCTCACTGCATGCCTGATAGCGGCAATTTTTTTTTTTATTAATGAAGGGCTCCTAAAATGCCCTAATCTCGGACTCTCGCAGAAGGAGCAGCCAAAAGTCTCCCGGGATGTGTAACGTAAGTATCCTGGAAGGCTCTGCTTGCCCATTAAGTCTGGATCACTGCGGCGATTAAGAATAGGGTAGTGCTGCACCCTCTAGTCCTGTGGTGAATGGTTAGATATTACCTGAAGTCTGTTAGTTGCTGCCCTATGAAATACCAGACCCGCACATTCCATCTCCTTTTAAGTTCAGACATTTGACCCCCCAACTCGGATAGACTGGCAGTTTTCAACACTTTATTGCAAATAAGACTTATGACACACAATTCTGACACTTGTTGGCATACACTTGATGGAATGCGAATTTTTGTTTTAACGCTTACTTTCTCCTTACAGGATCAGTATGGTAATTATGTCATACAGCATGTATTGGAACATGGCCGCACAGAAGACAAGAGCAAGATAGTTTCTGAGATAAGAGGAAAGGTTTTAGCCCTCAGTCAGCACAAATTTGCAAGGTAAACAGTTTTTATTTTTGTTACTTCCGACATGTAATATATCCTATTAATTGGTCTTAAACAGTTACTGATTTACATACCAGTTAAGTTTTTTTTTTTTTTTTTTTTTTTTTTTTTTTTTGTGGCGTAGCTGAAATGTAGGTAAAATAGGCAGCACCTTTTTTCCTGGTCTCTACACCTACTGCTCTGAGGTTCTAGTGTATTTTTTAATAGTGCTGAGTGCTGTTCAGTGATGCCTGCTGTTTGTAGTACAAACGTTACACGGTGTTGGTGTTCAGGTTTGGAACAATAAATGAGTTGCAGACTTTTGGTATAGTCATTATTTAAGCCTCATTGTCCCATAGCCGCACTATGTGAGCAGCAGTGGTTTTCCCTTGGTCTTATATGTCTTGATTTTAGCAGTTTACTAAGATAATAAATGAATAGTATGTACGCCATATGCTTTTGTAGACCCAATGTTGCCTTGTAAAAGTAGAGGTAACATTACTGTGCTGCACGTGTGCAGAAAGTAAACTGTGGAAGAGACCCAACATGTCCACTCTTTAAGGCTGCCTACAGAAAACTACAAATCCACCCATTCTGCGCACACAGCAGCAGTGACCAGTGTTCTGACAGATTTAAATAAGGCTATATAGTACCTTTGTTTTGATTTTGGACAAGCTTTGCCTATACGAGAGTTTAGTTTTTAAAGACCTGCATTTATTTAGCAGCTGATTTTTCTCATCCGTGAATCTGTCTCTTCCCATCTAGTAATGTTGTGGAGAAGTGTGTCACCCACTCGTCCCGTGCGGAGAGGGCTTTGCTCATCGATGAGGTCTGCTGCCAGAATGACGGTCCTCACAGTGCCTTATACACCATGATGAAGGACCAGTATGCAAACTATGTGGTGCAGAAGATGATTGACATGGCCGAGCCTGCTCAGCGTAAAATCATCATGCATAAGGTAAAGAATAGTTAGCCGAGTGATAGAGTAAAAAAAAAAGTGGCCAATAACGCAGGAGGGCTTAATGGAGTGCTCCCTGTTGACTACAGAACACCTCTTCCTTTAATGTGTTCCCTGAATGTCAGAGCAAAAAATTTTCCTTTTTGTTAAATTTTTTTTACTGATATCCTAGATTAATAATTTGTTGCATAAGGCTAACACGGGATTTGATATGAAGGCTGCATTTATAAAACTGACAATCAGAACGAAAATTAAAATGTTTTCAGCTAGTAACCATTTTTAATTCAATTTAAATTTATATAGTGAACTGGTAAATGACATTCTGTATAAATATCCTTTTCTGGCAAATGGCCTGTTCCTTCATTTAGAATTTTACCCAATTTGTGTTTATATGGCATCTCTGTTGATGAGGGATTTTGGCCCAATTTGCCCTCAACAGATTCCATATAAACACAGAGACAGAATATTGTCTTGGTAATAGAATACATATAATAGAATACAGACTTTGAAAATCTTAATTTGTAAATGGTATAAAATTTCCTTAAATGTAATAAAGATTTCTCGCCATAAAGTAGTGATAAATTCTGCCTGGGATCAAGACAGGTATTACGATTAGTTATTGTGGTAAAGCACCCCTGTAGATCATATATGAAGATAGTGTGGCACAGAAAACTGTGTTTTTAAGAATTTAAATTTATTAAAACCAAGTTTTTGGTGCCACACTATCTGCATAGATTTCCAATCGCTCTCTTTTGCCTAGTGACAGTTATGTTAGGATTTCTTTGTATTTTACAAAACATTTTTTTTTTTTTTTTTCAATAATCCATTTTTTTCTGTTCCTCTCAGATTCGACCACACATCACCACATTACGTAAATATACCTATGGAAAACACATTCTGGCCAAGCTAGAGAAGTATTACATGAAGACTAGCACTGATCTGGGGCCAATGGTCGGGCCCACCAATGGAATGCTGTAGTAGAGGAGGAAAGAATTCATCACACCCTCAATGTATGAGGAGCTATCCAACCCTCCTACTTTGCTTCCTAGAAGAATCACTCATGTGTACCACACTATTTATTATTTCCCCACTTGAAATTTCACTGTGGCCCTGGGTGTACATTTTGGGCCTTCCTCCAGCTTCTGTGGAAGACTCACCCATCTGCCTGTTTAAAAAAAAAAAAAAAAATATATAAGTTATAAAAACCAGGACCTGTAAATGATGTAATTGTATCAAGCTGTCACATATTTTGTAAATTTTTACCTTGTAAAGTTCCTGTAAAAAGTGGTAGTTTTTAAAAAGGGAAAAGTACAGTATTTTAATACGCTGGTTTGGCAGGTGGGTTGAGTCTCCCACAAGCTCGGAGCATCTGTTTGTAAATAGATTATGGGTCTTATTTTTGTTGCATCTTATATCTTTAATTTTATTTTTATTTTTATTCTCAAATTATCTCTACAAGTGATCAATAGGCACATTTTGTGGGGCGGATTGTGTCCTAGTTTACTGGAGATGGCAGGCATGTTTTATGTGACAAGAGGTCTGTCGGTCCAGCAAACTGCGAGGTCCCTGGAAAGTAGCAGCGTAGGGAAATACCTGGTTGACAATGTACCAGTTTGGTTGGAGGGTTGTGAAGGCCAAGGCATTAGATGTTTGGGCTCAAGATTGGTTTTAAAATACCGCTGGGTCTACTGAAGTCATCTTTGTTTTGTGATATCCTACAGAGAGCTGTGAGGGGCTGCACAGTAGCTGCTTGACTGATGCATGGTTAAACATAACATTAGACCTGCCTAGAGCCATGTTAGCTGAAGTCATCCAGTAAGCAGTGGGGGGCTGAGCAGTAGCCATTTAGGCTAGTATAGCGTTTTAGGAGTCCGCCATATAAAGCTCTCCTCATCCCATGGCTCACCGAATGCACAGGCAAAGTTAACATTCAGATTCATTGCCAATCCAGCAGATGTAATCATGGCAGGGTGAGTTCATTATAAATTACTAATGCCTGCCTATCGCCTATCTGTCGTTATCTCTGTCCAGCTCTTTTCTGGCAATCCCCTGCAAACTGAAAGCAATGCCAACGACCTAATCCAATTCAGATCAATTGAAAAATTTGACATGCAATTTTACTGAGGTTCACCGAGGATTGATTTGATGCCTCAGCGATCCTTTCTCCCACTAACCAGGCTTGGCTACAGGGAGTTTTACTTTTTTTCAGCACCCCAAGTCAATGTAAAGGTTATTATGGTTATTGCTATTAGTAAAATTGACCTTGTTATACCTTTTAGGCAAACCTTTACTTTTCTATTAAGACAAAGCAACAGGTACGCATTAACACCTTCTTCCCCAGTGCACATACTTCTGTTCATTCCTCTGTCATTCTGTTCTGCTCTGGTAGCTAGATTTTTCTTTATCTGTTGGTATACAGAAGCATATGACTCAGCCATGTGACAACATTGTGCCCGTTAAACTACAGCTCCAGTAAGTTGTAGCTCAAACAAGACTTGTTGCGTGCAAGGGCTGCTCAGAGTTGTATGGGGGGTGAATGGAAGGTACTGCTGGGGAGCATTTAAAATGATCGCTTTGGATGGCCTAAGCACAGGTTTACTTCACAATTTAATTTCTTGGGGTCAGGATGAGCAGCCTTTTTTTCAATTTTAAAACGGATCCTTATGAAGCCAGACATGAACCCCAGGTCTTGTGTTTCAGGCATATTGTAAATGCTTCCCTTTTAGAGAGCTTTGCCCATTTTATTAACTAGTTGTATTTTTTTTTTTTTTTCAAGCCCTTGAAAAACCGCCACACCAGAAGGTCATATGTATTATAGAAAATGATTTTTTTTTTTTTTTTTTTATTTGCAGGTTAGGGAGTGCAAGTTTTCTGGCACCTTTGTCATTTGTTTGTATTTGAAGGTGTTTAGGTAGATTCATAGTATTAATTATTTTATCGGCTAATCCTGTAAAAAATACAGGAAGGAATAATGCTCTGCCAGCTATTGAGGAGCAGGTGATGGATTTTGCAGGCATTTTTGGAATTATTGAGCAGGGGAAGGAGAGCAGTAACTGATGGTGTGTTATTTTTCAGCAAAACTATTTTAAAACCAATTGTAGTTTTTGTTTTTTAATGTTAAACATCCGATCCTTCACAGCTACTTTCCTGAGATTTGGATTGTTGCATCATGTAAGGGCATTGCAGGGGGGGTGTGGTGCCTTGGAAGGTGCTGACAGTGCTCCCACACAGCCGGGTTCACGTGGAGCTAGGGATGTAGAATCATAAACAATTTCATTTTTATGTAGCTTAATGTTAAGGAAATAAACTAAAGCTACAATTTGGATTTGGTCATGAATGAATCAGGGTTTGCTATATTCTCATGTGAACAGAATGTTTCCAGTCGAAGGTTTTATGGAGGTGAGGAAAAAACTAAACCAGTCCCTTTTGGCTTTTATTCGATTTTGTCCATGTGGGTGGGATGTAATATCCTTGTATGTTCCCAGTCCAATCCTGTTCATATGATGGCTTGGGTATATATATGTCACCCCTTTTATACCACACCAAACATTGTTTATCTACAGTGAGGGCTCAGGGCACTCAGTGGCACTATTTTTGTTTTTCTCGTATGCATCCTTCAGATCCCTACAGCACTATTTAATACTGAAATGAGTTTTAAAATATAGGAGATCAATTTAATTTTCAATTATCACCTTTTATGGGATTTATTTAGCAAATCATGCTATTACTTTTTTCTTTTATATTCTATTTTTGCACATAATGGAGGCTTTGAATTTCACTGGTGCGGTTCCTTACAACCTCAGGCTGCTAGATTAATGAAATCTCTCAAATCGGCAAATAAAATATAAAACCTGTCCATAGACAGCTCCACTTTTTTTTAGCTCATAGCTAAGCACTGACAATGAATGCTTTTCTCTGCAGTGGTAGTAAAGTCAATGTATCTTTGTAGTTT
Source organism: Pyxicephalus adspersus (assembly GCF_032062135.1). NCBI lineage: Eukaryota > Metazoa > Chordata > Amphibia > Anura > Pyxicephalidae > Pyxicephalus > Pyxicephalus adspersus. The sequence goes on from NC_092861.1 coordinate 16,813,830, forward strand.
TATTTTCCCTTGCATATAATGGGGTGTGTGACCTTTTTTTATTAGTCGTTAAGATTTTTTTTTTTTTTTATTTTGCTGTCATTAGCCAAAACGAGTAGTTTTAGTTATGGAAAATAATAAAATCCCTATGGTAGCTTGACATTTACGCATGATAAAACCGCTGATAATATATATAAATATATAAATAATATACATACGTATAAATATATTGGAACTGCTTTACGTTTGTAATTTTTCTCTGTTTATATACGTATATGCTTTGTATTGTACAAGTGTAACTAATGAGTAGTTGACCGTTTACAGTTTCATTGTTTACTACAAGCCTTGCTCATTTTGTAGTTGATTGTACAGGTGTACATTTGTAAACCTTTTGGCTGTACATGTCACGGTGTCCCCTTCCCTCTGGGGAGGGACAAAAAAAATATTTCATTGTACATTTGGGTCTCTTCTATATTGCCTTGGCAAATAGTGTTGTATAATGTAAATTTCTTTTCTCTGACTCGTTTTGTTTTTTTTTTTTTTACCCGGCCTTTATACAGCTTCGTAAAATATAAATATATAAATACCAGCTATTTATCTACCGGTGGAAAACTTGTTCTTGTTTATACATCACGGCTCTAACGTATTATTGGAATGCAGTACATTGTGAATAGTAATAAGATGATGGTTGGGGAAGATACACATACAGGATGGATGTGATAAATGTCATGTATATGACCGGTGTAGATCAAAGGTTTATAAATGGAACACAGTAAAATTGGCTCACCCTATGTAGCAGCTGTAAAACTGTGAAAAACGTCAGTCTGTTTAGATACAATCCAATTATTCCTTTTTTCCTGATTGGCTTAATTTTTTTTTATTACCATGTGCTTGGGTAAAAAAAAGATTTCCAACCAGTGGGTAAAGATGAAGTGAAAGTACATTTTTATCGAATTTTATACCTGCTTTCACAGATATAAAAGGAGCAACACTGAATGTACAATTACCTCTACAATGTCCTCCCCCAGCTGGGCTCCCTACCCAGAAGTTTTCAATAACCACCCAGCTGTTTTTAAATGGTTACTGAAACATTGGGTCATAATATGGGGGCTGCCAGCCGGCATAAATTTTCAGGGTTGGACACTGCTTTATAATAAGTAGAGGGATTTGGATAGCATTTGGATAGCATGTCACAATGCAGAAGTCTTCTGTATATTAAGCGTAGTGCAGCTTGTAGTTGATGGTGTATTGTAAGTTCCCTATTCTTCTCTACAATATTAAATAACTTTTTTACCATTTTCAGTTAGGACAGTAAGTACAGTGGCAGAATCCTCATCCAAATGCAAATATTCCGTGTCTTCCAGATCTAAGGCACAGGTTATAAACTGTCATCAAATCTTCCACATTTTTCTCTAGATTGCTCAGGTAAGGACTCACGCTAAGACCACTCGTGTGCTGCCTTTACACCCCAGCAATACAGTTTATATTGGTTGTATTTAACGTTCTTTGACACTCAAGGAGGAAAAATATACCTTTTGCACTTTTGATGGATTGAACCCTATTTTAGTCTAATTGATTTGTATTAACCATGAGTTAAAAAGCTAATATGCCCTCAGATGGCATCTGGTGCCATAGAATATCGTTCCCCTCCAGGATTTTATTGGGTAACTTCCCAAGTTTGCAATGAGATTTGAGACTAGAATTACCCATATTGATAATGACTACTATGAATGTATTTTGTATCTCTTGTTCATTATAGGGTGTTTGGAACATTTTACAGGTGTTCCTCACTTAATGACTGCTTGTACTTACAACCGTCTCTCTGACTGGTACACTATACAAGATGTGTACAGTGTACAGCAGTGCAGCTTTCCGCCTTTATTCTTCTTGGCTCCATCCTCTGACCCAAGTACCAATTCACATGTCACTGATGCATGGGCACAGCTCAGCAGCCCAGCTCCTTATATTCCTCACTTATTAAAAAATAGGATTTATATAGCGCCAACATATTATGCAGTGCTGTACAAGAAATAGGGGATGCAAATGACAGACAGTGACACAGGAGGAGGAGAGAACCCTGCCCTGAAGAGCTTACACTTAATGACCAATTTGCCTAAAAACCAGGTTGTTGAAATGGAACTTGGTCGTTCAGTAAGGAACATCCGTGCTCCCTGCTCCAGTGGTAGTGTCATAAAGCATTTATCATTATTTCACTAATCATTGAACCCAGCAACTAATTTTGGGGCTGTTTCAGCTCAGGTATTGTCTGTAACTTTGAGAGCTCTACCAAATTCTACTGTGAATTCTTTAATAAATCTTCTCCTGCACTGTCCATAAAAAAAAATCTATTTTATTTACAACCACCCTGTATGTGTATATGTCCCCACAGTAATGTCTTGTAAGTGAACAAGCCAGTGATTTGCGTTGTATAGGAAAGTACTGTATTTTCTTTCTTTTCTTTTTTTTTTCTCTTTTTCCTCCTGCTTGAAAAAAAACAAGAGAACGTGTAAATTATTGTCAATTTTGGTGAACATACAGCATTGTAACAATAACCTATAGATGATGTACATTTACAAGCGGCCTTATGTACATTTCCCAAGGATCTTTTTAAAGGCAAAATTGTGACCACATGTGTATAATTAAAACACTTTTTAATCCTTTTGTCTGTGGTAACTTTCTTTGGAGATGATGTATTAGTAACTCATTTGACTGCAATGTGACTTTAGGCTCCATTTATAAAACAGGGAATTCAGACATTCCCTCGTTGGAATCATTCAGGTCTATGTGCTTCAATAGCAGTAACTGATTCCCACCCGGGAAAGTCTGAAGTAATGTCAGATTCTCTGTTTTATAAATAGTCCTTTGAGTCTGGAATTCATGGTGTTTTTTGAGGCTACATAACAATGTAGGATAGAGTTGGGAAGGGTTAGATGTTTGTACTGCTGTCCATATTGTGGGTTCACTGCTCGGTTTGTGCTGGTGGCCATTGCATTTAGAATTTTTAAATTGGAACGCTTGTTTCATGGACCGCTCTTTTAAGTAAAACTAAACCCAGTTTATACTCGCCTGTCCTCGATCCATTGTGCATGCTAAAATCTTCTTCCTAGTTGTGATTTTCAGACAGCTTGATTGGCCGGGCTGGGAGGACCCTGACCCATTGTAGTCCATTTAGTCTCAGCAGATTCAAGGGGCAGCCAGATGTGTTGGGTATCATGGAATCCAATTCTAAGAGCTGAGCTCAGATTTAGGCAGTTGCAGGGAGCAATCAGGCAGATAAGAATGCTTATTGCAGAAGAGACCTCGCCTATCCTTTTCTACAATACAATGATTTTAAAGTTGGACTTCACTTTTCATTCTGGAACAGAATGTAAATAGAAATGTGCCCAATAATATACAAAATAATAATAATATACAAAAATAGGCATAAAGTAAAGTGAAAGCGTTACCCTCTTCCAACTCTATCCCCCCCAAAAATTGCAATTTTCTTGAACTTAATGTCTTTTTGTGAAAACAATGTGATGTTTGATGATGAGATGCACACATCAATATAAAAAAAAACTTTGATTAAGGAGCAATGGGTCAAAGTCACTGAATTTGGTTTGCTGTATTAAAGTGGTGGCAGCTGTCATCACTTTCTGTGTCCCTGAGGAAGCCTGACTGACTGGAGAACGTGTTGTGGATGCAAGAGCACCTCATACCCTGTGTGCATGTCTTGTGTACACATAGCTGGAGTTTATATTCTTTGCTCAGCTTCCTGTATATGGATGTACACTTGTCATAACTGTATTTGAACAGCAGTAAACACCTAACAATGCACACTTAAATTTGACCTTTTAAAAGGGGCCTGGATAATTTCTGGCTTGTTAAAAATTACAGCAGTATAATAAAAAAAAAAAGCAATTCCTAAATTTTAGGCCTATGACGAGCTGAGATGTCTTGCTTCATAGCAATGTAAGAGTCTCATCTGTGTCGGTGTGATCATAGCTGCTCTGGCACCAGCATTACACATGATTATTATCTTAAAGCTGCATGATTGAAGAATCTTAAGCTGGATAAAGACCCTGGTATTTTGTAATAGATGGCACTTCTTCATAACCATAGAACACCTATATAGTACTATTTAGCCTGCAAACGTGTCAACATCTGCCATAAAAAAAAAATAATAATAATTAAACTTCTACATCACAATCTTCTTCAAGAGACATTTGGAAAGCGTTTATCTAAATTGTAGTCTTAGATTCCTGGGATGTGGATGCTGCTTTTGTGCTCTCAGGTTTTGTTTATATTTTCACATGCTAAAACATTTCCAGTTCTAGAGTGACATCATTTCCTTACTATATGGAGGAGCATTGTTGTTTTTCTAAAAGAGGGCACTTCTACACACTACTCATCTATTTTTCACAACAAAAGAGGTGTTGTTTTGTAGTTAAAACTGGCTTTACCTTAAAGTTAGCTAACCAGGGTTTTGTTTGCACTAAGACCATGGCTTACAATCTCATCAGCTCTCATAATGTGACCTTTGGGTTCAAGCCCTCTCCTTTCATCTATTGCCTGCCTGAACCATCACTTGTTGTATATAGGTGGTAGCTGTGCAATCTGCCTGCTAATTGTAAGGATGCCATTTAACTAAGGAGGCCAAAGGTGCACGATGACAGTGGGAGCAACAGGAGACATTGCAGCTGTCGCAAAACAGTAAGGGGCGGACTTTGACAGGTAAGTCAGCCCGTGCATTCCTACACATGATGGCAAAACCCTGAACATTGACAGCTGAGTTATATACCCCTTTAAATGAGCACAGCATACATGCACACTGTGCCCTCCTTTAATGCCAACAAGACCACACTCTTTATTGCACCCAATCAGTCTTTGTTTCTGTAGCCATTGGGGTGCAAGGGATGATGGATCTCCCAATATGCCCACTGGAGTTCTCTTATCCCCGCTCCATTCTTGGCATCATACATATTAGAATAGGGAAAATATATTGTGCCAAGCACATGCTTAGCAACAAAAAAAATTGAAGGAGCGGAACTTTTCTAACAAAACTGCCGTTATCTTTCAACCTTCACTTCTATACTCCCATGTTTCATAATCTTCACACTCCTACACAGTTTTCACTTATTGGGAGAAAAACAAATATTCGTGGAACTGGTAGCTGTTTTTGTTTGTCTTATGAACCGTGATGGAATTTCATAAATGTTTCTCCTATATGGGGCAGCAAGGATTGTGATGAGTTCATCATGACGCACAGCATGGAGAAGGGAGGGGGCCAGGAATGTCCAGACACAATTTCCTAAATCTATGGAGATCCCTTACTGTCTGAAATTCTGGATTCAACAACCACAAGAAAACCGGACTCCATATTACATATCGGCATTCCTGTAGTAGCAATGACATGAAATACCTGGCAGTGATCTAACTCAATGACTGCAGAGTATTTTTTTTTGTCACATTTATGCAATGCTTAGTTTATTTTACTTTGATTTTCCTTATTGTTGTATTTAAATGTACAAATGTCACTGTCAACTGACTGCAAAGAGCAACAGTAAAGCATAGCCAATTATTTTAATGTTAAAAAACACATTATTTGTATTAAGATTTAAATATATAGCCAAGGGCTTGTTTGCCCCAGAAACACATATTAACACATTGTAGATGTGTGTTGTAATGCAGTGTAAATTGTGCAGTGTATATCTGTGTGCTGCAAAATGCACCGATATGTGTTCACCAGCCACTTTGCTAGTGCTGGGTTGGATCTCCCATTTGCCTTTATACTTACAATAGTTCTTTATGGCAAAGATTCAACAAGGGGATAGAGAAATTCCTCTGGGATTTTGGTTGACATGATAGCATCACACAGTTGATCCATATTTGTTTGCTACACATAGATAAAACTTTTCTTTTTTTTACTTGGGTAGAGGGTAGGATCCTATAGACCTGGGTGTGTCATTAAGATAACTTGTCACCTTCCTAATGGTATTGCACAAGGGCCCCATATATGTATAATGGGGTTGGATAGGTAATGAAGTAATTGTCAGGTCTAAAATGCATGTATGCAAAATCATTTTTTTAAAATTCTGTAGTAGGGAACCATTGAAAGTGGACCTATACCCTTGGCTCATTTTCTAATTATTCTATTATATTTGGGCTTTCCTTCCTTCTGTGGAGTGCTGGTGCTATTAATGTCTGTCTCAGTTTAGAGCAGTGCTATGAGGGTGATGAGCTCACCTGGACCACTCTCTGTCCTTTTTAACACCTGTATACCTGCAATACAATGTATGAAGTCAATGCAACTTCCTTGGCATTATACAATCATGGGGTTACAAATCGGTGTTCATGGCTGGCGCAAAGGACTTCTAGAGCAGTTAGTAGTGAGCTGGAAGAATGTTTCTCTTACATTGGTGGTCTGAATGCCCCAGTAAGGGTGTCATAAAGCTTGCTCTGCCAAGTGACGTTGGCTCAAAAACTATATAGGCACCAGTTATTGATCCACAGGTCAAGAAACACTTAACCTCTTAAGGAACCCTAAGGTTCTATAAACCCTGGTTGAGAATGGCTGTCCAAGACTAAGGTAAGGGGGGTAATGCCTTTTTCCTGCCTACTGCCAAATTATTAGGTGAATTTAGTGGGGTACAGCGGGAACAGGTAGACTGAAGAAACAAAAGATTCATTGCAAGAACTATGAAATGTATCTTCATCCACAAAGAATTACATAATACACGGGCTGGGTATTCTTTATCATACACAATGCAAAGTATTAGTTTTACCACTTTTACAACAATGTAATATAATCTGACATGTATCATCATAGAAACAAATGTGTTCCCTCATGTCTTCCCTCTCTTGTGTTTGTATAACATGGATTGCCAATTATTTGTCTTATTTTGTCTTCTGGATACACATTAAATCCAGGAATGGAGGCAGACAGAGAGGAAGCGACTATAATCTTATTAATTACAATTATTTGGCAGTATTGTTTCATGAGATATGTTATCTGTCATCAGCAGAAAATAATGCCAACTAACATGTAATTGCAGCACTGGCTCCCATAATCTCCTTGCTAATCCGAGGCTGAGGTTCTTTACAAAGTGGAACTTTTAGTAACTTTACAAATCTGCATGGAAACATTTCCAACACAACATACGTAAGTATAGATGAAGGAATAGTCAATGAGAGTATTATGTTATTAGGTAATACATATAGTACATGTAAGTGTTACAACTTTAAATGTTAAGCATGCTGCTTTAATGTTATCTGTATGGACACAACTATTTGATTTTAGTTTTGGATAGATTAGGGAAGGCTAATTTGTATCTGCTGTTGTGGAGGTTTAACTTCCTTTGCTGCAGGCACAACAGGAAATGAGCAGAAATTCCAACACATAGAGGACAATTCTCCTCTTAGTTGTTACTGTCCTCCTTGGGAAGATTTACCTTCATCTCCTATTCTGATGACCACTCCAACGTTTGGCATTTCCTATCATTTTACATCCTGGTGACAATGGTCCCCTGGAGAAACAGGACAGATTTGCCCAGTATAGATGTGACAGAAGTTCTAAACGTTTGATATTCTACCCATAAATCTCATAAAAGTTTGTGTGGACTTCATCCTAAAGAATGTATCAGATCCTAGACTCATTTTGCATAATGTTTTCCATATATGTGCTTTATTACGAATAAAAGTAGCCTGGGGGCTAAGTCCTAAATTCCTAAAGAAACTTGTTGTGTACAACTCAGGGTGCTCAGGGTTCAAATGTTTGGGCAATGTAATATTTAGCACAAAGTTCCAAAAGTCAGTCTCTGTGGCACCAGCAACCCACAAATGTTGAGACGCACCAGGAAGTGATCGGATCCTGAACCCACAAGAATGGTCCAGCTCCACTTCTATTTACCTGTCGGTCACTGAGATCTGAACCTGACACTGCTCATGTCCCCTTGTCATAAATCCCCATATTGCCACTTTCCATTTGATGATATTATTTTTGCCATTGTTGGAATGGGAGACATATAGCCTACCATGAGTTAAAGACATTTTAGAATACACATAATGAAAGTAATTATTGTATTTGTTCATTGTTGGGGCTATTAGTGATGACCCAGTTGATTTATAAACTAGGTTAAAAAACATGGAATATTTGTTGAGTTATCTGAATGTATTCGTGCAGATTTATCTAGTTGTGTTGTGAGTTGTGAATATCAGGATTCCTGAATTGTGTAATTCTATGTTGGGTGTGATGGGTGGGACCCAAGTGAAGATCCCTGGTAGGGATAATAGCAATCTGAAATACATATGGCAGGGCTGTGAAGGGGCAGCACTGATCTCTATAATGATTTAGGCTATGTACACATGTTAGACATTTGTCTATCTTTCACGATCCTTTCCAACGACAAATGACTGAAAGATGAATTAACGAGGGCTTTACATACAGAGTCATTCTGCTCTATGGAGAGGGGAAGAGGGAGAATGAGCGAGCTGCACCCCGCTGCTCTCTCTCCCCTTCACTTGCATTACAGTTGTTCATGGATCCACCAGGACCCATTTATGAACGTCGTTGGATGGCTGTTGTACACATGTCAGATCCTTGTCCGATACTAGCCCTGAAGCGATAATCGGATGAGAATCATCTGACGTGTGTATGTAGCCTTAGGCCTTGTACACAAGGGTTGATTTTCACTACATCAGACTGCTCAAGAATATAAAATAAATTCAAGAGCAAACCAATCATAATCAAATGATTTGTGATCTGAAATGTGCAGTGATTGAACGTGTTGGTAAATATATATCTCCATACTCTCCGTGATTTAATGGTACTGTCCCTTTTTCCTCCTCACTTGTACCTTAGTCCATATATACACCAATATAAACATGTATAATTTAATCATTAAAAATTATTATTTTGCATTAATCTTCATGCAGACTTCAAATTCTTCAATTTAGTGCTAGTACAAAAAACATAGATGTGAAAAAAGTGTGTTCACGTTTTGTGGTCTGCAATATGGGGGCATGGCAGGGGTGTGTCCTTTGTTTAAATACCTTGAGCTAAAACATGTCCCTCTTCCCTATCTCCATACGTTGAGGTATGACTTATGCTGCCATTGTGAAATTAAAATTGTGAATCATTTGGGTGCTTTTACAGAAGTAAATTGGTTTTGAGCCATTTCCTGCAGCAAGCATGGCTTCCTCTGATTCACATGACCCAGATGAAAAGAAAAATGGGTGATTCATGCTGATATGTAACCTCAGGTTGTGTCACACATCAGATAGGATCATCACTGATTTGTCTGAACTTGTACACTTATTTATTTGTTTTAAAGCTAGGTTTAACTTTTACTTTGTGAAATGATCTGTATCCCATGTGGTGCAAAGTCAGAAAAATATGTTAACAAAACCTGGTAAAGTGCCCAGTCCAGATAGTAAAAAAACTTAATTTGTTGCAAAAAATCTGTTTGATATTCCAATTTTCCTTTTAAATAAATAGTTATTACCAGAAAATATCACATTTCTGTACCTACATAGTCTCAACATAGCTTACCAAAGGCAATAGTTACAAATATCTAATATATTACCAAACTAGAACTCTACCAGTGGTACTGAAGCTATTGCATCTTATTCACATGGTTGGAACCTTATTTTTTTATGTTATAACGTATAGCACAGTGTACAAAGAGCATCTAATTGGGGTAAATAGTGTATGGCAAAGCATACAGATTACAGCTGTCTAGATCCATGTCTCTCCTCCAGGGTTCCTCCAGAGGTTTGTAGGGGTTCCTTGAGTAATGAGCTATTTGTAACTCTCAAGTCAGTTTATTAGACACCAATGATATTTTTGACTATCTGTAAGGGATGACATTATTTCCAATGGCTAGCAATGTAAGACGCATTCTTTCCAATGATCACCAAGCCAGAGTAGCCAGGTTCCTTGAAGACCTGAAAGTTATTTCAAAGAGTTCCTCCATGTGAAATAGGTCAAGAAACATTGGTTTATTATTATTATTATTATTATTATTA
>NC_092861.1:16825262-16826575 GCF_032062135.1 Pyxicephalus adspersus
AATGGGTGAGTCTTTTGTAGACAAGGCGTTCAAGGAGTTTGGAGATATATGGGAGAAGGGAGATAGGGCGGTAGTTGGAGGGTAGGTTTAGAGTATGTAATGTACAGCACAGCATGCAGGACTGCTCATTGTAAATTGAAGCATACGCAGAGTTTGTTCTGACCCCACTCGCGCTTTCAGGGCTCTAAGTTTAAATGATGTGGACATTTACAGTCCATATCCACCGCCATGTATATCAAGTTTTTAGCAACATGGTGATGAGCAGCAATTTATATCTGTATCAGGAATATTTGGCCATTTGTATATCAAGCCCCGGCTGTGCATTAATGTGCTGTCAGACAGAAACTGCATATTGTATTACCAGTGATCAGCAATGTAGGGGAGCACCTTATCCTGGCATTAATAATGTAAAGAAGACTGATCATTAATGAGAACACATCATTAGTGACCACCAACGCAGAGTCTCTTACCTCTAACCACCGGGACATTTCTTCTCTGACCCTTTAAAAAATTACCACTATTGTAAAGGGCCACACCAGTGACCACTAAATGAAGCCAGGCTCTTCTTAACTGAACAGCAATGTAAAGCTACGTACATGTCTGATAAAAGTCGCTCAAGACAAATGGTTGGGCTCATCCCTGGTAAACATCTGAAGTGTACAGCAGTTCCCCAATGTAGTTCATCAATTCACTATGGTGGATTGAAGAATGACCACTATTTCCTAAGATGAAGGACAGCAGGGGGGTGCAGCCTGGTCGTCCTCCTTTCCTCCCTCTCCATAAAACGGAACGATGTTTGTTCATCTTTCACCTGAAACAAATTGTTTCCTGCATAATCCTCTGAGGTCCATCAGTGGCCTGTATGTGGCTTTAAGAAGTGCTTTACCGCTGACAATCCCAAAAAATAGGTATTCCTACTGACCACCAGAAGGGAGCCAGCACCACTGACCATCAATGTAGTGGGCACATCTTCATTGACTAAGATGACCATGGAACCACTGACCCAATGTAACGAAGGACGTTAAAAATGCCATGATGCTATGACTGTCAAGCAGCATATAAATCAGGTGCGTGTGCAAATCGTCAGAGTGGACGTCATAGCGCCAGCCTGGCCATGCTCAGTTTTTGAGTCAACAGCACTTGTCGCTGCCATGTTGACTCTTCACCAGCATGGCAGTGGATATAAATTTTATGCCAGCTGTCAACTGCACCTGTCCACACCACTTGGATTTGGCTTATTTAGGCAAGAATTGGTTTGGAGCAAATACTCTGCTTTCTTTATATTCCAATCATATTCCATGTACCTATCACTT
>NC_092861.1:16826808-16852419 GCF_032062135.1 Pyxicephalus adspersus
CTATCACTTTGCCCGGGCATATACCCTGCTGTGCCCATTTCAGAGATAGACTCCATGTACCTATCACTTGGCCAGGGCATATACCCTGCTGTGCCTATTTAGGACATAGATAAGGGTGGCTCTTGTGCACACATCTATCTTTTCATGTTCCATAAACCAATCGCTGTACAGGAACAGAAAGCCCATAAACATCTTTTTTATTTTTCCTCTTCAGATGTTAGTATGAGGTTATCACCGTGATTAGCATAGTTGTTTGGCTACAGGCAGCGTCCCACAAACTTCCTACAGAGATAGGGGCAGGTTCATTACCGTCCTATGAAGCAATGCAGCCCTGGGGGACAGATGACGCAGCCTTTGCTGTCTCCAAGATCATTATGGATTTCCAGTATAAACATACCCACCCTGCAGGAAGATTCCCAGTGCCAGTCAGAACCAAACTACTAAACATACATTTCTATAACAGCAACTGAGCGGGAAGAAGGTGGCTTATTCAGTTGTGTAAATCTGCTATGTGGATCCTTAGAATTATTTAATAAGGCAAAAAACAGAACATGAGATGGATCAAATCTGGTGGGACCAGTCCAGAAATCCAAATGGATTTACATATTCCAAGTCAGAATTTGCATGTTTATAATGAGTATTATATCTTTCTATGGCATATATTATTATAATAATTATTAATAATAATAAACTATATTTTTATAGCATTAACATACTACACAGCGCTGTACATTAAATAGGGGTTGCAAATAATAGACAGATACAGACTACGGGAGGAGGAGAGGACCCTGCCCTGAAGAGCTTGCAATCTACAATGGTTAGCCAACCCAGAAGCATGATCATGGCAGCTATCATCATCTGATGGCCTCCAATACCTGTCCCATGTAAAGTAATTTCGGATCAGAACTCAGATTGCTTAAATTCCAATACAAGTCAAACTGAACTCTGTTCAGAACTATTCAAATCCTCAATGGGACTGCAGGAACTTCTCAACTGTCTGAAAAAGGAAAATAATGAAACTTCTGAGTGCCAACTTTTAGCAAAGCACTTTTGCCATGCTGTTGTGTCTATTCTTCTGCAAAAAAAGTTGAGTGAGCAAAAGCGATTTCTTCCATGTCAGCAATAGTCAGTAAAATGGCAAAAATATATTCTTTTCCTACTGTCCCCAGCAGTCAGTCCTGGAATGTTGTGAACTCAGACTACATAATGATATCTGTGCAAGGGGAGAGTCCATGACAGCCTGGGCTCAAAACAAATCTGACAACAATATTCAGCCTACAAGATTACATTCAGTGGTGGAGAAGAGGTACTGCAGGGAACAGCTTTGGTTTGAAAATTAATATTGCAGCAACAAACAGGCATGGTTTTTCCTTGCATGAGGTTGCAGCCTCATGATTCTGTGCTGCACAAACTTCCTCTTATCTACAACAATGGTGGTTCTGGAACCAGCAGAGACTTAGTTACAGAGCATTCAGAATATAGGCTTCCCAATAATATTAGGAATTTAGTCAACTGGCCAACCAAGTTCCCTGCATGGTGAAAATAAGAGGTGCCTTACACTGTGTGGAAGATGGATTGTACATGTATGTTAATATAAAAAAGAAAGTGAAAATAAACATTTCATAGGAAGACTTTTTTTTACCATACAGACCCCTACGGCTTTTTTTATCTGCAAATATGTAAATTGATCATTCCTTTGACAGGTGTTGTATGTTTCATGTAGCAGCCTGTTTCAGCATTTACAACTCATATTTGTCCCATATCATCATGTTGTCTGATTGAGGTTACACCAACATGACACATTTCTCCACTTATAGATGGACATCTTATGACGTATAAATGTATACATGATTTTTAATCAAATATGAGCTGATAAACCTGAGCAGTGTCATGGAATGCATTGGAAAGCATTGTGTCACCAGCAGGGGTGTCAAACTCTGGCCCAGCACATCCTTATTTTTGGCCCCCAAAAGAATTCCTAATATGAATTGCAGCTGGCCCATCGCTACTGCAATCCGTAATAACGGCTTTCCAGCTGCAATTCATATTAAGCTGCTGTTCCATGGACGCGAGTACAATGCCGCTACTACCATTCCCGGCATCACTCTTGTCTCTAGACCAGCGGCCTCTCTGCCTATGTGTGGCCCCACATTTTATAGACGCAAGTGATTCCGGGAATTGTGGTAGCGGCATCCCTTGTGTCTATTGAACAGCAGCCTATGCGTGGACCCCGCAGAGTTTATACTGACAGGTAAACTCAATAATCAGGAATTATCAGGATTATTATCAGGAATTATCATAGAGCTATTGCTATATTCATTATTTACTGTGCCAGGGAATGCAATGTGAAACCAAATAAATGCAGCAATTCATTTGGTTTCACATTGCATTCTCTGGCAAAGTAAAACAATTAATATCAATAAGAAGAAAGAAGAACACATGGGAAGAGCATGCAGTAATATGCAGTGGATTGATCTAAATTCCACTGCATAAAACTGCATGCTCTTCTCATGTGTTCTTCTTTCTTCCTATTGAGATTATTGTTTTTTCAAAGTTTGGCCCGCAACTTGGTCTAGGTTTTTATTTTCGGCTCTCTGTGTATTGGAGTTTGACATCCCTGATGTAGGGGTTCTGGTCTTGCATTATGGGAAGCACCACGTGTTTGGCATTTCCCAGTCACCAGAAGACCAAAGACCAGATTGCCAAATTGTAGAGCACGATGGAAGTCAGGACTGGTTGAAGGTCGGGGCGGGCAATGCGCAGACATAATCTGGTGTAAATTAAAGGCCAAGGCTTACAGCAGATAAAGGCTACATCAAGTCCAAGCTGTGAATATTAACAGATACTAAAACATTAAAGCAGCTTTGCAGCCACTGACGGAGTATTCTGAGCTCAGTTTATGCACTGCTGACCAAGACCAGGTGTGCAACTGTAGTGTGACACATTATCCAGCAGATGGAGATAGTGAGCATGTAGATGCCGCAAATTAGGAAGGGTTGGTGGTACAAGCTGCCCATGATGTGCAAGTGTTGTTCAGCCTCTGGCAAAACCCTTTAATAGTAAAGAGAAATACAAGCACATCACACTGGATTTACGTAGTAAATATAAAAATGTTGATTTTTATTCTGCTCTGCTTATATACAAAACTTGCCAAAAAGGCAGAAGGTCATTTAAAGAAATACGTGCATTTAGACAAATTTTAATTGCAAGCAATGTAAAATATGAGACTCTTGCAATGTATGTACAGCAGAGCTTATATTGTAGAATGGAAAAGCAGCACAAGGAGCCAATCAGTGCTGCTGTGCAAGAAGTAGACTGATAGGAGGGGACTACAAGGTGGCATGGAGATTAGCTCATCTGTCTGCTGCCTCATTCTTCTTTGTCCAGTCACAGGGATTGGTGAGCAACAAGATTTGCAAGTGTTAGGCCTAGATCCCTCCACAAGACTTGGTTGCTCATGATTAGTTTAATTTACTTCCATTTCCTGAGCAATCTTATCATAGGTTGGGATCAGTAATGGAATGAGAAGTAAAAATCAGCCCATGGGTACTGTATTAGACCTTCCTGCAGCAGAGAACAATCTAGTTGTGCTGTAAGGCAGATCTGTACAAATCTCTGGACTGGATAGATAGAAAAACAAATCCCCTGGCAGGTAAAACAGATCTCATATATGCGTGCCATCAGTTTATTTAGCTGTTTGCCTGCAGTTCAGCAAGCAAATAGCTTATAAGGCAAGTTGAGAGCTGTTATTTGTTAGAAATGAATCCGCAGGACAAATATGGAATGCCTGTTGTGAGTCAGTGAAAGATCATTTTCCTGAGTGTTGGTCACACAGAGAACCTGCCTCGGGGATGTACATAAGACTCATACCTTGTCATGTAGATACACAGCTCTGCACCAGCACATTTGTCATATCAGGCTTCATGTAGTGCCTGCGCTGGGTGCAAGAAAATACCTGCACCGCCTGCTATAAGCAACCCCAAAGTCATTGGGGCAGAAAAGTCACAGAAACCGTATAACTAGTATTACCAAAACGCTGGAAATGGCCAGGGGAGGAGTTCAGATTTCTGTTAGGATTTGTTTTTTTCTGTGACCCCCATCGGGAAAATGTTTGGCTATAGGACACATTTAAGATGCACGATCTTCATTAATACGGCATTGTCCTTGTGCATGGAGTGTGGAAAAAATCCACTGCCTGCCTAAAAAACAAGTTCCCAAGACTGTAGGGGCAGTGTTATGATCTGGGGTGCCTGTAGGGGCAGTGTTATGATTTTGGGTGCCTGTAGGGGCAGTGGTATGATCTGGGGTGCCTGTAGGGGCAGTGTTATGATCTGGGGTGTCTGTGGGGGCAGTGTTATGATTTGTGGGTATCAGAGGGGCAGAGTTATGATCTGGGGTGCCTTTGGGGCAGTGTTATGATTTGTGGGTATCAGAGCGGCAGTGTTATGATCTGGGGTGCCTGTAGGGGCAGTGTTATGATCTGGGGTGTCTGTGAGGGCAGTGCTATGATCTGGGGTGCCTGTGGGGGTAGTGTTATGATTTATGAGTATCAAAGGGTCAGTGTAATGATCTTGGATGCCTGTGGGGGCAGTATTATGATCCGGGGTGCCTGTAGGGCCAGTGTTATAGTTTGTGGGTATCAGAGGGGCAGTGTTATGATCTGCCACTGCCTGTGGGGGGCAGTATTATGGTGATATGGGGTGTCTGTGCAGGCAGTGATATTGCAAAATTCATGTCATAACCAAAGCCATAGGCAGTGGAATGGCACATTAAAGGTATTGGAGTGTGTGACTCTATTTTGGAGCAGGCAGTGTGTGTACTGTGAAATATTCCCCTTCATTTCCATGGCCCCCCACCATGCAAACACTATCCAAACCACTCAACTGACCCACCAAGCCCTCTTCAATGCATTCAATAAGAAACAAATGTTGCTTTGTGGTGAGCAGGAAAAAGTAAGGCAGGTGTGTTTGTGGTCACTCAATGTATGTAATAGGCTCATTGGAAATGATTATGCATGCACAGGAAAAGGCATATAGAAGTGTAAATGGGCCCTTCAGGTTAATATACACAGCGTAATAAAGGGAAGTGATCATCATTCACAAACAATGGGCCCTGTACAGCTTGACTGCCAGGGAAAGCTTAACATTTGTGGTCAGTGGAAGAATTTAGGTTACATTTCCAGCATTAATGTAATTTATTTATTATTTCTTCCTACCTCACTGGCCATATTGGGGATTAACGTATTTCTCCATTGACTACGGTTAGTTGGTGGTTAAGGCAGTGATAATCAAGATGTTGACAACTATCAATCAACCATGTACTACTTGGCTACCATGTACCACCATGTACCCCTTGAAATAAATGAGAGATTCTACAAGGCAATTTTTATAGGCAGTTGGCATACGTCCATCCATGATGGATTAGTTGATGGTTAAGGCAGTGGTTATCAAAACGTTGACAACTATCACTCAACTATGAACTACTTGGCCACCATGTACCACTATGTGCCTCTTGGCCTCCATGTACCACCATGTACCACTTGGCCACCATGCACTTCTTGTCCACCGTGTAGCGTCAGGTGCCTCTTGGCCACCCTGTACCCTTTGGTCGCTATGTACCACCATATACCTTTTTGCCACCATGCACCTCTTGGCCTCCATGTACCACCATGTATGCCACCATGCACCTCTTGGCCTCCATGTACCACCATGTACCACTTGGCCACCATGTACTGTCAGCTGCCGCTTGGCCACCATGTACTCCTTGGCTACCATGTACCACCATGTGCCTCTTGGCCACCATGTTTTCCTTGGTTGCTATGTACCACCATATACCTTTTTGCCACCATTCACCTCTTGGCCTCCATGTACCACCATGTACCACTTGGCCACCATGCATCTCCTGGCCACCATGTACTGTCAGCTGCCTCTTGGCCACCATGTACTCCTTGGCTACAATGTACCACAATGTGCCTCTTGGCCACCATGTACTCCTTGGTCTCTATATACCATCATATACCTCTTGGCCACCATGTACCACCATGTACTCCTTGATCACCATATACCACCATGTACCCCGTGAAATTAAGGAGAGGTTCTAAAAGGTGATTTGGATAGGCAGTTGACATGCATCCATCCATAGCCAGTTTTGATAATCATTTCTCCATTGCACCCCTCCACCCATGTTGCACCCGACACTTAGGATGTGGTTATATAGATGGTTAGTTGGTAGTTAAGGCAGTGGTTATCAAAATGTTGACAACTATCAATCAACCATATACTACTTGTCTCCCATGTACCACCATGAACCATAATGTGCCTCTTGACCACCATGTATCCCCTGCCAACTATGTATCACCATGTGCCTCTTGGCCACCATGTACCACTATATACCCCTTGAAATGAGCTTGAAATCAACGCTGCGTAATATGTTGGCGCTATATAAATATTGTTTACTATTATTATTATTAATAATAATAATAATAATAATAATAATTGGGATTCAAACAAAGGTCAATAATGTGAGAGTAATTTAGATAGGTGGTTGACCGGTTGACCGGCGTCCATCCATGGCCAACTGGGGCATATTTTTACCGTGCAGGCTGATAAAAGTAGGTGTAAACCCTTACAGGATGACATCTAATTTGATCTCATACACAGCCATTTTTTTAATTATTTTGCTTCTAAAAGCTGGTGATCTCCTCCAGAATTTTTGGCCACTTCCTTTCTATCTGCACTCACTGCATCTGCATTTCCTTGGTCTGGCTTGCTGATGGTGGCCCATGTCTCTATGTAAAAGCTCATTTGATATTCTATTGATTGCATTTTGTTTTAGTAGCACACTACAAGGAGCAGGCAACAAGTCTGGGCAATAAAAGCCTAGCAGTGACTGGAAAACAAAGCTCCAATACTCCAAAGCATTACCCTTTAATTGAGAATCCATACAGGAGATGTGAATGGGGGTAACACTGATCAGGAAATAAAGAAAAATCTACCTATGCCTGGTAACAACATTTCCTCTACACATCCTTAACACAAGCTTTTCATCCAGCCAGAAGTATCAATATCTCAGTTTAAATTTTAATCCACTTATTTCATTAATCCCAACTAAAAAATAGCCTTCTAAAGAGGCCCTGCAATGCATTTATCTGCAAATTGGATTAAGCACTGGAAAACAAAAGCAACAATTGTTTCCAAAATATTTTTCCAACTGCTAAAATGGATTCTGAAAAACAAAGTTAAATGTGCATTAGGTGGGGTGTGACTGGCTTCATTCACATTCAGATCCTCTTCCTCAGCATTTACCTGCATTTACATTACTGAAGCATGGGTATGCGTTGTTCCTGAGGGCATGGGGTCAATAGAATGTATATCTAGGTAAGACTTTTTTTTTTTTTTTGGATTTGGGTAGAGTAAGGAAGGGTTAAAGCCAAGGTGGCATTTTTAGAGCTGCCTAGGTATTCTTTGGGGAGCAATTGCACTAAAGGGGAGGGTAATCCAACATTTTATACGTGTATCACTTTAAGAAATGGTGCTTATTTGTTGAAAGGAATGTATTGTGATATAGTCAGACACCTTTAAAAAAATAGAACCCATTGGGTTGGGGTTTTATGAAAAGGGGATTCAGGGTTCCGTAGAACCTTAGGATTCCTCTAGAGATTGCTGGGAATTCCATGAGAAATGAGCAATTGGTGCCTCTCAGGTCAGTTTAACAGATAAAAATGATCTTTTTGGCTATCTGTAAGGATGGCCAGCAATTTGGGAGGCATACCACCAGGATAATACACTGTGAGCTTTGAATATAGTAATTATAGTAGAGGTTCCCCAAGACCTGAAAGTTTCTTGAAATGGTTCCCCCTTGTTAAAAACGTTGATAAAGTTTAACTATATCCAAAATCCAAACTAGCTTGTAAAATGAATGACAAACAAATACAAGAGACTTTAAAAACCAATATACATCGTTTCTACATTTCCAACTAAATTTTTGATATATTGTCAGAGAATATAAATTGTTGAATCCAATGATGAAACAATAAATTTTGTGTTTGATTGAACTAAACAATTGGTCAGAGACGACACATTTCACAGTACAACATCTGCTTCTTCAGACCTGATCGTAAACGACCTAATACGTTGCATAAAACATAAATAAAGCAAAAGACTAAAAAAAAACAAAAAAAAACATTACCACTGATTGGATGTAGCATGGTGAATGATTCAATCCGCCAAACACAATGTTAGTTAAACACGTAAGTAATGACAATTTCTCACAATAAGGATAACAACTACAGCAATGCAAATATGACCTCCGAAAAGGGTGGAGAAAACAGAAGCCACTATGTAGTATCAAAATAATAATAATAGAAATAAAAAGGGGAGGATTAAGTGGAAAAGAACGTAGAAAACGTGGGGGGGGGGGAGAAAACTTAGGAAATGGGGAAAAACTGTAGTGATTGTAGAGGCTAATGTAGACAAAGAGATAAGTAAGTATGAACTGTCTGTCTGTAGGTTGGCTGGCAGTACTATAAACATGTTTGTTCATCTTGAGTTTATGGCTCTGATATAAAGACTGGATAGGAATCCACCAACAGACACCTCTAATAATCAAGAAGAACACAATAGCAAATCTTCCAGCCATTGTTACCCCCCAGGTTCTGTTGGCTGGGGCTGCCAGGCACATAATCACTGTCTGGAATATAGACAGATCAGACTAATTTCCTGACATCTTATCTATGAAATAGCAATGCCCCAGGGCCAGGGGACAAGAATTAATTGCCACCCCTATTGCAATCGAAAACCAAGCACCCACATTGTTATAAATCAAGCTGATTTCAAGGTCTATGAATTACTAAGCAAGGTGAGAAAGCTTCTAAAAAATGCTGATGCTTCCGGAATATAATGGAGTTTATTGACTCACACTGCCCCCCCCTTACACCATAGTCATATTGTTATCATAAAACCATATGCAGATTGACTATGACATTGTCCTCCCTTCAATTACAACTGCCAAGTCATTGTATTAATTGACCTGACATGAAAATCGTGTCTTATACATGAATGAGCACGGGAAACACATGATTACTCATGCCTGCTGTCACTATATATAATTATGATGATTTCAGATGTTATATAGACAGGAATGTGGCATTATCATATACCTGAACATATATAACTGCACCATTACCTACATGTAATTCATAAAAATTGGATTATTGATGATTGTATCCTTTAATATTTTATATAGTAGATTGTTTTGTATCACTCTTCAGGAATAAAGAATCTGTAAAGTGCTTAGTGGATATGTCCACAACAAGCAATCAGAAATCATCAAATGGAGGTCTATTTATAAAGCAATTAATATAATATTCACTGAAACATTCCCTGGCGGAAGATCATCCAGGTCCATGTGTTTCAATAGCAGTAATTAATTTTCTGTTAGGGAATGTTTCAGAAAATGTCAAATTCACTGCTTCATAAATAGACCCTATGGATGGCTGCACTTTCCAAATAGTCATTGACATTTACCTTGCCTAAAGCTGGGTACACACATGCAATAATTGTCATTGGAAAGGATCTTTCACGATCCTTTCCAACGACTAACAACGGCATGATGCATGAATGAGACTTGTACATACAGCACCGTTCTGCTCTATGGAGAGGGAAGGGGGAGAACGGCGGAGCGGCACCCCACTGCCCTCTCTCCCCTTCACTTTCATTATGATCGTTCCTCGTCCATTGTCTGTGGATCCGCCAGGACAGTCGTTCAGACGATGGACAATGAGCACTGTACACACGCAAGATTCTTGACCAATATCAGCCCTGAACCGAATATCGGACGAGAACCATTGCACATGTGTACGTAACCTTATTGTCCACTGTTTCTCCTTTTTTAAATATGAAATGAAATGACTGAAATGATCAATTTTTACTGATCATATATAAAAGGGTGGTTTAAAATGTCTTTCCTAAATGGAATAGCAGGTTGACATCTCCGAACGCCCCAATATTTGGCCGCTTTCAGATTGGAATCCTTGGCATATGGTGGGGTCAATAAATTGGGCACTGTTACTTTTTATCTTTTTGTAATTGTAGTGCTCAGTAAACTTTGGGAGAGAGGATTAAGAATACAGGATATCCAAAAAGAAGTCAGCACTGGTTTATACTCATAGCTGGGTAAACCTCAATTCCCAAACCTCAACGTAGCACAGGTTGGTTTTGCCCTTCTCTGGTTTCTTGGTAGTCTTTAGAGATAAGCGAGCGAGATTTTTAAACTCATTCTCGCAGCGATTTCTGACGTTCTAGCTTACCGAAATTGTAAGCGAGAATGGCCCGTGTAAATTCACCAAGGCTGCATTCATTTGCTCAAGCGTCATCAGGATTTTCCTTTCCTCAGCCATTCAGGGAGCACTAGAGGTTTTAAATGGGGGGACTAACCTATAGTGCCCGGGGATCGCACACAGGAGAATTCCTAGGGCTGCATGAACGAATGTAGCCCTGGGAATTCACCTGTAATGATTTCATGGAACTTCCGATGGGTCTGCGAAACTGGTTCGCCGAAATTTCACGGACCCATCGGAAGTTCGAGTACATTTTCGCGAGAATGCCAGAGGCTCATCCCTAATAGTCTTAGAGGAGCAGCCACACTCAGTCCTATGACTCTGTAAGACCTTCTATGGTTTAAATCTTTGACTTTGTAAAAGTAATTCTTAGAGGAGGTTTCTTTTATTTGCAATGGACATTTTTTTCTGTGAACAGAGTAAGCTTTTTGAGCAGCAAAAAGCAGTAAAATGTCTAGCAGCAACGTCAACCAAGCTTTCCATGGACTCTCTCAACATAGAAGATGCTCCATCAAGGCAGACTCTGAAATATGGAGGTGTAGAAAACCAAAAATGTAGGTGCAAGTGGGGGACACTTGTGGCTAACATTCCCTAAAGAGTCATTACTATGGCATCATTAGAACTTAAAACTCTAGCCATCATAGCATGCTGCCCTGTTACACAACAATTGTCCTCTTCCAACACTTGAACCCCGATTTTTCCTGGAATGGGGACCTACAAAAATGTAGGTGCAAGTGGGGGACGCCTGTGGCTAACATCCCCTAAAATGTCATTCTAGCATCATTAGAACATAGAAAAACTCTACCCAATAAAACATGCTGCTCTGTTACATACAAATGTTCGATTCCAATACTTAAAACTCAATTTCTCTTTACGGGGGAGATGTAGGAAATGAAAAATGTAGGAGCAAGTGAGGGACAATAGCTAACTTTATTTACAACTTCATCAATATAGTATCATTAGAACATAAAAAATCTACCTATCAAAATGTGCTGTACTGGTACATAACTGTCTGCTTCCAACACTTGAACCCCAGTTTCTCTAGAACAGGAAGATGCAGGTAAACCAAAAAGGTAGCAGAAAGTGGGGACACTTGTGGCTTTTGTCCCCTTCCTAAAATGTCATCATTATTACACCATCACAAGATAAAAAATGACACCGATCATACCATGCTACACATAACACCATTGACCTTTGTTTGAATCCCAATTATTATTATTATTATTAATAAACAGGATTTATAAAGCGCCAACATATTACGCAGCGCTGTACATCCCAATTTCTGGAACCAAGAGATGTAGATACTGGAAATCTAGCAGTAAATGTATCTCCCCTTTGGCTGTTTGGCTCACAAATTGGATTCTCTGGAAGTAACTGGGGGTGGGGTTCATAGCAGCCCCCCAGATCAGAGATGGTGAATTGTATGGTAGCTTCTGCTTTTTGGTGCAGAAATAGTGAGCAGGTAGCAACATTTGACAGGGCAGCACTATATGATAGGTTTAGTTTGGTATCTTTTATCCTTCTGGGAAGAAAGGGGCAGAAGCTCCTGGCCTAGAGTGTAAATCTGGCCCTGTATGTGATCAGTGA
Organism: Pyxicephalus adspersus; assembly: GCF_032062135.1. Classification (NCBI taxonomy): domain Eukaryota; kingdom Metazoa; phylum Chordata; class Amphibia; order Anura; family Pyxicephalidae; genus Pyxicephalus; species Pyxicephalus adspersus. Next base: position 16,838,732 of record NC_092861.1, read on the forward strand.
TTGCAGTGCACTACAAGTCCCAGCCTGACCCTATTCTCTTTGTATGTTATCAGTGATATTGGTGCACTACAGATCCTTGCATGCCCTCATCCTGATTGTATGTGATCTAAGATATCAATGCACTACAAGTCCCTGCATTTCCTCATCCTCAGTGTATGGGATCAGTGATCAAAGTTTCCAGCCTTCCTTCCATTCTCTTTGTATATTATCAGGGATATCAGAGCACTACAAGTCCCAGCTTGTCCCCATTCTCCTTGTATATGATCAGTGATATCAGAACTGTACACTACAAGTCCCAGCTTGCCCTATCTCCTTGTAAATGATCAGGGATATCAGAGCACTACAAGTTTCAGCTTGCCCCCATTCTCCTTGTATATGATCAGTGATATCGGGACTGTACACTACAAGTCCCAGCTTGCCCCCATTCTCCATGGATGTGATTATTGCTGGCCAGGCTCTGTAGGTGGCGCTGTGGAGTCGCTGTGTGGTTGCCCTGGCAGAGGGGGCGTGTCTGTGGGCGGTCCTCCATTCTCCCGTACAGTAAAGCGGAGGATCTCCCGGCAGTGTGAGAGGAGACCGGGCAGCACCGAGCACCGACATGGACCTGTTAGCATTGCTCTTTGTACTGGGGATCTGCAGCTCACTGGCTTCAGGGGTAAGACGAACTCCAGGGCCCCTGTGGCCCTTTATTCCAAGGGGGAGAAGGGGTGGAATGACTGCAGGCTGGGATATGGAGGGAAAGCTGACAATGAGGTGAGCTGAGCGCTACCTGTGCGGGAAGGAGGCTCCTCCATACTACACCACTGCTCATGTGTGCGCCATAACATTGTCTGCACCATCCATGTGCGGTCCTGATATCACTTCTCTCCAGGATTCTGTACGTCCATAGCAATCTCCATTATATATATTACATATCTTCTCTTATACATATATATCTGCCATTATACATATATTTTTTGGGCAGACAGCATTAATATGGATGGGGGGGTCGTAGTGTTGCAGCACTTTTTGGGGGTGCTGGAGTTATGGTACCCCTATGGGAAACCAATATTAAATATTCCAGGGTATTCTATGTTGCCTGGGTGGTCTGGTTCTTATTATTGGGGGTCATCAGCAAGTGTTAGTGAGTCATGCACCCCTCTCTCCCCTTCATCATTACTGGATGGCTATGTACTTTATCTTAGCATTCATTGAGGAACTGATACAATGTATAAGATGTCATGGCTGGAGATGGAGGTGCCCTAATTGGATTATGGAGGTGCTCTGGTTGGAGCATGTAGGTACCCCATGTTTGGGGCATGTGGCGGGCCTTGGTTGGATCATGGGGTATGTAGGTTGCTCTGGTTGGATTTTGTAGGTGCCCTCGGTTGGATCATGGGGCATGTAGGTTGCTCTGGTTGGATCATGGGGCATGATGTAGGCTTCTCCTATTAATGACTTCATACTGTTGCAGCTTGCACACTCCTTACATTACACCTTGTGTGCCATTGATCAGCTCCACACTCACCTACTGAACAATTAAAACCTCTTTAAGTGTCTTTTGTCATGCGCTCCCCTTCCTTCAAGTTCTTCAATCTGGCCGTTCAGTCCTCAATTTCCAAGTGACCCCCCAACAAAAGACCATCTTGGTGTCAGCAGACGCTGCATTATGTCTGGGCACCTCCTGGGGGGTGAATGTTTTTGCATACTCACTAATCACCCCTCTGCTTTTGGTATTTTTATGTTACCCTTTAGTAGGTTTGCATTGTATCGCTGGATGTTAAGGTTGGATATTTTCATGCTGATCCAGCTGTGCTTTGTGTGTGGCTGCCATTACAATTCACATGAAGGGTCACCTGTAAATGTCCTGAATTTGGGTTTCTTTTTTGTTTTTCGGCCATGACTTTATGGTGTCTAAGTGCTCAATCCTTGCAGTGCGGGTGGCTTTAGGCTGGCTGGACCATTCAATTGTTTCATGGACTTGACCATCAATCGATTATTCATTTCTCAATACTTTGGATGTTGTACAAGTTTTTGAGACCTCTTGGAGCATGTGCTGGTGTATGTTCATCACCTGAGAAATGTGTTGAGATACAATAAACTATCATTGTGCATTGATTGTGGGATTATGGTCAACATTTTACATAGTCAATAGAACTGGAAAGTCAGAATAAAGCTGATTTACATATGGCCAGCTTCTTTGTGGTTTGTGAAAGCTTTCTGGAGTTGCCCAGTGGTTGTATGAAGTCTCACCCCCCGACTTGGTGAAAGATCCTTGCAGCTGGTGACTGAGCAATTGTTATAGAAATGCATGCACTTGCTTACAGGTTTCTAGCTGCTATTGGGATATTGTGTGAAGGAGGATTTCATTGATGGCGGGCATACTTTTTTCAGCTGGGTGGTCTTGTTCCAATGCCAGCTATAGTCAGCAGGCAGTTTTAAGCAAATGGCATTTTCCTGAGGTCAATGTCTGCATAGTGCTTGTGAATCCTTATGGGTAAAGGATCATAAGATGTTCTTCTAGCTGTCAAATGTGACATTAGATTGTAAGCTCTTTGGACAGGTCCTGTCATGAGCATTCCCTCTACTTTATACATGCAGAAATAGAATTAATAGTCCTAAAAAGCTGCTGAATGTCATTTTGTGTGATTGCATTGACAGCCTGGCTCCTGGGAGGTGTCCAGCTCTGCTTGAAGTGTGCATTGTGTTCTCTAGAAGTGAATGCTTGGAGCAGAGAGGCTGTGGGTTAGCTTGGAGCACGTGCTGACTACTTTGTGTAAGCAATTACAGCACCGTCTTTCCTCTCTGGTAAATGTCTTGCTGCTGCTTTGTGCGCCTGGATAACTTTAGATGGGACTCTAGATAATTACATTGGTGTGGATAACCCAATTACTGATCCAATTAGACCACAGCTGATCTCCGGCTGGTCTGGGCTCCTTTCTGTACTGGTTTATGTCATTGGCACTTTAATATGGCGTTTATTTCCCTCAGATGTGTTGTTAGACATGGATTTGTTAGCTCTTTTTTTGTGAGGTCATTGCATAGCAAGAACTGCAGTCAGGCCAACTAACACACTTTTATTGGACTTTTTTCTTTATCCTTGTGATGACCGGCATCACTCAACCCATTAGCCCTGAGCCAAGGTTGTCCCAGACTCACCCTAGCCTCTCGCACCCTTCAGCGCTGCTATACATTACAAAAATAGTCAGATATATTTTCCTGATTGTTGTGGTCTTTATTTTGCATGTTGATTGTGCGCAGTTCTGTTGTCCTGCCCTCCCTAAAGGATGGGCACTGACCATACATTGGAATCTCCATGGATTTGCATTGGTGTGGGCACATGTGGATATGTTGGTGACTTCTTGTTGCACATCTGTGCTCTTTCTTGGGTTATGTTAATTGAAAGCCTTTGATAAAACGGAATGTACCAGGAACCTTCAGATTGATCTGCTTTCCTTTTTATGGATGTACAGCCGTTTTATTCTCCCATTGTAGGAGACTATAGCTCTATCTTGGTAAGCCTAATTTAGGGTTCCCTAACTTTGCAAGACCCACCAACCCTCCTTTTTTTTAGGTTCGTCCAATGACTTCAATCCTTCTTGTATATATTCATATGGGCCCCTGTTTGTGGAATAAAAGTGTGCACACACATGCTTTCATCCATTTTTTTGAAGCCTTTAAAGGATATTTGTGCTTGCACCCCCAAAGTGCATCAATAAATTAACTTGGACCCCTTACCTAGAATGTCCAGATGTAGAGATCTGACTCCTGATGCCAAGTACCTTTCGAATTCATGCTGGTTGGTTGTAAATGATAGTGATGCCATTGCCTGTAGACATAAGGTTCACATGGCCGGGTGTGGGGCAGTGATAATTCTATAGCTAGAGTGCTAAGCAGGATTCCAACCTCTGGCTACCAGAAGCTTTGGGTGTCTGGGTAAACAGGAGATGGCATCTATGTTTCATGGTGGCCAGGTTTCTAGATCTGGGCATGCTAGGTAGGCGGTCCAGTTTGTTTATTTGGTGCATGGAGCAAGCAAATGAATAACTAGACTTTAATGTGCAAGTACAGGTATTCTTTAAAGCAATAGTCAGCTCCAGTATGGGGAGGTTAAACCTAGATTTTATGGCATGGTTGATGGTCACATTAAAAAGCATGGTAGAATTTTTTTTTTTACAAGCCTCATGTAATTCTGAAACTTGTGTCTATAGTATTATGCTGTTATACCACACCATCCCTCTGTACCCCATTCATAACTATTGCACGTAATGATGCAATATTTGAATGTCATAGTTGATGGGTTCAGGTACACAAAGGGCCCTTGTTACACACCCCAAAACCCAATGGAGTGTGTGGAAAATGCTAACCCTTCTTAAACACCAAAAACTGGAACCAAATGGTTAATATCTGTGTAAGGATTACATGCGGCATTCTTATTTGATCACTTTCCAGGAAGTCCAAGGGCCCTGGATGGCTTCCATCAAGTGTTGCATTACCCTGTCTGTTACCTGTCTGCCTCTTCCTCTATAAATCTGATCAGGTGTCACCTGGCTAAAGGTTTACCGAATATTAAGGTTCTAGTTGTAGGATCATGCAACAGACAGCCATAAACTTAGATTAGGCCTTCCTACCTGACCTTAAGGTGAGTGTAAAGGTGGCTGTCTGAAACTTCTACCAACTTTTTAATTATTCCTAAAAGTATTGGCTGCCTATTGCCCTCTCCATGACCCGTGCAGAAGTCCACCTTAAACATGACTTTCCATGTTCAGTGGACAACCAGCTATGGATATCTAAAGTAACTCTTCAGTGGGGTTCCTGATTGCAATTTCAAAGAGCATTCTGAATTGCTCTTCTGCAAGCATGACTGCCATAGTCTTGGAGCATTTACTGAGAATACCTGAAGATTTTCCTCTAGGTAACCTGAGACCATAATTCCACCACCAGGAGAGATTTGTACAGTAAAGCTGGTTAGTGACAGAAGGGATCTAATTACCCGTATCGTCTTTGCGCTCTGCTTCTTCTCATCCAAATATATAAAGCGGATCAGACAGGAAGTGGTGAGTGCAGGGTGCTGGTGATGTAGCCAACAATAGGATGTAATGGTGGCATGCAGGACCACGCAGCCGGCGCTCACCTTTCGCCTTTTGTTCGGCAGGATGTTTGCTCTGATTACAAGGCATGGCATAAGTCCTGTTTGCACATCACCTGAACGCAATATGCAGAGCCAGCCTGGAGGATAAAGACTGAACCAAGTATAACATTCCCTGTTGGTATAAAACACAAGTGCTGTATTGACGTTGGGCCTGTAGAGCTTTAACACTTTCCAATAACATGTTTGCTTCATACCGAAGCTCAGTCAGTGCCGATATGTTGCATGACATCAGCAAAACCTGTAAACTAAAATGTATAGGAAAAGTTCAAAAAAGACTCCCAACCTATCAAATGCAGAAAACAAGTATTTGCCTACTTGCAATGTTGTATTTTTTCCATGAATAAATTTAATTCACCTGCAATGTTCCTTTGAACCTTACGGATTATTTAAATTGACCAGGAAGAGCATTTCCCCGGCACAGCATGCTCTATTTTGCATATCCTCTTTTGGGAGTATATACTTACTGACTTTGCTGGTCCAGCTCCTCCACCCCTCACCTGTCTACATATCACTTGTATGTAGCTGCTGGGGAAGGAACAAAGGGGATAACTAGAGTAATGGCATGGCGTCTGCTAATTTACCATTTAAAATGGCAGTGAACAATATCTCAGGTTTTTAAATGTCCACGCAAGAATAATCCTAAAAGTTATTATATGTGCATATGGTCTTCTGGGAAGATTTTGTTGAGTTGAATGTGGTGACAAAAATCTTTTCAAAGGGACAAGTGTCTTGCTGCCCTGCCACAGCATTCCTGGGGTCCCTGCAAATATTTGCATTTTCCGTGTTCTGTACTTCCCAGTGAACATCTGAACACCTTTCCTTCCGGAATAAATAAAAATTGGGAAGTGGGGCTTTCTTTTAAAGAGGCCACACTATGCCAAGGAAGCCATATGGGGGTCAGCAGAGAGGAATGGGGCTTTTTAAGGATGATGGGGTAGAGCAATGGGGAGCACAAAAGAGTAACCCAATGCAAAAAGGTGAATGTGTGCCTTTCCCCCTTCCCTCAAAGGCAACAAATGTAGTCTGATCTGAAAGGTTTGGCTTTCAAAAAATAACAATATGAATGTACTTAAGAAATAGTTTTAAGGGAAAATGTCTGAAAATGGGATATTCCAACATACAAATAGGTATGTACTATCCTTATTACAGAATTGTGTATAACAGTTATATCAATTTGGTGTGGCCCCTAAAATTACATAGAGAAAACCCATTTAGGACTGTCTTGTGCTTGTCATAGAACGTTCTTCATGCATAAGTGGCTTTAATTCCCAATCATTGCCCGAGATCATTCTTTTCTGTGTGGGGAACCTCCCTGTGCCTCTCCCTGAAGTCCCTGATGTGATTATGTATAACCTGGATTGCATGCAGGGTGTGAGGTTAGTGATTCACTTAGGGAACACGTAATGTGTTGGACCAGGTGAAACTTTCCCATGCGTGATAAGATTGTGATATTGTCTGCCCTCAGGCTCTATCTCCAGTTGTGTTCTGTCTACGCTGAGTCCATTCACTGCTAGATAAAACAAACTTGATCTGTATAGTATTGGTCAGTCACTGCACACTTTATATTTTTTTTTTTTTTGGATCGCAGGGCATTCTTTGACTGGCCAAGGAGCGAGCAGGTGAAAACAGTAGCATGTGGTACTTGTTGGTGGCAGGGCTGTGTAGTCTGAGTTTGGAACAACTAATGTCTACCTGCAGTCAGACTGCAAAAAATGTACCGATTCCAACTCCTCATCCCTGGTTAATTGATGTCAGTGGTGTTATTCCTATTACATAAAGTTACATTAAAAGATGGTAAAAGTAAAACATGCTATGGTTAAAAAAAAAAAAATATGGTCACCACTGATTGGTTGTGGTGCAATTGCAAAGTATGGTTGATGTAGGGACATTAGATTGTGAGCTCCTTTGAGGCACAGTTAGTGACATGACTATGGACTTTGTACAGCACTGCGTAATATGATGGCGCTATATAAATACTGTGTAATAATGTTTATATGGGCTGCTGAGCCTATTTTGTTCTTTGGTGGTTAGAGAGGGAGGATCACAAGCACCCGGTCAGCTTCTCTCTAATAAACCTTTGCCTGCTAATGGCATCTATTGCTTGACCGTCCTGAGCGGATCACCTACAACACCATATAGAACTTTACTATTAAGGCAATGCAGTAGTCTGTAGTAACCAATCAGAATCTCACTCCTTTAACCTAATTTCAAATTAGATGTAGTGGATGCCACACTTTCCTCTCCAACTTCTGATAATCTTTAATAAATCAGTCCAGTGGATTTGCCCACAATGGGGCATTGGGGTATTTGGCACAGATGTTATGATGCATGTTGGTGGCCTCCAGCACTATGTCCAGATGTAATAATATTCTGTCAGTGGAACACCGAGCATTCTTGTGCCATCTTTCAGGAAAATATTTCCTTATAATTTTGCCTTTTCTGCATTTTATAAGAAAATGAAAAAGTTGTGGACCGATTTGTGCAACAACAAAAAATTTTTTCAGAAAGTCCCTTTAAGTCCTGTCATGATTCCACTAAAAGGAATCACTTTTACATATAGATACTACTGTATCATGGTGAAAAAGTAGGAAGTGCATTCTGTGAAATAATACATTTAAGTGAAATAAGGAAGTAATGTATGTGAAGCTGTGTGCATCAGCATATGGCAAGAACATTCTTGGGGGGTCAGCACATATTAGTGTAACTGTCCGTGATTTTCTTCTTGTTCCCCTGCCAAGTCAGCTTCTTGTGACAACAAAACTGTACTGCTCTTGTATTAGGAGTAGAGTTGTCGCTCTTGTGTAGGCTGTGCCTGCTTGCACTATGGTGGGATAAAAAATGTTGCCAGTATTGTGGCCTAGCATTGTTAATTCATAAGCATGAAGCTTGTCAATTGGCACCTGGCCTAGTTCTGCCAACTTTCTAAATTGACAGCGCTGCCTCAGTGGCCGAAACCCTCCCACTATGAGCTGCAGTGTCTGGAAGGGGGAGGATAGTTTGTCTCAGGTCAAAGTAAATGTTCTTTGAGACATGTGCATCATATTGACTGGGTCCTTGCAAGGGCGAGGGGAAGGTGGGCTGGATTTAAACAAGGTAAGTTCAGTTTTAAGCTTGCTGCTGTGGATTTGTTTGTCTTATGGATAATAATGATGGTAGTAATGTCTACTTTCCTATCAGACACTGGTCACCATTCCTGAGATCCTGCTACTTAAATGTGTTTAGCAGAGTTGCATGCTGTCTTTGCTTCTCAACAACATCTCCAGGCAGACTGCACCCTGAAAAGAATAAGTGCAGCCCAAAATCCTATCCATTCTTTATACTTGGGCCACCTAGCACCAGTCCACGGGAGCCACATTTAGGCCGAGGTTTAAATATTCAAATGTTTTTTGACTCTTGGTAAGCTGTACAAACTAAATCTTCTGTCAATGATTAAAATTGTGTTCATCAGTTATCCGGTTGTTGTTTACCAATGACAGTGTGCCTTGAAAAGTGATCTGTCTGGTGGTGTCCTCACCTGGTGTTCTGTGTAAACACATCCATGTCCCTGGTTCAGTATTGTTTACACATCAGATAAGGTTTCTTGTGTTGGATGGATAGGGGGCCTCCTGGCTTACAGGCTCTTCACCTGTCTTGGTGTATTACTCCAAAATGTTTTACTATCCAGATTATACAATTTAGGGTGTCTATTGGGTTAATTTATTTTGATAGTAGGAGAGCATTATAACTCCTTGTCAGGTTGTACTGTTATCAAGGACCTCTGTTCAAAATCCGCCCCTACCTGTCCCCAGAGACCACCAAACTCCTTGTACACGCTCTGATCATCTCTCGTCTGGACTATTGTAACCTCCTCCTCTCTGGTATTCCACTAACCCGACTCTCTTCCCTACAATTTTTATTAAGGCTGCAGCCAGACTTAACCAATCTTCTGCTGCATCTCTTTGTAATTCTCTTCATTGGCTTCCATTTCACCTTAGAATCAAATTCAAGCTCCTGTGCTTTGCCTTTAAATCCCTCCACACTTCTTGTCCCACTTACATTTCTGACTTGGTAATAAAATACCCCAGCCGCTCTCTTTGCTCCTCCAATGACCTACTAATGACTTCCTCACTCATAACCTCATCACACGCACTAGAGCTGCCCCAACTCTCTAGAATGGTCTTCCTTGTCCTATTCCACTTGCTCCTTCTTTCTGCACAATTAAAAAAGCACTCAAAACCCATTTTTTTCAAACTTGCCTACCCATCTTGTTCTGTCTTTTGAAACCCTCACTACTTCCTACCATTACATATCTCCCCTCCATTGTGTGTTACTTCCCCCACCTACTAGATTGTAAGCTCTTTGGGGCAGGGTCCTCTCCTCCTGTGTCACTGTCTGTATTTGTCTGTCATTTGCAACCCCTATTTGATGTACAGCGCTGCGTAATATGTTGGCGCTATATAAATCCTGTTTAATAATAATCAAGGACCTTTGTTGGAAAGCTTTCCCATCTGATGAGGGTTCCAGCATTCCTCTACTTGGAGGTAAAACCCCTCTTGTGATAACAAATCTGCAAGGTAATCATTTTATATAAATACCCACTTTTATGTAATTTCCTGATGGAGTATGCAGAATTTATATTAGATTTCATCTCCACTGCAAACCTCAGAAGTGCCAGTCAGGAACTTGAGGTTTGTGGCTTGGATGGTGGCCATGATTATACGTGCGCTGCTCAACCATGCACATGTGTGTCCCCTAATTATTTCCAGGAACAGGGATTCACCCACTCTACCCCCAATCCATACAAATAAGTTTTCCCTTTAAATACCCTTACTCTTATCCATATACCTGTAGACTTGTTAGGAAGCTTCTTGGCTCTGAGTGTTTTTTTTTATCAGCATATTTGGCTGTCCACAAGAACGACCAGATATGGGTAATTCAGGAAGGTGCAGACCACTTGTATAGTGCAAAGGTCAATGGAGCCATTCAATTCAGTTGTCTGTTTAAACAGGGAAAGCAGGAAAGTTTGGCAGCAGCCTTGGTACATGGAGGAGATGTAAAGTAAACCAAAATTGACTAGTAATGCTATTTTTCCTGTGCAGGGTTTTCAGGATGGATTCTGTTTTGGCACCTTGTATCAACAAACATTTGCCCCCGCACAGAAACAACTGGTTCTGCTCTTGTGTGGTGATCCCTTCTGGAAATCCTGACTCTAGGCTCCTGTAGAGGTTAATATGTTGGGTTTTGCCAGCTTTCTGCTCTATTGCTTGCTGCAGCATATTTCTGTATCTGTAAATGCCATTGCAACATTGGGGGAGGAATAGCTGGTAATTCACCTTAATTACAAGAGGTAATCCTTGGTGTGCAATTGGCCTGCATAGATTTCGTTCTTTATCATGTAAGCCGGGTATACTGTGGGGTCTCTGGCTGTTCACCTTGCGCTATAGACTTTATTCATAGCATGGGTTGTATCTCGCAGAAACGTAAGAATAGATTGAGACCTGATGTTCCAGAACCGGCTGCACAACTCTGAGGGTGCTTTATAACTTCTGAAAACTAGTAAAAATAAACCTTTTATCTGTTAGATGGTAAACACATTTGTTGTTGGTGCACCTTCAGGTTATTTCTATTTTGCTGTGTAAGAAAATATGAATAAACTGCTTTACAAATACCTGCCATACCACTTTCATATATACCCTGGAAAAAAAATGACAGAGAACTATGAAATGAACTCTAGAAATGTATTTTCATTCTTTAGTGTGAAGTTGTTTTGGTTCCAAGATGGCGGTGTGGCCATCTTAACACGTTTGTGTGTTGTATTTTTTTTATGTGCTCATTCCCTGGCCAGGAGCTAGAGGTATCAGACATGAATTATGGTGGGTTCGTACCAATATGAGCAGTACTGTTGTGTTAGGATGTCACAGTGGAACCCTTCAGGCGTTGTTTGGATGAAAATGTTTGCTCTTCTACACTCCCCGTAGTTTGGCTTATTCTATACGGACATGTCTTTCTACACCGGGTTTGCTGTGCTTTTATGCTCTGTTGAGGTTTACATTTTCCAGTTTGTTTAGTGTGAAAAAACCATTTACATAGAGAGTCAGTGAATCGTTCAGCCGCTTGCTCAGTTCTCTAGCAGATTAAAGAAGGTGCCTACCATTTGGGTGTATTGTTTGCCTTTTGCTCTATCTCAAACCTTTTAAAGAGAAACCAATTAACAGTTTTTATATTGTGTGATGGTTTGTTCATTCACTGAAAAAATTCCCACATATCTTGGGCTAATGGAACAAGAAGGCGTTGTTTACCTGAGATTATTCAGCGATGGTGACCTAGTTACATCAGCAAGTGCAGACATGACTGTATAGGATGATGGCTCGCAAATCTTTGTTCAAATGTGGCTCTGGAGTGCTGACATAAGGTTTTATGTAGGTGCAGCCTGAGATTTCTTATTTTTAACCCATGTAGTCTTCATGTTCTTTGATATCACTGGAGTTTCTTTTATTTCATGGTGGGGTGCAGACATTGTTCATGGATGGAACTGTGTCCTGGTAATGATGTGTGAGCAAATTTTATGGAGCCAAGCCTTTATTTTGACACCCCCACCAAGGACAGTAGAATTAAGGTTAAATTTTCTTAAAGATTCACCTTTTGCATCCAATAAACAATTAAAAGAAAAAAAAGATTTCTTTATAACGTGACTAAAAGGGTCAGAACTGAGGATGATGACGTTAGTAATAAACCCAATACTCGAAAAACAAAACTGGCCTATACGCATCCCTAACTTTGTAGCTTAATCCAAATGAGCCCCCTCCTTCCCAACACTAAAACTTGGGTATTTACTTACTTTTTATATGACACGGTTAATTTCACTGCCATTCCCAAGAGTCTAACAGATCCATTCTCCTACTGTTTTGTCAATATGCAGGAATTAGGAAGAGGTACCTCGGAGATGCTTGGTGTGCATGGCACAGAAAACCACACAATAAGTGTTCATTTGCTGGGTTTGCACTGCCTTTTGTGAATTAATGTGTGTGTGTGTGTGTGTGTGTGTGTGTGTGTGTTTTTTTTTTTTTTTTAAGTAGGTCTATAATAATGCAAAAAAAACTTGCTTGGTGGACTTATTTTCTTGCTTTAATATTGGCCCAGAATGAGTATGAAGCTCAGGTGTGCAGCTAATCGTAGCACAACAGCTATCTGCATGCTTGTTTTAGCTGAACCTAGACCACAAAACCAAAAAGATCAGAGTTGTATTCTCCTGCTGACACTCTATAGGATGAGTTCAGCTTATATCACACTAGTGGTACATTTGATCTGTCTCCATATATTTGGTATTTATGTAGCTAGAGGCGGACAGTACTTTCATGATATATATATGTACGGTACTTTCATGATAAATAAATATTTATCTTGGTTTAGGTAGTTCATAGTATGAAGCGGAAGTGTTCTGGAAAGTTTGGAAAGTTGTGCATTTCATGGAAAAGTGTCAATATTATGCAGGAGTCCGGCTCAGTAAAGGTAAAAGATACTGCAGGGGGCATCGGAGACGGCTTCCAGGATTATGTGGATGGGGGAGTAGTCTAAGGTATTTTTGTTTTTTATGAATTGTTTTTTTTTTTTTCTATAGCCCTGTATAGTGTAAAGTAAATACACTGTACCTATACAAGAAGAAACATACCTCAGGTTTTTTTTACTCTGAACAGTAACTGAAGCAGGAGCTACCGTTTCCATCCCCGCCTCTACATGCTGTAATTTATGCTAGGAATTTTGGCTTGGCATATATTTAGCTAGGTTTCTAATAATCATTTACAGTTTGGAAAAAAGTATTTGTATTACCTATTAATAAAAGAATTTAGTCTCTGTACCAATTCTAACTTCCTGGATGGGGGTGTAGTAATTATACTAAAAAAGATAAGCTTGTAAAGTGACACCCTCAGGTGTTAGAGCTTTGAAGTATGGTAACCTAACCATTTTGTGACTCATGATTCTACCTGGCTAGACACATTGCTTTTACTGTAAACCAGTGGCAAAAATCACTGGGGCTGCCATTGTGGACCACCATCTGAAGTCACCATTACAAAGAGTTTAAAGGTTTTATTGTGACAGAAGACTCTGTATGCCTCTTTTGGTGTTATCTTCTTCAATGTTCTCTGTGTACAGAGCTCAGGGACATGCTATGTCTCTTTATTGACACCATTGTGGGGCAGGAACTTCTGTTCCCATGCGTGGGGGTTGCCTTGGCATAGTCAATCAAGAGACAGAAAACTTGGAACCTACAAGTAGAGTGCAGTTCTGTAAGAGATCTTTTTCACAGAAAATTAGTCTAATGTGCAAATAATCTGCACACTAACAAAATCTTCCTAAACTTAAAATGCAAAACAGACAAACTTGCTTGCCTGTTTGCAGTCATTTTCAGGAGGTTTATGGAGCTGCGTATGCTCCGCTCTGTGTACATTCCCAGCATGTGTTTGTGCCAGACTGCCGTAACTCCCTGGACGCACATGTGCATTGTTCTAGTATGGCTTTTTATGACCCTCGACACTAAAGAAGATTGGTTCAAGATGCCAGCAAGGGGAGTTTGGTTCTG
>NC_092861.1:16852541-16871060 GCF_032062135.1 Pyxicephalus adspersus
AGACTGAGACGTGTTCTCCACTAAAAGGTTTCATTTGCAGTTTAGTTTTTTCAGTCTTTGGCTTACCTAGGTGTTCCTTAAGAACTATGTACAGCCAAAACTTTTTGTGACAACAGTCAAAGAGGTTGATTTCCCTGTTTTTTGAGAGTTCCTCCTTTTTTGTTGTGTCTTGACCGTAATAAACAGAAACTTCTTCAATGGTGGCAAAAACCCTTCTAACCAAAACTTTAAAAAATAGAGACTATTCCTATACTTTAATACAAGATTTATGATGCAGGGATGCCCAGCTGGATTTGAATTTAGAAAAAAAAAATTACCCAAAGCATTTATTTTCCTTTTGATAGTATTACTTCCTCAAAGTCAGCCTGTGGTTTGTTTCTTGTATAGGTTAAGCCGGTACACTCAAGGTCACAGAGGACTGAGACCTGCTAATACAATTGTATGTTTTTTTTTTTTCTCAGCTCTTTGAGAATACCATGAACCCCCTCAGGCACTATATGACATGAAACCAAATAGTGGGTTGTGGTGAGACAAGAGTTTGCAAATATTCAGCTGACTGTTTACTGTGGCTTGATTTTTTAAGCACAAGGTCATGACAGCCTTTCTTCTTTTTTTTTTTTTCTGCCTGTTGTTGAAGTCACTGTCCATGATCAAGTGATAACGCAATTACTGGGAAGCTGTGCGTGTGTCTATCTATTGTTTTTGAGCAAAATGTGATTTGTGTTATATGGGTCCCAATGTGGGCTTTGGTATTTTTGTTGGTCTGCCTTCCTAACTTCACTTTACAGAACATCTTGAAAATGGGTGGACACATGTACGTTTCAAAATGGCTTATAAAGATCAACAGGTATTCTATTTCCTGGTGTCTTTTTTTTGGCACTTTTTTTATTTTTTTTTATCTGCGACAAATTTTAGTCCCACAAGTTCCCATATAGTTGAACATAAGACTAGAAGATAGTACTTTGGTCTCCTTCCCAATGTCCATTGAGCAAAAAGTTATAGGAGGGTTCCAAGCCTATCCAGTGAATAGTGTTGGCATTTGCATAGTTGAACATTTGTTGCTAGCCTTGATCTAATACAGATTTGTCATACTGTTCTGGAGGTGGTCAGCTTTGGTAGAAGCTTGGGTTTTGGCTTTGCTTCTTCAAGTCAGATCTAGCCCCACTGATGATTGGTGGGGGTAATACAGGGATTCACATAATTTTATGTAGCGGGGAGATCCATGCAGTACAGGTCATCTGGTATAGCTTTCTCTCCGGCAAGTCAGACATTTGTGGTAACATTGCCCAATCTTGTGAGACACCATCATGAGATCAAGGATGCAGTCTGCTTAGATAATCTGTTTCATCAACATCCCCTCTGCTATAGCTTATTCTGGAGGCTCCCTGTACTCGATCATGCCAGTACATATTGCATTGCTATACAGTGTGAAATTAAACTTGAATTGCAATCTTTGATGCAGACTAAATCTTTCAGTGAAGTGACAGCCTAATGGTTATCATCTGAGTTTGCTTTTAGCTTTTGCACTTTCTCCAACAGAAAATCCAGTGTACTTTTTGCATGTTTTGGCATTAACTTGGGTGTGGTTTAATTCTCCCTCCACCTAGTCATTTGTCTGTCTCGCTAATTGCCTGGTGACCTACATGTAGCAGAATCCAGTTATTACAGTTACTTATGTTGCACTTTTTTTTTTTTTTGATTTATTGGAGCTTATGTTTAATGTGACATTTGAACAGCATTGCTCATGTTTAACCGGCGATCAATTATAAGTGATTGACTTTCGGTTTTCAGTCAGGAATAACTGGTTAAAGAGCAATCCAAAGAATAAAAATCATGTACGGTGTTTTAAATGATTGAGCAAATCTATTTGGGAGCTCCCGTCTGAACCCCCCAGAACTCAAAAGGTTGGGGGTAATGTTGTACACATGTCCCATGTTTTTGGCTAATCGATGAATGACCATTGGTCAAGAGCACAGTTGACAGCTGATCTGCTTGAGTATTTTACTCAATACATCTGTGAAAGTTGGACTTTAAAACCAATTCTTTATCTTGATAAATATAAGCTATGTTGTCTTCAAGCAAGAAATGCAAAATGGGAACATTTTATTGTTATCTGCAAATGGTTGGGGGGGTGGCAGACCCACACAGGGATCTGCGGCTATATTTTAGATTAATCTGTCGTATAATACCGGTAAGTATATTAAGTATCTGTCGGAGATCACTTTGTATCATAACTTTCAGAACACTAAAAGTAAAATCTTGAAAATGTCAAATAACTTTTATATCCCGAGGCTTGGATAGTAAGAAAGCTGCTGACTTACTTTATATGATAAATTGCTAGAAATTTGGCATGAAGTGTAAGAATGGCTGCCCATGGGCATGATACCATGTTACAACTGAACCTTCACGATTTGACATGCTTGTGTCTTTGTTCTTTGAAAGTATAGTATGACTGGAATCCCAAAATATTGTATTTCAGGCTTTTGGAGAAATGGGGGGGGAAAAGCAAATCTATAATGGAGGTCCTGGCATATCCCACCAGCAGCTACCTATAATCGGGATTGTTTATCATAGATAACTTGCAAAGAATTTTTATTCTTCCTTTTGTATATATTTACAAGGTAAAACTAAGCATATTGGTGACCCCTTACCCTGCAGGAGTTCTGCTTTTATCTGATTGTGTTGCAAGGCAGTTATTTTAAAGACTTGCTTGTATTTTATCAATGTATGGCACAGGACTTCTCCGCTCAGTTGTTATATTCACTGCATTATCAGAGCAAATGCTAGAAATAAGAGAACTGTACAGATAAGCTTTACAATCGTGAATAAGTATCAGGCAGGAAGGTAGCCACACATCTAGGCATTGTTCAGGGTCCAGGGAACATGAGCGTTCATTGGCAATGGTAGAAAGCCTTACAATATTGGGTGCCGGAGGTAATTGGAGACCATGGCTGCTTGGCTCCTGGGATTTGCTCGGCTATTGATTACAAGGAGCCTGTGAAGGTGGGAATGTGGATGTTGATGAGGCAAGAACATAGGCTGTCTACTTTAAATACATGTTCAGTCATTAATCTAATACCACACTGATAGTATGATTGTTCCAGGCCAGTGCTTGAAGCCAGAATCTAGCATGCAGCAAGTAAAATCGTAGCCTTTTGATGCTCCACTTAAAAACCAAGCTCCTTTAAGCAGAATTGAAGACGCCTCCCCTGCTGGTTTTCTAGAAACTTTGTCAAGCATAAAGGTATATTAAGTGGACTTTCCGATTCATTGCTTCCCAGACAGCATTACTGTTTGTCTTTTGCTTGTTGCATGCAGTTGCTCTCTCAACCTAAATGGATTGATCAAAAGCAGACTCCTTGTGTTCTAATCCATCTGCCACTTCAGGGTTCTGCTTATTGTTAGACTTTTTGTGTTGATAATCACCACCAAGGCTTGCACTTGTGTTCTGATGCTTGGTCTTGCCTTGTAAATTCTCAAACTTTACCAGACCCCACCGATGAGGTGCTCTGTACAGGTCACTGAAACTGTACCATGAAACCTCTATATTGGGCTGGCTGTAATTGGGGAGGTGGCAGGGGATGTCTGAAACCCGTCCTGGGTTTTGGTTATTTCTTAATATAGAGTGTTCAACTGGCACTATCATATGCAGTGAAGTCCTTTTGCAGTGTGGCTCCTTGATCACCTACATTTTTATCTTGGTGTGACTGTATTTTCAGACGGGTTGAGGAAATAAGTTGGTCAAAAAGGAGAAGGTCCAACAGCAGTCACTGGGCTTTTGGAATTGCATAAAGGAATCCTTTTGAAGGTAAAATCTGTGTTAAATGACTTTTGTTGAAGTGAGTTGTCTGGTGGCAGGGTCCCATTAAGGTTGTTGCAAGAACCTTGTAAGTGTAAGGAAGATTAATGTCCCTGGTGTCCTGCTTTATATCACTTGTACAACCTCTGCTTTTTTGGCTGGAAGTGGTGCTGAAGGTAAATAATTCTGTTCTGCGCACAATATATATTCACAGAATTATGAAAAACTCATGGCCATTGTCAGGGACTATCCTTAATATAGTCGGATGATTATTCTTGCACTACATGTTTGTTGTTTTTACTTTGCTATCTGGAGAAGTTCTTCAGATTGACACACGCAACACATTTGTGTACAGAACTGCATAAAAAGCAACAAGTCTTCACTTACACCTAGGTGCACAACAATGCAATACTTTTGTTGTGTCCTTACAGTGGGCAACATTGCCCAACGCAACCCTAAGCTGTCGGTGTGACTGAGCCGTTAAGGGGGTTATGGTATGATAATGTACCGGTGACTTTTTTAATAGCCTTTCGTTGAAGTTTAAAGACTTTGATGGTGAACCACATGAGTTAAGTAATGGCCAGTGGGGTATAGACATAAGAGAGATAACCTTTGTGGTAGTGTGTGTGCGTGCATACCTGAAAATAAGTATATATGAGACACCAGACTGAAATTTTGACACCTCAATACGAAGTCCTAAGGGAATAGTGGCAGGACCAATGGGGGGGGGGTCTTCCTTTCTACCAGTTGCAGCCAGCAGGTGAAACTGCTGCTCTTTAAAACTCCAATACCTTTTTATTGTGAATTAGATCTGAATATCTTCAAAACATAAATTCCAATCTGCTAAAAAACCAGCGTTGCACACCCTCCTTTACCCTAGCAAAGAATCAGTCTGTGTATCCCCATCCTCTCTCTTCTTGCAAGGAAGGGGCAATCTGTTGAGCATTTTCACCACATATTGGTAGTATGAGGTGTCCTATTCAATACATTGATATGTACAGGTCCAGTCATCTTTATTTTAATAACGCTTTCATATAATTGGTAAATATTAAAACATCTAAGCAATGAAGTTTGATTAAAGAATCATCACTTTTTGCAGTGGATATTGTGTGAAGATTTGCCCCCCCGGTAAGTGCCTGGCCACATAACTAGTTTGGGTAGGGAGTTTCGTTCGGTGACTTGTTGCTACACCTCTGCCCCACTAAGCACCACTTTACCCGTGGAAGTGTACATATGAGCCAGAAATCTCCCGACAGCCATGCTAGGTCTTGCCAGCTGTTTGTACAGAGTAAGAGTGAGATGGGGTGAGGGAGACCTTTTCACTTTCACACAAGTCTTATAAGCTTTGTTTGCCATGCAGTCACCATAGTAATAATTATCCCAAATCTCTTAAGTAACCCAACCTTGGATACTTGAAGCCAAGTTTATAGTTTCTAATTTTTTTTTTTTTGTTGCACCCGCTTGACATGTCTAGGCATTAGAGGTCGTGTAGGCTCCACGTAAATGTGGTCCTCCAGCTGGCGTATTTTTGTCAACTCTCCTAAGCATTATCCGAATAGAAACCAACAAAATAACCTTAATGTAACGCAATTTCAAAATTGAAGATTTCGAATAGGTGTGCTCATTAAATATGAGGAGAGCAGTGTTGCGCTCACAGCAATGTGAATGAAACGGTCTGTAATGTGAATATTTATTGGCTGCACTTCAGACTTTCCTGTGTAAATTTGGATTGTCACGTTGCACACCTAAAAGGGGTGGTTGAAGCCAACAATTAATCTGGTTTCCCCCTGCATCCACCTCATTAAATTTTTAGGACTGAAACCATTCTTCTAGCAGGAATTAGGAGATCAGTGTCCTGCTTTCTTGCCTGACCTGCCACTGAATTCTGTATTTAATCCCAACACTTCCTCCACAGAGATTTAAAAAGGAAGCATGAAATTCACATATTTGAGTACCCTTTAACTGTTCGTAATTGCACCAGCTAAAACAATTGGACTCCACATATATATATTACTGTAAACAGAAGTTCTGCCAATTCTTTTTGGGACCTTTTACTTTGCCCTGTAGCGCTGTACTTGTCTGATGTTGGATTTCTGCAATGCATACAATCTTCTATTCATAATTGGGTAATTTTCCTTAATAGACAGTGAATGATTTATTCTTTTTAAGAAGACGGAATGCTATGTGAAACAAGGACATGTGATCATGGTCACAATTTTGCCTTGTGACTGCCGGTCATTTGTGAATCTGTAAAGCAGACAATTCAAGGACAGTGTGGATTTAATAGCTAGATTTGGTTGTCTTGGGGGAAAAAAAAGTCTCCCGTCTACACTGCAGATACAAAGGATTGTTATTTTAGGACAGAAATACCAAGGGGGTGTTGGTTGTCAATGCTGGATAGGTATAAACTGTCAGAGTTGCTGTTCTATAAAAATGTTTGTTTGTATAGTATAATGTATGTGGCTTTAGGAAATGGTCATGAACTGCCTTACCACCTGTACTTATCCTTTGGTTATTAAGGATCTGCAAAAATAGTGAGTCAATATTTGAATAGAAGAGCACCTACAACTTTGGGGATCTTGGCGTGCTGGAATAAAGACATGACAAGGTATCACTGTGCATGAGGGTGCAAGCTTTTTGGTAATCATGCAGGTTTTTTATACCGTTATAAAGTTTACAATTAAAGCTTTTGTGAAAACTTACCTGATAATAGGCATAGAACATTTGGTGCTGCCACTAGCCAAGTTTGCTTTATATTTACCACAGTGTTGCTTGTCCCTACCAAAGGCAAAGGTGTGGCATAGCCTGTAAGCTCCCTGCAGTTGATATTCTCCCCATGGTTAACCAACCAGGCCTTGGTTCCATACTGCACCTCTGTGGCCAGTTTCGTAAAGGAGTACTTGGCTTGCTGAGATTAGCTGTTACTCTTCGAACACAAACAAGTTCTCAGTTACAGTTTGCCCTCCAGCATGGAAAACTGTGAGCAGCTCAGGGCAGCTTCTGCAACTGACCTTAGATGATCTAATTTTTTTAGTTACAATCTTAAAGCTGTAGCAGAATCCAACAATGCCTAGGCATATGGTGAAGAGTGAACTATTTTTGCAGGAGAATTTTAAAGACAAAAAGTAGGTTGCTTGGATAAAACTTACCCTTTCCTATATGTTCCCTGTATAATGGCAAATCTTAACTTCTTGTGTAAAGTTCCACTTGATTTTTTTTATAAAAATGTTTTATAGAAGATCTTCCATTCAGTGGAACTTTTCATTACCTTCACTACCAGTTTAGAGTTTAAACTTCAGCCCAGATCAGGCAGCTGTGTATAGAATTATATGGTCTAACCTGGATCAGTTTCAGCATATTGCATGTGAAGAAGAAAATATGAGCTTTTATAGTGTTTGTTTTTACTTGTCTCTCCTCCACAGTATAATTACAGGTTGCTTCCTTAAGGAGAAAGTAAAGGAAGAAATTATGTAGGATGTCACAATAAAATAGCATGACCTAACCACTACTAAACCACCACTAGAAGGGAAAACCTCTTTCAGGTCAGTTAGTAGGATTTTAGCAAAGCTTGCGGTTCTATACTTTCTATGGAGATTGGCCATTCCTGGTGGAAGTGGGATCTCTGGACAGATCGTGTGCGTATAGCAAAGAGAAACCTGTGAAACGACCTAATGCTTTTCCCAGAAGCAGATGAATTTTTGGGATTTACAAACTTACCCCAGTGTTTGGTTGCAAGATTTATTCAAAGTTCTGGAGAATCTATTAAGTTAACTTCATAAAATTATGTGATCATTGGGACTGAACTGGGCATTCTGTCTGGAATTTCCAAAGTGCTGAAAAATGAGCCATCACCAGACCAGTATACGAGTTTGGTTTAGTGTTGCCCTTTACTGGCCAGCTGTTGTCAGAATTGGGGGGAATGGGGTGTAAGCTGGTATGATGCTGGGGGAGGGAGGTAAGAACCAGTCTCTTCTAGAATTCCAGGGTTTTATGGGCGATACTTAAGACAGTAAGAGTGCCAGCTGCTCCGTCACCTGGATTTTCCCCATTATATGACGACATGTGGGGAGTGGAGCATTAATCCATGTAACCACATGCCTGAAAATCTACTGAATGTTGCACAATTTAAAATCTGTTCATTACACCGTGCCCTGCAGTCACAACCTTAAAAGCTCATTAAGCAGTATGATGAACGAGACTGTGTACTTAGATTGTCGTTAAGGATTTTTATTATGGTCCCCTCCTACATGTGGGAACAGTGAACAGGCTTATAACTTCACATACTCCGAGAGGGGTGCGTGCATGCATCGCGGTTCATTACCTCTGCTGCACAATTGTTATCCTGAAAAGGTGACTGAAAACAAATGTTGTAGACCAGCTCAAAACAGGGGTGGGGTGAAGACTCCAGTGGGTGACTTTCTTGTCATCCTTTGCTGTCCACCTGTTCCATAACTAATCTGGACCCCTAGTTGGTATGTTCCTTTTTGTACAATTTGCAGATTTTTTTTATATTCTCCCATTACAGCAAAATGCCTAAATAAGCTTTCCCATTTACATGCCAGATAAATAGATGGAGTCCACCTGTAAGCAGGTAATATCACATGATCTCAAAACAAATACACCTGTTTATGGCCTGCGGAATATATCTAAAGAAACCGTATTATGCAAACCAGGGAGTGATCAAACAAAGCAAAAGATATTTGCAAGAAAAGCCCCAAAGGGTTATTTATGTCAAGAAGGCAAAGTAACATTGTTGTATATTTTTTGCAATATCTGCACATTTCACATGTTTTATGCATGCTCTGGGAAAAGCTACACACTTTAGATTTGCATGAAGGTGGACTTTAGCAAACAGTGGTGAGCCGGTCCTTGCTTAAAGAACAGAATTTGATTTGGAGAATGCTTGAGTCATGTGGGAGGCATGGAAATGACGTTTTTCGACCAAAATGTTCCATGGCAAAAAACCAAACTGCTGATCATCACAAAAACTATTCCATTACTATAAAGATGGTGCTGGCATAATATCTAATGGTGCTGGAAGGAAACCTAACCAGGCAATTGGTATGTCATCTCAGTTTAATGTTTTGTTGAGTTGATCCTGTTAAGTTGACCCTCCACTTGCCCATATATGTTATAACATTTATAAAATGTTATTTCAAAAATGAAAACTTTAAGAGCTAGTGACAAGTTGGCAAAATCCATTGGGCAATACATATTGTCCTGCTTGTGCATAATTTGTTACAGAGGTGAGGGCACCGTTAACAGCATATGGTGTCATTACGTCTTAGTTTGTATATTAGTTACTGTATCTCTCTTGCTGCCTTGGCCAGAGAATGCAAGAAACTCTTTGTGCAGACTGCTTGTGTTCCTCAGGCTTGTCAAGTATAATTAATCTTTTAAATAGTCTCTAACTAAATTCCCATGGAAACTTCACTCTTTTCAGTGAAAGCAACTCGCTATGCATTTTACTTGCTTTAACGTGAACCTATACTGAGAAGTTGTATGTGTTCTGCACTTGAGCTCATGCAAACTAAATTGCCAATTTGCTTGGATGTAGAGCTGATCTTTTGGTTTTGGTTAAATACCTAAAACAAGTATGCAGCTAACTCCGGTACAATTATCGGAATGCCTAGGCTATATACTTATTATTGGTT
The DNA here is from genome assembly GCF_032062135.1 of Pyxicephalus adspersus. Taxonomy (NCBI): domain Eukaryota; kingdom Metazoa; phylum Chordata; class Amphibia; order Anura; family Pyxicephalidae; genus Pyxicephalus; species Pyxicephalus adspersus. Next base: position 16,861,995 of record NC_092861.1, read on the forward strand.
GATGATTCTGAAAGTATTAAAAGTAGAGGATCGGAACACCAACTAGGCGAGCTGTATTTTTTTAGAACGGGGTCAGTAATGGCAGTTTGTAAAGTTTTATTTGACTTGGCTATATCCACATTACAAGCACGCCTCTGTAAGTAGTTCCCAAGTTTTCTAATACAGTTAAGAATGTGGTACAATGCAGTGGATCACAAGTCTGAAATGGGCCTTATTTTGGTTGGCAATCACCCATAGAGATCCCTTAAGATACTTTTTCTGCCTATATGAGAAAACTAGATCATGGGGAAACTGTAAGTCTACCTTTGTACTTATTTTCCCCTCCTGGTGGTCACTTTAGAAACTATTGAACCTGTAGAATTTGTTCACAGGAATGGCATTATTTAGGGTGAATATGGAAACTTATTTATGGGTTTTCTAAAGGCCTCACCTACAGCCTGGAATAGTTTGAAAATAGTGTTTTTAACCTTTGGGTTAACAATGGCTTTTTGTGACTCTAAAGATAAATGTTCTCCATTAATGGCCTTTCTCTTTTCGTGTCCTTGTGGACATTATTAGACCATATGCTTGTTCCCCTCCTGGTCTCGGAAGCCTGTAATTAAAGTGTTCGGAGTCAGGTGGAGCAAAACTCCTTGTGGACACCTGTTACCACAGTCAGTCTTGGGAGGACCTAAACTTGTTATAAAGTTTTCTAAAATAGACCTTTTTTAAATAATTGTGAAAAACCAAATTCTCTTTTTTTTTGCTGCTCAATAGAAAGTAACTTGAAATTCTGACTTCCAATGTAATTTTATTTACTCGTACATGTAACTTTTCCATCCACGTTTTGCGAACACATTAGGTTGGACACCAAAAAAAATCTGTCGCTGAGATCTGACTTCAGGCGGCCAAGGTAAATTGGCTACTGTTGCCCCAGTGGCATATTTGACACAGTGGCCAAAAACATCAAAATCCAAACTATTGCATTCTTGTTTAACAAGTTATGTATTCTAGCATCTAACCTCTCCCTTCCCTTAAGCTTTGCTGTGTTTCTGCAGGAAACTTGGAGCAGGTTTATAGTTAAGTTTCTGCCCAGATTTTCCACCAAGTTTCTTGCTGTAGACACACACGAAAATTGTAACTCAATCTATTCTTCCTGCCTGCCCACGATACAGGTATCTGACCCTTGTACCATTACATGGAGAACAATGGGCATGCCTAGCAATAGGCACATAGCCCATAACTCTCATCTGGTATTGGCGTCATGAGTACTTGCTTAACTTCCAATAACTTTGCAACAGGAATCTCTGGTTTCTTGCAGGGGAAAATTAATATAAACCTCTATAGTACCAGCAAATAATTCTGTTGCTATTCTCATCCATTTAGTAAAAATATATAAAGAACGGATTTGATGGTGGATTAGAGTGTAATTAGTACTTTCCTTGGTTTTGCTGTTTTTAAGGTTACTTTGTTGAACAAGCCTGCAAAAAAGTAATGGTGGTGCCTATATGAATTATAATGGATATATAAATCTATAAGAATTGTCTTCCCCCCCCCAAACCCAAATTCACATTTTGTGTTTTTATGAAGGCTTTCCACAAGGTTTTGGGAGGTCTGGTGAAATTTGTGTTCTTATAATTTTGAGGTCGGGCTCACCATCGTTCACAAGATGTTCAGTGTGGCTCCGATTCCTACACACCAAGTTGTGCAAGCCAAACGTCTTCGTATGCTATACCGGTACTCTTCTTTGGAAAACCCTGAACTGTGTTTGAAGGGGTTTCCACATGGCATGAATCGCATGGTTGGTCTCCTGACTTCAGAGAATAGGCAAGACCAGCACACTGTAGCTTCAGATTGTGAGTTTCTTTTCCTGTCTACAAAAATACTCTCATATTTGTTGTTGCTGGTACAGTTGCAGTGTAAACTGATAGTTGTATGACCTGGCGGGGGATCAGCAGTGCAGGCAGACACTTGTTTAAGGAGTGTAAGTTTAAAAAGGGGAGAAAAACTGGATTGTTTGAGTTTTTTTTTTCTTCCTCGTTTCAAAAGCTTATTGTTTAATGAAGAAAGTGCTCACGTCTCACATTCTCCAGTAGTTTGGCACAGAGTTGTTGACCAAACAGGGTCATGAAAAGTCCTTCTGCTTTCTGCGCCTGGGTGGATGAATACAGTGTCTTGCATGTACCTAAAGCCCAACTCTGGGCCCAAGGCAAAAAGCATATATAGGTGAATGGTTTACCTTAAACATTGAACAACGTTCAACCATGTTTAAAAACCAGCTAAGAACTTTATATGGCAATCTAAAAACCCAGAGCTGGAATATCAAATTTATCAGAATTCAATACTGCACCGTTTTTTCAGTGTAATCACTTCTACCCCCTATGGTAGTCTGGCATATTAGGCTACAGCCCTTGTTCTCTTAATCCAGTAATCCGTTAAAAGGTCACTGAAAAACCTTGAGCTGGTCCTTGAAGCCATTGTGAGCCTTAATGTGCACAAATCCAGCCCTAGTCATTCTCCGGCTGTAAATGTCTAGTCAGACTACAAATCCTCCAACTGTAATTTCAGTCCACCCTCCCACACCTTAATCATTCTTCTTCATTTCTCAAGGGCTTAGCTGTTATATGCCACAGTTCTCAGAATGGAAAATACCTCGTACTACTGGGTTTCCATGTATGTATTAAACGTATATCTCCAGCCAAAGCTCCATGTTTGGGAAAGAGCTTGGATGGGATATGGTAATGCTAAAACACCTGTCGTACTTTTTTAGTCTGTGTACCAAGAAGATTTACTTCCCGTCTGGAGCCACAAAAAAATAAAATGAGGAAATAAGTCTAAGAACTGGTTTTGTTTATTTCAGCTTCTGCTGAAATAGGTCGCGATGGCAACCCAAATATTTGGAGTTTTTTCTGTCTGACAAATGGTGATTTCCACTTGCAGGGACACCGACGGCAATAAAAAAAAATACAATACAATTTATCTGTTTCACATAAAAGTGCTCCAATTACATTTTGGCTAGTTGTGTTTTACCGTTGGAGCCTTAAATGTGTATCTGTAGCCAACAAGGGATTTAACCAAGGGTTACCCAGCAGGAATTGGGTTATAATACAACTTTATAATACAACTTTTTTTCACATTTTCTTTTACTCTGTATGGTTTAGTCTTTCTTTGTGGAAATATAAGACCTATATGCAGTCTGCACTATGGCTGAAGTTGGCAAGCTAAGCCCCCCGACCTTGGATGTTGGGTACCATAGGATGTCAGTACTTTTTTAGTTGGTTTTGAAACTTTTGTGTGTGTGTGTGTGTGTGTGTGTGTGGCATAGAACTGTAATGATATTCAATGTTGTGTTTTATTTTGTTTTTCAGAATGATGTGAAGTCAGCTCCTCCTGAAGATCTTGACAGTTCTGGGGATGATGGTCTGGAGCCACAAAAAAATAAAATGAGGAAATAAGTCTAAGAACTGGTTTTGTTTATTTCGGCTTCTGCTGAAATAGGTCGCGATGGCAACCCAAATATTTGGAGTTTTTTCTGTTTGACAAATGGTGATTTCCACTTGCAGGGACACTGACGGCAATAAAAAAAAAATATACAATTTATCTGTTTCACATAAAAGTGCTACAATTACATTTTGGCTAGTTGTGTTTTACCGTTGGAGCCTTAAATGTGTATCTGTAGCCAACAAGGGATTTAACCAAAGGTTACCCAGCAGGAATTGGGTTATAATACAACTTTATAATACAACTTTTTTTTCACATTTTCTTTGACTCTGTATGGTTTAGTCTTTCTTTGTGGAAATATAAGACCTATATGCAGTCTGCACTATGGCTGAAGTTGGCAAGCTAAGCCCCCGACCTTGGATGTTGGGTACCATAGGATGTCAGTACTTTTTTAGTTGGTTTTGAAACTTGTGTGTGTGGCAAAAAACTGTAATGATATTCAATGTTGTGTTTTATTTTGTTTTTCAGAATGATGTGAAGTCAGCTCCTCCTGAAGATCTTGACAGTTCTGGGGATGATGAGGATTTTTCAGGCTCAGGAATAGACAGTAAGTTCAGTCCTTTCTAAATCTTACCTGTGTTGTATATGCCTTCACCCTTACAAAATGGTGCAAGGTTGCTTTAGAAATTGTAACCTTTGTGACAAGTGGTACAGTGAAGCAGGGTAGTGAAAACCGTGTTTAATGTCCAACTTTAGTGCTGGCTATTTAGATTCTGGAGATCCCAAAGGAGGCCATGTTGCCATTAAAAGATTTATAGAATGTCGGAGGTTGGACAACACAAAAATACACGGAATTTACCCTACTGCTTGTTTGACAGAGACAAAGTGTTTTTGATTGTATTTATTTTTGTTTTTTCTTTACAAGTCCTGGTTTTGGCAGTACTGCTAGTATGATAGGATGAATAGTTCTTCACACGCAGGCACTGTGGTATAGGGAAGCAGTTCATAGCCATCATAGTTTGTGGTAAATTATTTAGTACAAAATTCCTAATTTGTTTAATGTTAGTCAACAAACACTCTGCATGTGTTTTGATTTTTTTTTTTTCCTCTCCCCTATTTCTAGTGTTCTTCGAAAACTCTGAGGAGGAGGATGATGTCTTTTCGACACCTATCTCTTATCTGGTCCCTGCAGTTACACAGTTCTCTACTATCCAGCCAGATATTGCTATTGAAGAGGAAACTAAAGAAGAAAATGTTACTCAACCCATGCAAACGACATTGCCATATGATCCCATTGAGGATATTTTTGAGATTGATCCTGTTGGGAAAGATCCACTTGCCGAAGTAGCTTCAACTCTTGAGCCTACAACCCACCAGACATCTACTGTAGAATCTGTTGATGATGAGAAAAAACACCACCATCACCCGCACCACCACCATCACCATCATACAACTATCCCAGCTACATCCCCAACTGATAAGCTTGATGTAGTTGAAGAGACAACTAGTGGTCCTGTGGAAGTTGAGAAGCCTTTTGTTTTTCCTGAAGTACAGGAAACTACCACAAGTACACCAGATGAGGGTGACGTGGATGATTTGGTCCAAGAAGTAACGCAAACACCAGAAGATTCAAACCAACACGTTGATCATCCAGAAACCACTTCAGGCTTAACTAGTGCTCCATATGCAGAAAATGAAGAGACAACTGCAGATCCCGCAGATGTTGGTCAAATACCAGACTTTGTGGAATCTGTGGAAAAGACCACGGTGGCTGATGAAACTCATACCCATAAACAACAACATCATCATCATCCTCATCATCACACTACTACTGTAGTCCCATTGAATGGTTCTGATATTCTTATTGAGGACACCGAAAAACCTAATTATCTTGAGCCTGAAGAAGATCTGAACCAGCAAGCTGAAGTCACCACAACACCATCTAGTGAAGATAAACATCACGACCATAAACACCATCACAAGCATCACCATACAACCACACCAGAGGCCACTCAGTCCACTGTCCCTGAGCAGTTTATTGTTGATTCTAAGGGCAGAAGGATCCATGTTCCACCGGCAGAAACCACAACTGCATTTTCATTAGATGATGAGGAACCTGTTGGCTCAACTGTGCATTCTAACAACTCTATTTCTGATGAAGATACCCAGGATGTTACAGAGGAGGAATCTGGAAATGGTCCAGAAAAAGACAGTGTAAGTTTTTATTGTTTAAGAAAATTCAGTTCTTTACCATCTGGGACACTGATCTTATCGGAAACCTCAAATACAGAATGCACCCACCATGAACAGCCCTTTTTTTTGCCATGTGCATTGCTAAAGTATATCGAAATCCAGTATCCTACCCTCCCCTTTTATTTCTCCTCATTCTGCCCTGGGGCGAAGTTCCAATTCACTAGGCTAGGTATCAGAGCCTTGCTGACAACAGCAGGACCAGGCAATAAAAGTAGCATGTCCAATGACACCTCTGGCACATAGTCGTATTAGTGATTGGGCTGAATCCAGATAATTGTTTGGTGGCACATAGAAACCAATATGGTGGTTATTTCAAACATCTGTTGCTTTTTGGGCCATTTGAGACCAAATTGTAAAATTTGTAATTGTAATGCTTTGTGAGTTGTGATCCTTCCATCGATGATGATGAAACTGTCCGTATATATACAGGCTACTCTTGTAAAGTAGCTGATGTAGACCATTTCCTTGAATAGTTGTTAATAGGATTTTGTTATTTCTCTAGGACATGTTTTTCTCGGCTACAGAATCAATCGTTAAAAGTGACAGAATGGCACCGGACTCTTCTGAAGGCAGTGCCGGTGCCTCACATGGAATAATGGAAAGAAAGGAACTTCTAGCAGGTAAGTGAATAAAGCATTGATGGCATACAGCTTACCTAATACTGCGGTAATGCATCATTCACTTTAAAATATATTTTGTTTTATTGGATCTTTCAATACCTAAGTCTAATATGATATTTGTATTACAGGTATCATTGCTGGTGGTATAGCAGGACTGGTGTTTGCTGCATCTTTAGTGGTATTCGTGTTCTACAGGATGAAAAAGAAGGATGAAGGAAGCTACTCCTTGGAAGAGCCAAAGCAGTCAAATGGGGGATATCAAAAACCACGGGAACAGAGGGAGTTTTATGCATAGACGTCCATTGCTAAAACTTTTCACTTCAGTTGTGCTAATGGCCTGTCTATTTCCTTGACTTATGCCCACAGCTTTTCTTCTGTGGCCTCTATCCGGTATAGACTCTAATAGACACGAATACCTAAAAGTGGCTTTTGTACAACACCATGTTCTATACAAACAGATTGAAGGCCGTATTCCGACCTCTTCTGGGGTCCAAGACTGATTTGGATTGAGGTTAAAGATTGCAACTTGGACTTCATGTGCATTGAAGAAAGTACAAAGGTGTTCAACGTATCTCTCTAGACAGATCCCACCAGACCCTTTTTATTGTTTTTAAATTAAGCAATGTTTTATATATGGGTTTTTTGTTTTATTTGTTTTTTTCCCCCGTCTCTCCATAACTGCACTTAGCCTGCTAGTTTGGTATATGGAGCAATGGGGCTAAGTTATTGAGTTGTCTATAGCAATCTGATTGCAACAACCATTTTGTACCCTGCACTGTATGGGCAACAGTTGGAATCTAAATTTGCTATAAGCCACAAAAGCTCTTCCTTTTTCACCGGTTAGAAGTCGGCTCTCTACTTTGTGTAACAATAGGACGCTGTAATAAGTGTCAAATAAAATGCCCCCAAAGCCAAATTTTAAAACCAGTCGGTATCTCGTGAAATTTGTATCAAACATTAAACTGCCACTCATTTATTTTTATAGCTTTAAACAAACCTGTGTACACAAGAACAGTTCAAAATTCAAGAAATTCCATTGTTCCAGTGTGCACTTTTTCTGTTTTGCACTATTCTGTCCACAGGTCCAAATTCTTTGTTTTTTTTTATCTAGTTTTCTTGCTTTTAGCAGATTTTGCTTGCTATAAACTGCATTGTTCTGATCCGGGGTAGAACATGCTCTGCCATGCCAAAATTATTCTGCCTTATATGATTGCTGTTATGAGTGCAGTGCCAACCCTTATTATAAATGTTTTGATTAATATGTACCTGTATGTAAAACTGGTGCAAGATAAGGGAAAGTATACAGGTGTGTGAAAGAATATTTACCATTCTTGTAAAAATGGTTTCCCCATGGTATGAATGCATAGGAGGGTTTTGCAAGGCTTTTAATTTCCATAATGAACGAATTGGGAGATGCCAACTGTGTTTGTAAAGGACAGCCATTCCCTATACAACCCATTGGCTTATTTTACCTTCTGGATACCAGACACATTAACTCTGCGATCTCTGAGACCCCTAAAGATGCACAGGGCTGATAATTAGGGCGCCGTGATGCAACAGCTGCGAAATTTCACTGAACCAGCCATCATTCGCCCAAAGCAATAATATGTTTTGGGCAGGTCGTAATGGTTCCTTAATGCAGATGTCTGATAACACCTAGTATTCACCCTTGTGGGTGTTCTTATTTATAAGCTAGAGAATTGGAATGGAAAGTTTCCTTATCTATTTGTATGGATGTGATAATACTTGAGAGGCTTTTATTGTATAGCTAGGAGCACATGGGCAAACTTTAGCAGTGCAATCATTCTAATAAACTCTTTTGTGATTGGTTCCTATCATATTTGGACAAGTAGCATGCAGAAATTGCACATTTTGTGTGTTTTCTTAGGGATTGCTACTTGTTTGGCCTTGAATCCCTATCCTTAGCCATTTATTGCTAGTGCTGTATTTTTTATTCTTGTGTATTTGTCCTACTAAAGTTTTACCTCTGTGTTTAAAGCCTAAATATGACGCCTCTCAGGCCACAAAACCCTGACCACCTTTATACTGTTGCTTGCTCTGATTATATTGTAAGATTTTATGTTGCATTGTCATTGCATTAAAAAAATTCTCTGTATGTTACATACAAATCTATTTTTTGTATAGAACCCTTTTTTTGGGTTTTATATTTCTCTTATTCACTGTTCAGAACACAGAGCAGCCAGCTTGTAAGACCACCAGTGTTTTACAAAAGCATTGCCATACACCGTTGTATATGCAGAGTGCTTTGAAGGGGCTGTGTAGATGAAGATCTTGTGTGTATTAGAGGGTTTACAGTGTGCATATCATTGGTTGATGCCATTTCTAATGTTATGCCTTTGAAAATCAGAAAAGGCTCAAGTTTTTTTTTTTTTTTATTTGTTTTTATGGAATTTAACATTGGATTCATTAAAAAAACATCATGGGCAGTTTTTAGATTTCCAAGTGTCCCCTTGCGTGTCACAAAACCAGCAGATTAACATTCAGTGACCGTTCTCTAAGGGGATGGAAGTAAGGAGAAATGTTTCGTAAGGGGGTAATTGTGTGTTTTCATGTGCTGCCTATATCAAGAGGCCCTGTAACATACACTGATACAGGCAAAGTAGATTGGGCACATCAACATCAGCAGAGATGTGAACAAGCACATCTAAAACAATATCCAACCTGTGCCATGCTTCAAAGTGCATTGAATGCCTAAATGTAAAGACCTTTTAGGTAAACTTTTTTTTTTTTTTTTTTTTTAGTTTCCCTTACC
>NC_092861.1:16871074-16948159 GCF_032062135.1 Pyxicephalus adspersus
CATCTAAAACAATATCCAACCTGTGCCATGCTTCAAAGTGCATTGAATGCCTAAATGTAAAGACCTTTTAGGTAAACTTTTTTTTTTTTTTTTTTAGTTTTTTCCCTTACCCCATTGGTTTTATTGGAAGCGATGATCCGGGGCTCCTGATGTCATGGTCTGCCAGGTAAAGATGGCTATAATTTGTAACGTTCATAAGAGAACATTGCAAATCCTCCCCTGCGAAAGGTATAAAATACCAGGCATTGTCTGGGGGCGTCCTGAATGTGCCCCATTTATAACTAACAAGAACGTTTTAAACATAACCATATAGCAGACTGCCTTTTACTCTGCTGGATGTTTATATCTGTAAATAGTTTAAAAAATTTTTTTTTGTCTAGAATTGTTCTAATTCTCACCTTTCCCCTGATTGAACTCCTTGTATTATGTAGATGGGGCAAGCTGTGGCTTTACCCACAAGTTGTACTTGGCCCAATCTTCTAAATACAAAGAGAATTTTAATTAAAAAAGGGCTCATGACTCAGGGACTGAAGGTGAGAAACCAGCAATAACAGTTATCTTTGTATACTGTGTAAATTGTATTTTTCAGTAAAAAAAAGTTTGTCAATCTTATTGTGCCTTTACAACTTTGTTATGCAACACGCTGGTTTTCAATGTTTTTTTTTTCTAGAAATGTAGCAATCTTTTTTTGCTGTTGACAAAATGTTATTCAACCAATCCACTCTAAGCAATGTGTTGTAAGGGTTTAATGTAATAAAATTTAATTTGGAAAATCCAAAAATGTCCTATTGTTTGTGTCTGAAATGAATGATGAAGCTGAACTCTAGCTAAATGGCTAAATACACAAATGAAATGAATGATTTATGCAGCTCTGCCACACAGAACAGCCCTATCTGGTAGGAACACTTTATTCTGTTCTAAAAGAAATCTGTCTTTATAGTAGAAATATAAGCGCTCTCATCTTGTCCATCCTGAACACCCTAATCTTTAAGACAAGTATGCATGTTTGACTAAGAATGCTTGTTTATGATGAAGGTACTATTTAATAATATTGCACAGTATTTACCTACCATAGTCATATGTCATAATCCCAGCCTAAGGTCAATTTTAGGGGGAAGGCCATTAACCTAACTGCATTTTTTTTGGAATGTGGGTAAAACCGGAGTAAACCCATGCAAATTAGGTCTTGTGCAAGATCCGAACCTGGGACCTAGCACTGCAAAGCCCAGACTGCTAGCCACTGTGCTGGCCAAGTATGACCATTTTTTTTTTTTTTATTTAGAGCATTCCTTTTCTTGAACAGATGTATTTATTTTAAGTAAAATACCCCTTCCTCTTGGCTTTTTATGCTTTTCCTTCATTGCCATCCATACAGTTGGTCTATTGTGTATGGGCTAAAAAGTAACCTACATGCATGATCAGTTTGAGGTCTGTAAAAGGCAATATAAAAAAGTCCTTCAATGCCAGACTGAGGATTCACATATTTTTATTTTAATTACCAGCAGGTAGCCACTAACCACTTATTGACTCTAGAGATGTCTGCAGCTACAAAGTTTACTGCCTCTTTGGCTTAAAGGGAGTAGTGATTTATAATTGTGTTTTAGATGGACAAGATTCAACATTATTTAAAAACAAGCAAAACTTGCAATTATCCTTCCAATATTCCAAAAATCTTCCAATGACAAACCTCTGATGTTTGTCAGACATCTGTATGGGCCTCTCAATGTCTATTTAATCGTAGCAGTCCCTTCCCCAACCTCTCATGCTTGCCAATGTTGGTAACCACCTTTGCCTCTTCACTGCCACCTTCATTTGTGCCAAATCTCCAAATTGTACCTGTTCCTATCCCTGGGGGCTACCAAATTCCTGGCAGACACTCATCTGTCTCCAATACTGCAACATTCTCCTAACCAAAGACTCTCCTGTACAGTATCTCAGGAATGCTACATCTAGACTCATCAGTCCTTCTCACTTCACCTGATCAGGTCCTTGCAAATCCCTACCCTTGCTTCATTTTGCCTCACATAAGCTCCTGTCCCCTCTTACATTTCTGACCTTATACATAAATAAACCCCTAACTGCCCTCTCCTTTTTTCCATTTACCTACTAATGACTTCCTCGCTCAAATAACCTCTTCCCATGCTCAACACCAAGGCATTGTTGAGTTGCTCTCCTTCTGGAATTTCCTTATATCACAAGGTTTGCCCACCCACCCACTTTTAACACATCTGAACAGTTTTGGTAAAGAACCCTTTCTGTTCCAGGATCGCTGCACACAGGCTGGTTCATAAACACTCGGAGGTGTTTGCCATGGGTGACATGTACACAGAACGAACAGTGGCCCTTTTGAGTTTGCTGATTGGGAGTCAAGTGTTGTCATCTGTACAACATCTGTTCTTCACCTAAAAATACTCTTTTGGCTGAATGAACACCAGTTTTAGCAGACATAGTTCACAATTTTGTGGAAAGACTTCCCTGAAGACTGGATGCAGGTATAGCGGCAAAATGAAAGGTGTCCAAGGGGCTAGGAAGGGGACGACTCCATCCCATTACCCATGGTTTAGGAAAATGTTCTCCAGTAAGCTCATATGGTTCGGTGTCCAACTTTGGACTTCAGGTTAAGCTTTCACTCTCTCCGCTATAGCCGAGTAGTGTATTCCAAAGACAAGCAAAATTAGCCCTACTGCAGAGACTACTACGACCGCTGAGCATTGAAACTTTGGGAATACTGTACTAACTCAAGTTTTCACATATGACCACAAATCTTCAGTGTTACACACCTAGCTCTAAAGGTACATCATCAAAGTTTGCAGCACTGGGTCCCAGGTTTAAATCTCGGCCAGGACACTTTCTGCATGGAGTTTGCAGGTTCTCCCCGTGTTTGTGTAGGTTTCCTCCGAGTACTACAGTTTCCTCTCGCATTCCAAAAACATACAGTTGGAATAATTGGCTTCACCCCATAAAATTTACCTTAGACTGTGTTAATGACATATGACTGTGGTGGGGACATAATATTGTGAGTCTCTTTGGGGGACAGTTAGTGGCATGACTATGGAATTTGTACAGCGCTGCATAATATGTTGGCACTAGATAAATACTGTGTAATATATAGACTGTCACTGGTTACAAATGTTGTCCGAGAATTTAGGAAGAAATTAGCTCTGTAATGATGGCACTGTTGGTAGAAGGACTGGTGGTCCCCCACTCCCAATAGGAGATAACAACTGTAAGTTGTGGATCATTAAGCAGTCTTTAGAATGAGACATTGGTTCAGGTTCTGGATTTTCATTGCCCCAGACTAATGTTCCTCTAGGTCAGGGGTCGGCAAACTTCGGCCTTTACGCCAGATACAGCCTAGCCAGTAGTTCGTTCCGGCCTATCGCCCCCTGGCCGATCCAGCCTAATGCCAAGGGGCGTTAGGAACTACCGGAGCCGCCTTCCTGCTGTGGCTCCGCTATTTACCGCGGTAGGCCTGATACTTCCGCCTTGGTAAATAGGGAACGCATGCATGCAATGCATACGGAGGAGATGGATTTCACTTCAGGGGGTGTACCCTGGTGATGGGAGAAGCCATTAGGGCGGGACTCAGAGTTCAGTTTAGTGGCCATAAAAGTTTGTTGACCCAGCCTGCTCTAGGGCAACAAAAATGTAGCTTTACACATTAGGAAACTATTTGCTAGAGGTATGCAAAAATAAGTAAAATTTAATGATGGCCATCTGCAAATTGTTTCTTTTTATCAATGGCAACACTATAAAGTAAAACAGTCAGTATTTCACACCAACCATAAAGTTGATGTCTAATCCTTTCAATACAAATAAAAGGAAAAACGGATACAAGTTTGCAGCTGTCTGGTTTTATTTGCTGATGGAAAGTTCCTGATAACATAACACAATAAATCTGCTCATAATCTGTTAACAAAGACTTGAAGGGGACTATGACCCCAGCTTTGTGTTCAATATACAATGTAAATATAGAGAAAGTAAAGTATAAAATATTCTGACAGCCCTGCATGTTTATAGGCATTACAGGCTCAGAAAGATTTAAACGAATTACCAGCAAATTTTGTTCATACAATTGATAAAGTAATCAGATCTGGCGTGAGTCCATAGGAAAGTTGTCCTGTCCTGGATTTGATTATGAAGCGATTAGATGTGATGGTAAATCATGATCCAGGAGTGCATGTTGTTTGGTTTCTACAAATGATTGATTACAGCCTACACTTTCTGTTCAGAATATTGTGCACATGGGTGAGAGTGCAATATTGGCAGCAGATCTGTGCGTATTAGGCCTAATATTCCATATTTCATAATCTAATATATATTTCAGATCCAGTGTTCTCCCCAACGCCGCCCCTATCTGGGCAAACCACCCGGCATTTTTCAGTTACCTCTCGGCTGTTTTTGAGTTGTTCGTGAATAGTTAGGTCACAATACAGTTGGCCACTACCCAGCTTAAAAAAAATTGTGGGGGGAACACTGATTAGTTATCAAACAAATAAATTGTACTTTCCATGGGTCAATATTGGATACCATTACAATCATGTAATAAGGTTTCAACTTTCTAGCATCCTGGTAACCATTTACCTAATTTTAGCAATATACTAAAAAATACAAAAGCAGGGTTAGCCTTCTGGCTTTTGCAACGCTGGGTCCCAGGTTTGAATGTTGGCAAGGACACTATTTGCATGGAGTTTGCCGGTTCTCACCGTGTGTGTGTGGGTTTCCTCCAGGTTCTCTGCTTTTCTCTCACATTCCAAAAACATTCAGTTAGGTTAATTGGCTTCCCCCCAAAATTGACCTTAGACTGTGGTAATGCCATGTGACTATGGTAGGGACTGGTAAGGTATGGTATTAGACAGTGAGCCCTCTGAGGGACAGTTAGTGATGGAATATGGACTTTATAAACCACTATGTAATATGTCGGCGCTATATAAATACTGTGCAATAATAATATTAGAGGTGTATAGGGTGCAGAAACACATTTGTTTGTATTTCTTTCTCACAAACGTCCAAAAACGCCTTTCAAGCACATAAAAAATGTTTGAATGCTTAGCAGGTTGAACATTCATAAAGTTCAAAAACTGTAACACAGCAGCACCACCTGCTAAACTTTCATTCTTTTTAGTGATAATGAAATCCTTTGGTGGTTCCTTTACATTTCCTAAGAAACCAATTGTTTGGCCGCCCCTCCAAACAAACCCACAATAAAGTTGTCTCTTTGTGGTAAATGATTTGTTAGATTATTTTAACAGATAATGACTAATGTAGATGTAATATTACACAAGAGTAGGTGTGGCATGTCATTTCTATTTCCATATTTCCTCTTTTATTCCTAACTTTGTATCCAGACAAAGTGCTGTCTAATGACATTTTAATGACATTTTACTTCTTTTTTTGTTCTGTCTTACGGAAGATTTCCCCTTTGTATATCATAAATAAATAAGAAAATAGATATAAATGAGTACGCTTCATATAAATTGACAGAATAGGAATAGGTGGGATGAATAAAGGTGTTCCCAGAGAATAAGGCTAAGTACGCACATGCAATAATTGTCGTTGGATAGGATCTTTCATAATTTGATAAAATATTACGAAAAAAGACTGCTAGGCGTCATTCAGCCTGAAAGTGAACTGGAGCTGTGAATCTTCAGGGGACAATGGCAGTGATTATTACTTTTTAATTTTAACAACTCGGCTACCTATGAAAATTTCCCCTTCTTTCCTAGGGGACAAATTAGATAATAATACCAAATGTATTAGTTTGTCACATGACAGCTGGGGCTCTGACCATCTTTATACATTATCCCCAATGAACGACACATTGGGGGTTTTTAAATGTATAATGGCACCCAAAACACAGCCGCAGCAGAGGCAATCCACAATTACTTCAGGACACACAAGCCATCCATTGGCATTCAGAATGCTGCAGTGATGTTTTGTGAATGGGTCCTTGTGGCAGTACTACAACCAAAATAAAATGTCAACCCAGCAATTAAAACAATATTCACCTTCAGTGCAGAGATTTCCTCCTGCGGTATTTTTATATACCTTAGCCAAAATCTTTCAACCCACTTACTCTGAACTCAGGTCTATCTGGACCTGTCCCAGCCTGTGAATGGATAGTGAAATGAGAAGCTGCACAGTGATGATCTTTTCTCTCTCATTCTGCTTTCTCTTCTTATTTGTATAGTTCTTGTCTGCACCTTAACTGCTTTTTTTTTCCTTGTGCTGCTTCTTCCTTTTACACCTAAGCCCCCCTGTATATGGACTGCAAAAGGTCAGATACTCACACTGCTTGTATTTCAGAAATAAATGTATTGATGTAATAATGGATACAGAGCTGCATAATCCCCTTCCTTTTCTACAAACCTAGACTTCAGCCATGGAGCTTAAAAAATGCTATTTCTGTCTTTTAAGTAAATCCATGTGATAGTTCTTAACAAGTACATGATTGAGTCATTCCGCAATTTGTGCAATCTGATCTCTCCTGGTCTTCTGGTGCAATGCATGGAACAGTTTATATCTGAATCTACAGAATGCTTCCATTTTCATCTCCTCCCATGTAATGCAGGTTCAACATATACTAAAGTTGTGCAACAATTCTATGTAAAATTCCAACATACCTAAAAGGAAATTTAGAAAACAGAATTCAAACCCCCAAACAGAACCTTGATATTACTCCTAGCTTTAATTCTGCATATTTTATTGTACAGCATATCCCATCAGGTTGGAAGAAGACCGGAAACATAATTTAAATATGTTTGATCATGTTCTTCACGTGTTTTCTTGGGTTTCCTCTGGGCACTTTGGTTTCATCCAAAAAAATGCTAGTAGATTACCCTGGTAGGTTGATGGTTTCCTCCCTAAAATTGACCCTTGATTTTGTTTATTATGGGTTATGGTGGGGACATTAGATTGTGAACCCCTTTGGGGGACAGTTAGGGCCATTTGAGACTCATTGAGCCACTGCTTTCTGCTGTAGACTCAACCAAGGTCTCAATCTCTCATTTTTCAAACATTTCAACCTATCAGAACTAGTAATAAGTCAAGTTTTGAATAAAAAAATGTTAACAATCACTTTATTATGCTCTGTAAGTTTAGACAGTTAGGAGCTGGAGAGTCCATTCCTGACCATTATGCCTGGGAAAGGCTGACTCTTCGGCAAATTGCTTGCAATATGAATTGTCAACATTCTACTGTATCCAGGAAAATTCAGCCTCATAAGGAAACCGGATTTGTGCATCATCATCAATGCAGTGAAAGCCCGCCATGTTCATTGGGAAGAGACAACCAAGTGCTTCTAAGACTTAGAACAACCTTTCTTGGTCTTTAACATGGGGGACCCTTAAAATACCTTTCAGGTCTTTAGGGAACTTCTTTTATAATTACTATATCCACAGCTCAAAGTACATTAGTGGGGTGGTCAGTGGGCAGAATTCATCCTACATTGCTGGCCATTGGGAAGAATATCATCCTTACGGATAGCAACAAAGATCATTTATGTCAGTTAAACTAGCGGTCGCCAACCAGTGGTGGAAAATTTTGGTGGTCTGCGGCTCTGGCCGGTGCACCCAAGAGCGAGGTCAGGAGAAGGACCCCGCTGGGGGGGATGGACCGACCGGAGCCGCAGACCATGTCCCCAGTACAGTTCCAGGCTCAGGGAAGTGGGCGGGATGTGCACCTGGACAGTGGGCGGGGTTATGTAACAATGACATCACTATGGGTGAGGTTTCTCCCCCTTTGAGTGACACCCGGTCGGTAAATTTTAGTGGTCTGCGGGGCCGAAAAGGTTGGCGACCACTGAGTTAAACTAACCTATGAGCCACAAAGTGCTTATTGCTCAAGGAACAGGATTCACTTAATTTTCTATAGACTTAGAGGTTGTGAATCAAGGAGGTCAATCAAGTCCTTACTATATGGGTGCCAGCAGAAAGCTTGTCTACTCTAATAGGTAAGTATAGGTAAAATATAGGTAAAATATACCAAATGGGTTCAAAATAACTGTAAACCATATGTAAAACTTTGCCAAGCTAAAATGACCCAAAATTCAAGCTACACTCATAGGGCTTGATTTATTAAAGCTCTCCAAGGCTGGAGAGAACGCCTTTTATCAGTGATTCAGAAAACCTAGAATGGATATGGTCCAGGATTCAAAACATTTGCTAGCAAATAGCAAATGACTTTGAAAAAATCAATTCCAGGCTTGCTGGATCACCTAGCTTTACTGATGAAAGTGTATTCTCTCTTGGACTTATGTACAATGTTGGGTGTAAACCAAAGGCTGGATAGTGAATATAAGCCAAGAGACCATTCATTCAGTTCAATACAATACTGCGCATTTCGCATATATAAAAAGGGTAAGTGACATCAACTTTGGCCAACTGTGAAAAATGGTTATTTACTGATGGATCCACCATTTTCATTATAGAAAAATATGGTACTGCCTATGTAAAAATGGTGGTTAAGAATTCAAACCAGAGTGCACCAAGAGAAAATCACAAGTACCCAACATCTGTTATGGTTTCTCTCTTGTATGACCGCATCTGGTGTTGCTGGAAGAAGTATCAATGCAAACAAGTACATCGGAATCCTAACGGATAAGATTCCCAAGTATTCACTTTGAGATCATTACAAAGAACAAGAGGACACTCTGCGTCTGGAGGAAAAGAAGTTTAAGTTCCGGATAAGGAAGGGATTCTTCACTGTAAGGTCTGTGAAAATGTCGGCTCCCTCAGGAAGTAGTTTCAGCAACTACTATAGATTGCTTTAGGAAAAAGCTGGATGATTTCTAGAAGCACAGAATATAACTGGGGATTAAGGCTTTAAAGTAAAAATAACAGTGACTGGTAATCCAGGGAACATCCTATTGCTTTATAGAATCAGGAAGGAATTTTTTTCCCCTGTTGAAGCAAATTGTACCAGGGTTTTTTTTTGCCTTCCTCTGGACCAAATATGTCTTATATCTGGGATTTATATCTGGGATATTTTTATTTCCCTAGTGGTTGAACTTGATGGACTAATGTCTTTTTTCAACCTAACCTACTATGTAACTATGTAAGATGCTTACCCGTTCTGCTGAATTCTTTCCAAATCATGACTTTGTGTAATAGGATGACAACACCCCATTGCTCCGAGCAAAGATTGAGCAGGAGCGATATAGAATCAGATGTGTTCATCATCTCGCCTGGCCAACCCAATCACCTGATTTGAACCCCACCAGGAATTTGTGCTAGAAATTGAGAGTAGAAATATCAAAGGAACAGCCAAGAAATAAATATAAGTTAATTGGGCGTTTATTTCACTGATGAAATTGTGTAATTTCTGTTGACTGAAAAATAAAATGAGTCCATACAATGCCCTAAAAGTGTGAGCTAGGGCTAAAATAGTTACTATCCAATCAGATATTAGGATGTATTATTTTATATTATGTATATATATTTTATATTACGTTATTTTATGTTTATATGAATGTATTATTTCAATGGTATGTATTAACTGTTATTGTATTTTCAAATATATTCCAAATCATTGCAAATACTACTTTTTGAGTTCACCTAAACTAAAAAAATAAAACAATCACCGGGAGGTAGGGATAATTAAGAAAAGTGGTATGCAAAGTTTTTTTTTTTACTAAAAAGAAAAAAAAGCTCTTGCTCCTGGTGGCATTTTGTTTTATCCTTACACTGCACTTTATGTATGCGCCACCACCACATACAGAGACAGCCCCTGGGGACAATTGCTTTATTAGTAGCTATTCAATGGCTAAAAAGGATCATCATGGACCTGGAAGTCCATTGTGGAATTGGTATTGGCAATGACCAGCTCTTGGATCTGTCCTGGCTGCAAACCAATAAGCCTGTGCCATAATAGGCATGGTGTGCATGTTTGCTGATTGTTGCAGAAGCTCACAACCCACCAACAAGTTCAGTTCCACTTTATTTTTAGCCACTTCCTATTTTCTTTCAGTTTTGAAAGCCCTTTATTTTCAGGTTTGAAATCTACATTGAATTTCACTTTATTTATTACTGTATAATTCATTTTTTATTATCTTTTTTTTTATCCTTAAATATGTTGGATCACGTCCTCCCCAAGTTAGCTTGGGTTTCCTCTGGGAAGTCCGATTTCATCCTACATCTTAAAAGCATGCTAGTAGGGTAATTGCCGTCCTTCCCAAATTGGCCCTAGACTTTGTTAATGTGACTATGGTGGGGACATTAGAATGTGAACCCTTCTGGGGGACAGTTAGGGCCATTTCCGACTCATGGTGAGCCACAGAGTTCTGCTGTAAGCTCAACCAAGGCCCCAAACATTTCAATTAAAATCAACAGGAGAGGTTGGGAATCATTTTTGCAGGTGTCTATGGTCCTATAGTCCCTATGTGGTTGTTCCTTGAAGATTTGCACCCCAGATGCATGCATATGTGGTTGCCTGGGGTTGGGTTTGCACCTATTTGGCTACACAGAAACAGTTATCTGTGAGCCCAGGACTGAGAAACTACACACACAATGGGTCTTGAAAGCCCCCTTAATGACATGGGTATGGACTTGGTAAAGCTGGTAATATGTTGGCATTATATAAATATTAAAATAATTCCATGCATTGGTACCTTTAGTACAACTTTTAAATTTAATGGTTTTGGAGAGCTAAACAATGCTAAACATTGTGTGTTTCGCACTGAGCACTTATATTTTTATGTATTTTTATGTTTTGTCACTGTCACTGGTGTGGTGTTGTTTGCCACAAAGATAGAGGGTGCCGTTCCTTTATGGGCTAGCCCTGAAGTCTGGGAAGCGCTTTGGCCTCATGGTCGAGCTCTATCCCTTACTAGGAGTCTCTCTTCGGGAGAGCTCCCAGCTTAGTATCTGATGGGCGCGCTTCGGGCAACCCACAGAGAACAGTAGTTGTCTGATCTCGGTCGGACAGGCTAATATGCCCTATACACAAAACAAGATTTTCTTCCAGATAACCGACCAAGTAACGGGACTTTGAGGGTCACAAATAGACAATTAGGGTATATATTTACAATATAGGGTATATAAGGGTATAGCACTGATATAGATCTCCTTGTGGAAAACTCTCTAGGAACAAGGTAATCCAAACTTCTACACATTTTGAGTCAGTCCGCTACCTAAGAGGAGGTCTATAATTGCAACAACAATTGGTAATATAGTATATCCACTTGTTCAACAGATCATATCAGGTTCTGATTCTGTTCAATTAGTTCAATCAGATAATATTTTAATGTTTCAGAAAATCTACTATTTTTCCATGAATATAAAAATAATCAAAAGCAAATAAGTAAAACTGAAAAATTACTGAAATAGGTAATCACCTATAAGCTCTTCTCTTATAAATTTTTAATTAGGGCACAGCAGGAATATTGCGAGAGGCAGATAAGCATCCCCATGTTGTAGCTTGTGTTAATCATGATTTAGAAAAAGAAGGGTATGTGTTAATTAGTTGATGTTAATTGGATTATTCATAATTTCCTTTAGTTCATACACACTTTAACATAATTAATTGCCACTTATCTTTAGTTTTACTTTTAAATCAATATATATATATATATATATATATATATATATTTATTTATAGGCTAGTAGGCCCACTCAGCTTTGGCTGGGTGGTCTTGGTACCCAGCCCCTGTCAGGACCCCGGGGGTCTGGGGAATCTGGGTGGTCCTTCCTCTTTAGAGGAGGGATCACAATGGCACCCCAGTTTTTGTGGTGTGTTTTTGGACATTTGCTTTTTTACTGAGCACCAGGTTTTTGTTTAGAGGATCACAACTTAAAAAAAATGGTGTTAACATTGTTTTGTGTAAAAAAATAATTATAATTAGGAAAATATGTTTAGAAAACCCTGCATTCTTTTTATGAATTTGATTGAGATTTGCCTTATCTGGGTCAGAATTGTCCACCTGTGGTAGTAGAAGGTCCAGCTAATACAGTGCTGGTAAATTGATCCATGTTAGGGTCATAGGTGGATTTTCCATAGGAGATAACCCTCCAGTGTTTGTTTATTATGAAGTAAGAGCAGAGTGGAAGGTCAAAGAGCTTTGTAGTCAGAGATCATGAGATGACCCGGGGCTCTGTGTCTATTTACCTGCAGGATATGTCTGTTTATCAGACTATAATGCCGCCCTCAAGCTTTGCAGGCCAGGTCAGCTTGTATGGATGTTCCTGACATGATTCTGGATAATTTTTGCTCAAAAACAATCTTTTTATGTAAAGCTACATTCTACCTAATTACCTTTAGAATAGACCATTTAATGCCTAATTTACTGATTAATGGTGTGTGGTTACACAACTCCCATACCCGCAGGTTCCAAAAAAGGTTTTAAGACCATTAGAGCTTGTTCTGAGCCTGCTCAAGGAATTTCTTGTTAGACCTAAAGTCACCTGAAGGGCATCCAAATAAAATACCCAAACCCCCTTTACCCCTGAAATATTTACAGATTCATTAATTTTTTTCATTATTGTAAACCCAGAAATCCTTATGAGAACTCTGAGGTTTTGCTGCACACCATGATGATGATCTCATTTGTGTTGGTTGTTACCAAGGATGGATTAAGTTTTGAATGGGGTTCTAGGCTATAAATAGTAGTTTTCATCCCCATCCCTTGAACTAACATAGAAGAATTGCAATAGGCACAGAGAAGCCTCTCCATTTGCATTGCCATTGCAGTGATCATTTTTTAGGCACCAACAGCTTACCAATGCAACCTCCCTGGTGAAGTGGCAGACTGCTACATTTGCAAATTGTGCTTTTGTCCTGGTTTACTGGTGGAGAATAAAGCCTAAAGCTGATCCCACTAGGAAACCACTGGACTTTAGGCTCCTTTCTAGTTTGCCTTGTAGATGGTTCTGAGGTTTTGGCTGATAAACATAGTTTTTTTTCATAGATGAGAATAGGACCAGTACACAAAAATCTGGCTGAACAGAGGTTAATCATCTGGCATTCTTGGCTTTCATCACTGGACCCAGGTTGGTATGCAACACTGAACATTAGATATCTGTAGACGTTCTATGCTAGAGGTCAGCAAACTTTTTTGGCTACTAGGCCATTTTAGGAAATCAAGAAAGCACACTAGGCCGGACTCCGTGCTGATGGCTCCGCCCCCCACCAGGAACACTCCTAAAGGGAAATCCCTCTCCTTTGCAATGCATACGGAGAAGAGGGAATGTCCCCTTACCCCGGCGGCAGAAGTGTTGACGCCGGCCGCAGTAAATAGGGAAGGGAGAAAGGGAGGCATAACAAGGAGGCTCCAGAGCCACGGGTTGCCAACCCCTGCCGGATGGGATTAGGCCGGATCGACCAGGGGGGCATTAGCCCGGAACGGACTATTGGCTAGGCAGTATCTGGCCTAAAGGCCGGAGTTTGCTGACCCCTGTTCTATGCTATAGTTCCACTTAGTAGTAGGTTACATGTCTTTATCTCTGATTGCCCTATCTGTATATATGAGTGTGGTTGGGTCATTAGATGCGTTCCTCTGGGACATGGCCCAATATGCATGGTTCTCTATAAGGCCTTATGTAATAAGTAGGGGACAGAGCTTACAGTCCAGCTCTGAAATAAAGTTGGCAGTAAGCAAATCAAAGTCATTTGATAACATAAATTTTATGTTTGAAATGTACTTTGATGAATGCTTGTGCATGGCTTCCAAAAGGAGAGCTGTAGTAGTATGCTGCTGAAAAAAAAGAATTTAGAACAAGTGGGCAACAAGTGAAGTTAGATGATTTTGGAACTTGATCTGGCTTCTTGTTTTTGGTCAATAACTTATACAGAATTGGATCACAGCCATGCACCTGAAGTGATTAGATTAGCACAACCATCCTTTGGGGCCCATTCAGTGCAGTGACTTGCAGTGTTTTACCACCTGACTGTTCACCCATAGTATTTTTCACATAATGATAAAAGAGGACCCTTCCCAGGAGAGCTTACAATCTAAGAGGTGGGAGAAGCAGCACACAATAGGAGGGGGGATTCATTTAACAGGTTACCAATTCACTGCAATATATTCGGCATTGTGCAATTATTATTCATCACTACACCTATCACAGGGTATAGTATATAAAAACTCACTCCCTTCAAATAAAAAAAATTCATCTTCTGATTTACAGCTGAACTTTGGGTAGAAAAGCCTCAATAGCCACAAATATATAAATCTACATTTGTGTGCGCAAAATATCTTTGCAAGCCTACATATTTTCTTGCATTTGTAATATTCTGTACATAGAATGTGCAAAGAGAAGAGCCGTGGGAGGAGCCCAGCAGATTACATACTCCCTGCAGAAACATACAGAGGGGGCGGATACAAGACCAGTGACCTTGCACAAGAAGAGAGAGCAGCGCTGACTGGTCTGTGTTACAGGAAAGTCTTGCTCAAGCAAAGTGTAGGAATTGTTTTTAATGCTGAAATACTACACACAGAAGGAAACACACAAAAGTAAACGCACATGACTCTCATATTTAAACAACACCCGTGTATCCCAGAGTTCAGCCCTAACCTTTCTGATTAGCAGAGTTTCAGTACAAAGTATTATTCTGCTCTCTTATCTACCTAATGGTTTCTGTCTGCTGGTGCTACAAATAACCAGGACCCGGTCACTTCCTGCCAGCACTCAGGGCTATGGAACTACTTTGAGATTTGGTGATGTGGGTATCTATATACAAAGTGTATAGAATGACTTCATAAAGCGGTATTACATTTCTATCAGTCCTAACAAAATTATCTAACAAACACTCGGGTTACTTTCGGTTACACTGTACCAGGCTCCAGCAAGGAGTGGTTATACTGTAGAAAATACTTAACAAGTCATATATTAACCACAGCTGTGCAAACACAACTCCCATGCTGCACTGTGCATGTGACAATGGGGGCCCTGATGCAGAATTATGCTGATCCATCATCCCATGCATGGAAATGGTTTTCCATTCACATGATTGCTGTATGCCAAGAAACCTATGGCACTTGGGAGTTCCAACCAGCAGAAGCCAACTTGTCTACACTTTTATAAGAGGGGAGGGATATTGGTCTACAGAGGGCATCTGTACATTTACTTTAATAATACATTGTGCATATAAAGTTATTACAATTATTTAAAATAAAAATAAATTGTCTCATGCCTGTGCAATGTGTTGAAATCTAAGAATGAACAAAGTGTTGTCTGCCTATAACGGGAGGTGTCCAAACAGGGACCATGGTGCCAGGATCACCAAGTATTATTTATTAATATTATATAATGATAAAAATGATTTATTTGAAAAAAGAAAAAAAATGTCTTTTGAAATCACAATTACACGGTAAAGCCTATACATGATTGAAATGATTTCATTTATTTATATTTAAATGCCAGGTAAAGCTTTATGCCAGGCTAGCTTTGGTGCCAGGGTCATCACGTTTTATTTTAAAGACAGCTACAGATGAAAAATTCTAATAATTGAAATTTCATTAACATGGCAAGGCTTATATATGATTTTATTGATTTGAAATACTTATATTCTAATGCCAAGTAATGTCATATTGCTGTATGCCCGGCCTCTCCCAAAGTTCTCCCATGATTTAATAAAGTTCCCCAAGGCTGGAGAGGTTACACTTTCATCAGTGAACCTGGGTGATCCAGCAAACCTGGAATGAATTTCTTCAAAGTCATTTGCTAGTAAATATTTTGAATCCTGGACCAGATCCATTCCAGGTTTGCTGGATCACCCAGCTTCACTGATGAAAATGTATCCTCTCCAGCCATGGAGAGCTTTAAAAAATCAGGGCCCATTGTGTAGCTCACAGCTTCTCTGTTTACCTGCTGACTGCTGTCTCTGGTGGTTAATGTTTAAAACAATACCACAAATATAAAAGTCTTAGCAAATTTCATTTTCAAGTCTGGATAAAATGTCCGCTTAAGCCAGGTAAATAGATTCCAGGTGCATATAAATGTGGGTTTCCTAGATCTCCATGTTGCATATTCTTATTACATATTCCTTTTTGCTCTCCCCCTCCTAGAAAATAAGAATATGTTAGTTACCAATGATTTATTATGTATTTGGCTTGTAGACGTGTTTGTGAATGTAAATATGATAATGTAAATATTTGTTTATATATGTATAATGATTATGCATCATGTGGGTTCTCCAGATCTCCTGAGGAAGCGAACTGGTTTTCTGTGAAACGCGTAGAGAAAAACATACCAACTAGTCCCCATTTGTCTGGAAATATACACCCTAATGGTGAAAAAGTTTTATGTTGATTTGAAATATAAATAGAATAAATATGATTGTTTTACTGTATGGATTTTAGATAAAATATTGAATATATATGTATGATACTCTTTGTTAATGCCTTGAAAGTCCTGCATGTTTTTTTCATTTGAATTAATCAAAGGATGTGACGGGATGACTAGGTGTAAGAATAATCTTTTTTTTGCATTTTTTTCAATTTAAACATATGAACACCTGTAAAGAATTAAATGATTAAATATCAAAAAATGTCCAACAGTGACAACTTCCAAAATGATGATGACTTACTGTTCTGTAGGTCTAAAGATAACAGTTTCAAGTCTTTTTTCTTTTATACAGAGGAATATATATTGTAAAATGTTAGGAAAAATGTTTTGGCATTGTAATACATGACGGGTTCTCTTTTACCCTCCATTGGCGGAGCCTGGAAATAAATGGTTAATGTTATTCCCTAACATCACAAACAAATAATTAAAAGCATTTTTCTGGCCGGTGTGCAGAGCTGCAGTGCGGTGCCTGCGGGCAGGATTACTTGTGTCAGAAACTTATTGAGGAATAGTAAAAGCTTGAAAATGTTAAAGCTCAGAGGAATGAGTTTAAAACAATAGTCTTTAAAATCCGGCCACAAACTGTTCTTCATCTGGCTAATTGACTTGCAATGACCTACCTAAATCTTAACCTCCGGCAGATTAAAAAAAAGTCTGTTTAATCCATTTATGGATTTCTTTAAAAATCATTCAATTTATTTGTTAATTAATCTATTACAAGCAAACAAATCTGTCTTCATATTACCTTCCCGTAATGGTCTGATCACCAGAACACAGACTGGGAAAGGGGAGGCAGTAATGTGAGATGGGCAGCTATGGCCCCATATTGTCATCCTTATGTCAGGAGGCTCAGGGCTGGTCAGGGACCAATTTGTATGAGTTACGGTGGAGTGAGGTCATGGATCTGGCTACACTGATTGTCAGGGGTCACAGGTTGAACCAAATTATTAACTAATATGAAAATTAGGAAATCTATATATAACGTAAGTCATTTTTCATACCCTGTTTCCCCGATGATAAGACACTGTCTTATTTTTTTTGGAAGGCCAAAATATGCTCTAGGGCTTATTTTCAGGGGGATGCCTTATTTACCCATGAAGAAGACTACAGTACACAGTTATTGTTCATGTGCCATTCATGTCCACTTCTGATCAATCTGTGCCAATCATTGTCCCCTTCTGATTAATCTGATCCATTCATTGTCCCCTTCTACTGTAATCAATAATATACCGTACCATTAAATGTCCCATTGTAATTCATCATATACTGTACCATTTAATGTCCCATTTTAAAGCTTATATACAGTAAGTGGTATTGCTCACAGCAAAAGAAACCTGTCTGTGTCTCACTTTTGGATGTTCTGGCCGTGAACAAACTCCTGCAGTCTCCGTTAGGGAGGGATGAGGGAAGCTGCCTGTGTTTGCTTGGGCGGAGTCACGTGCGCGCACTGCAGTCCTGTCACTTCCTCTTCATGACAAGGCGCGGCACGCAGCCATGGAGGCAGACGGAGGAACCACACGGAGTCACCCACCGTACCACCCGATTCGGGTAAGCGCAGGTATCGGTGGGTGGCTTATTTGCGGAGGGGGGCCTTATTTTACATTTTTCTCTAAAAAGGGGGGGCTGTCTTATTTGATGGCCCTGCCTTATCATCGGGGAAACACGGTAAATATGCAAACTGTATTGTTGGCTCGTGCAATTAATAAATGGAATAGCAACAGCATTTTTTGTTTTTCTTGGTGTCTATTACATCGGTGTCCGATGTAATTTGACATCCAGGGCATTGCTGGGAACCAAATATCTGTCCTACGTCTCAGTTTCTTTGTACATAAGACCTAATGTATTCCATATAAAATATTATCCAAATGTATCCAAATAAAATATTACACTAAAATATTCAGAAAACCCAAAAACTGCTATGGGCAGACATTCACATAGTCATACGTGTCATTTCTCATGTGCAATTGAATTTCAACACAGCAGGAGATGCAGCAGAGCTTCTTACTATAACATAAGTAGTTGTATAATTTATGTTAGTTTTGTAGCCAATTACAAAGGAAGAATATTTCATGATAATAGGCAATACAAGTGACAATGTAATGGAAGGCCTGATAAAAGGTGCCACGCCTGTCTATAGGCGGAGAGCTGCTTAATGGGCCTCAGGGCTGATGGCACTTATTATGAGGCAGGAGAAACAATTACATAAAACACGGACGCCGCAATGCCGCACATTCTCCTATGTGATAAAATACAAGCCGGTTACATGACATTAAAGTAATGTTAATGTTGCAATGTTTGTTAACTATTCATTAAGATTTATCACAGCAACATAACCCTATAATTAATTGAGGACTCCAATTAAAAGTAAAATATTCTGAAAGTTGCATATTGCTGCTTGAATAACACATGATATTTATTTTTCAGTAGCAGATATGTGTCTGAAGTTATATAGTCTCTTGTTGGCAGGTGCACAGAGGCGTGCACTCAGGTTGGGAGGATTTCTAAAGAATGGAATACATTAGGTCTTATGTAAAAAGAAACTGAGACGTAGGACAGATATTTGGTTCCCAGCAATGCCCTGGATGTCATTATAATAGAAAGGCAGAATCTACCTGACATCTAAAGGAACCTTAACATATAACCATCTGTTATTCTTTCAAAAAATAATGGATTATACCAATATGGCCTTTGTTCGGGCACTTCCTCTTATGGATTGATAACTATAATGAGCCTGTATTGTCAGCTATGCCCCTACAGAGACAAAATGCCATGACCATGTCATGGTCCACCATTGAGTTGGTGTAGAGCCACTAGGGTTCCTCCAGAAGTTGCTGGGGTTCCTTGGGCTGTGGTTAATTGACCTCCCATAAAATAGTGCATGTATTATTCGTGGACCAACACCATTTGCCAGAGCCAGTTGCATGATACCAAGGAACTTTTTAGCTGGGAGTAAAGGTGGCATTCAGACCAGCAGGAAGAATGCCTCTTACCTTGGTGGCCATTATGAAGAATATCACTCTTACATATACCCAAAAAGATCATGGGTGTCACAAAAACTGACCCAAGAAGCATAGATTGCTCATCGTTCAAGGAACCCCCACCTCTGGTTGAACTCTAAAGTCCTGCAGAACCCTGGTTGAAAATCACTGACTTAAAGCTAATTTAAGGTGGTTTACCCATTCCTCACTTTATGCAAAACCTAAATAATTGCATGGAATTCACCCATTTTTAATGTAACCCCCCCAATCTTCTTGATAATCCTGATACTTATTAGATCAGTTTTGATAACAGTGAAATGTCTTTATAATTAAGCTGGTCAATGCCAATCTTCATTAGGTTGACCATGTAAATAAAGAGCCCATCCAAGCTATCCAACCAATATGTGTCCAATCAGGTATTTGTACTAGATTGTGGTTGGTACATAAAAATGTACTAAAAAGTGTGTTGGGTACATTTTCCAAATGAATATTATTAATCGCTAGTTACCGAACTCTTGGGGCTGACACTGCGATGGTCCTTTGTGACCTCTATTTTCTATCTATAGCAAGATACAGTATATCTCTTTTTAATCGCTAAGCCAAAGATGACTAAAGCTGCTCTTCTTACACAACTGTGCATGATGCATCCTTCTTTGTACAAGGAAACTGAGCTATGATCCAGCCTTTGCTGTAATATTTCTCTAAGCAGGCTGACACTTGCTCCCCCCTGCAAGCTATTGTACTTTGATATTTCTTCAAATTAACTTCAAACCTGCCCCGACTGGCCGGCTACATTGAAATGAGAGCAGCAGTAATAACAAAGCTTTGCACAGTGTGTTCATGATGACTAATGTATCCACCCCATGTGACTAAAATACACCATTTTTTTCCTTAATAAAGAACAACAGCTACTTGTCTGCACTTTGTATATATACACTGAAACTTTGTGGCCAAGCATACCTGAAACCAGATCCTTCCGACTGGGGCCACTTTCCTGCTTATTGGAAAACATATGGCACTTTTTGCAATTTTTTCCTGGTATCTTTTAGAAGAACATTGTTGGATGTGTTAGGTGTGATGGAAAAATAACGCCTATCGATATCTGGGCCCCTTTTTGGGCAATTTTTCAGCACCACCAGCAATAACTGACAGAATACTAGGTAAAGTAGAACTTTAGGCAAAAGAGGGAGCAAAGTACAAAAGTTAAATAAAATGAAAGGTTTATTTATCATACATATAAATCTCCTATTTGTCATATCTAATCCTTTTGCAAGTTTGTACCTGTTGATGCTAATCCC
Source organism: Pyxicephalus adspersus (assembly GCF_032062135.1). Classification (NCBI taxonomy): domain Eukaryota; kingdom Metazoa; phylum Chordata; class Amphibia; order Anura; family Pyxicephalidae; genus Pyxicephalus; species Pyxicephalus adspersus. The sequence continues at coordinate 16,891,631 of NC_092861.1, forward strand.
TATCTGCCTATGTTATCATGTCCATTTTCTCAGAATTTGTCACCAGTAGACATGTCCCCACTCCTCCCAGCCTCCGAGCATCAGCAGATCCCGTCTACTGTCTTGACAGGACCAGGAGATAGGAAGGTAGCTGTGGTCATGTGACCATGAATATTGCATTTATAAGTGTTCTTTAATATTAAATTATGAGTTGCTCAATACAAATCACAATCAAGAACTTATGGATACAATTACATGTTTGCTGGATTACCCAGTTTGACCCATGATAGTCTATCTTCACCAGTCTTGAAAAGCTTTAAAAAATCAGGGCCATTGTAGAATTGCTTTTTTTTAAGAAATACATAACAATTGTTTGTTATTTAGAAATTTCACAAAATCTTGGAATTTTAGGATGGACAGAAATGAGTGATGTGAGTGATTTTGGCAAAATTTGCCAAAAACATATTGATCCCACCAGCAGGTGAAAAAGGCTCAGAGGTTAGGTGAAATTCGCTGGAAAAACTACCATCTTCTCTTATTTTTCTTTTATTTCATTTTGAATTTTTTTTCTGTAAAGGGGGGGGGGGGTGTATTGTACTTGTACTTAGAGCTAACAAGGAGCCTTTTCCACAAGAAGAGCTTCAGATGGGTCCATCTCTAGGTAAATGTTGAACCCATCCTTCCCAACAATCAAACCAAACCACAAAAAGTTAAAAAAAATATTCAAAACCCACTGTCACTTTCCAAAAGTCCATTGTCACTGTGAGACAGGTGTATAGACCAACTGGTGATCCAACTGGTCTTGTCCCTGTGACATCGTATTGCCACTGCAGTTATCAGAACCCCGCCAATGGACAGCCAATGAGATGTGTCTATGTCATCAGGCAATGATATGAGCATGTAAGAAAGGACCCAGGTGTACCCATCTGGTAGGGTCCAGATGAAAGAGGACCCAGGACCTGGTGCGCCACATTTTCTGGTATTTGTCCCTCTTGGAATAAAGGAATGAATCTGACACACAATTGCCCAACACTTAATGTCTTGCTTTATAGTGATTTGCAGTTACTTCCAGTAATTTTAGGCACCTATCTGAATGGGCCAATAATTAAAAAATGCTGTTTGTGTTGTAGTATGTCTCTTCCATTGTCTCGGTCACTGCTACCGAACACCTTGGCTTGTGTGTGAATGTAGAGAAAAATATAGGTAAAGCATTAGAAATGCAACAAAATATAATCTTATATATATTAAATATTGTCATTACATATGTTAATTGCATATTATTATTACAATATCAAAGTTTTGTGGTTCTTTATTAAAGGTAGTTTTATCTGTACAGAAGCTAACCATTTTGGAAGCTTTATAGAACCCTTTGTGTATATAAGATTCTTTATCTATGTTACCAACATAACAAGACCAGTTTCCAAAAAACATATCCTTTATGCTGGATTCATATCTCTAAAACAATGTATTTCTTCAGAATACTATCAGCTGCATATTGTTACTTACCAGTGGCAGGTACCTACATTCGTCACTTGTCACGCTGGAATCGGCTGGCACATGAAGGGCATGATGAAACACCTCCAACAGTCACTGAGCAGATCCGATTAGGCTTCACCTGATTTTTTATGGCCTGACCTGATTTTAGGATAACAATTCTGTATGTCTAAGAGAGCGCCCAATTCAAATATATCTAAAACTGTTTGTTTTTTGCAGTTTTTGGGTACAGTGAGAAAATGTTAAAACCCCTATCTGGATTTTGGTCGTTGCTGTTTAACCAGCATCTGAGAAATCAAAATAACTATCCAACAGATTCCTTCCATTTCCAATCACTTCCAATCAGCCCTGATGAAGGGCTCTTTGAATCCCTGAAACATGTTGTTTCTTATGATACAGGATACAGAATAAAATGTAATCTTGACTTTATAAATTCTGCTTTTGAAGTTTTTTCTTTTTGCACACCCACTTGGGAAAAGGCTCAAGTTTCAATTTCAACTTTGGTGGTCCTGCCTTTTGACAACTATTAGCCCAATAGGACTAACAAGGGGTGTGAACCTTGCCAAACAATTGGTTCAAATTTTATACCAACTGTGCCCAACAAACGTTTGCTGAAACTGAAGCAAATCGAACCTGGCTGGATTCACCCACCACTAACACCAAGTACTTACCTGAGTGAAGAGCCAGTATTTGGCCTACTTGGAGAGCTGCCTTAGGCTTATTTTTCCTTTTATACTGCTACATCTTTTAGGAGTTTCTTTTACTGTCTGTGTGCTTTTGGTGTCAGTCTCTCCATTTGTCCTAAGGACCAATGTGGGACAGAAAGTGATAGGTATAGAAGGGTAATGGTGACACCTGTATAGGTAAGCATTGTCTACGGGGTATATTCTTGCATTTCCTGCTGTGTCTAGCCTTTGATCTTTTACTGGCTTACAACATTATATTTTTGTGAGCAAATGGTGCACTCAAACGTTGGACTTCACAGTCAGCATGTTTTCCAAAAGACTGCTGGAAGGGAAAAATTAGGGTTCTCTACAATTTAATAAAAGTTCAAAGTTCACATAACTTTTGCCCAGGATTTGTATGTTTACAAATTGAACCAAATACAAAAATATGTGAGCCTTGGGTGAAAGTTGTTTAATGTTTGTGTGAAAAAAATAGACTACAAAGTATAATTCTGAAAGAAGCCATTCAGAAACCCAATAATTCTTTTATAAACCTGCAAGGACTGCAGTGGTACCAATAGTTCAATGCTTCTAGTTTGTGCCATTTCCACTCTGTCATTGCCATTGTTTGATGATTTTAGTTACTTGAGGTATTAAAGTTGACCAGGCCCTTTATAAAAAGAAAAACAGGAACAAAAAAAAAGCTACTGCACTAATGGTTGTATTGGTGTAGAAACAGTTTTCTAAGGGGTTGGATCTGTAAAAGCCCAGCATGGATACATAGAAGCCTAATTATAAAGATGGCAATAAGATAACAGATCACCATTTCTTCATTCACCAATTTTAAGGATCTGATTGCCATTTAATTATGCCATATTTATAAATCAATGAGATTTTATATGGTGGTGCCTAATATACACCAAAGTAACAATCAGAAACTCCATTCTCATTCAATACCAGACCCCCAAATTTCTAGGGGGCATAAACCCCTTATTTACTTTCATTACATCTCTATTCTCTCTCTAATCTCTTTAAAAATGGCCTTTAGTAACACTGATATCTATTATGGCCTACTATTAAAGTAGCAAATACTATCTGCCCATGCTAATCACCACTGATCCCTACTTTTATGAGGCAACACAATAATGCTATTATTTTCCCCCAAAACAATAGCTTTTTTTTTAGCAAAGGCAACACCATGTACTTTAATATATCAGCCTCATAGTGTAAATTGTTTGCTCATTGGTTAAAAGTCAAAGTGGGGAATTGCTTTATGATTGAAAAAAAATTACAGACACATAAAACACATTGCACATATTTCATTCTGAAAGTTTGGAAAGTAGGTATTGTATAGCGCTGTGTCTTATTGTTGTGTTTCAGCTGGAGGTGTATCCAGGATCATAATGCAGCTTTTAGCTTTGACACAGAATACATCCTGTTAGTGCTGGAGTAGCCCCGGGGGACTGGCACTGTCTATTCTTCCTTCCTCTGTGACAGCAGCACTGACATATAACGATGAATTATGCCACTGTCTTCTCAAGCTTGTCTTGTGCCAGAAAATAGCATTCTTGGAAATGGTTAAAGCTCTACCTCTAGATTCTTTGCCTTGAGCTCTATACATAAACTAAGTGGGTGGTAAGATCCATCCAGGTTGGAGAAATTTGGTAGTTATGCCTTAGTCTTGTTGGAATAGATACAGGTGTGTGATCCTGACATCTGATATACAAAGACAAATAATCTTGCAGAACCTGATTGACTCAGGAAGCCGGCCACTTCTTGAGTCAGATTTTAGGGCTCCGATGGGAGGAAAGGGACAAGGGGGGAATTAAAGATATTCTTGTGGGCAGTGCAGTGGCTCAGAGGTTAGCACTCTTTCCTTTGCAGCACTAGGTCCCAGGTTCAAATCCCAACCAGGGCACAATCTCCATGGAGTTTGCAGGTTCTGCATGTGTTTTGTCCCACATCTCAAAAACATGCAGTTAGGTTAATTGGCTTTCCCCCAAAAGTTGACTTTAGACTCCATTATTAACATATGACTATGGTAGGGACATTAGATTGTGAGCCCCTTTGAGGAACAGTTAGTGTCAAAACTATGGACTTTGTACAGCGCTGTATAATATGACGGTGCTATACAAATACTGTGTAATAATAATAATAATTTTTCAGCTTTGTAGCAAAGCAACAATATGGTGCATTCTATTTGGCTTCTTTTTTTTTGCAGAAATTCAAGTAGGTGTCAACAAAAATAGAGCAAATGTCTTCCATTAATTCTTTTCTGCATTTAACAGATCGCACCTAAAAAAATCTGACTGTTCTCCTGCCAGCATAGTGTATGTGTATGCTCTATTAATCATTCTCAACTTACATATCACATTAGATACCAAGAAGGGAATTTCCAAAACTGCAAATATAACCTTTACCGGGTCCCTGTGTAGGAGGAAAGCGACTTTTTTTTTGAAATATCTGGGTTGGATTCAGGTCTGGACACACATAATTAGGTTGATTTATTCAAAAAAATTAAAATAAAGGATTCTCACCTTGCAGGGGAAACTTTACTTAGCTTAGTGAATGCGGTGATAATTCACTTTCCAAAAATTACCTAATTTAGTGCAAGGAAATAAAAAAACAGGATTTATGCTTGCATGTGATTGGATACTTGAAGTAAGCAGAAATTTGTCAGATTCTGTAAGCCAATGAAGTTTTAATTCTTCACTCTGCTAGGTGAGTCTATTGTTTTTTCATAAATCGATCCTAATACCTTTATTGTCCACAATTCATCAACTATAAAGCAGGACTCAATTCTGAAACTGAAAAAAACATACACACAGAACAATGTTATATAAATTGAACATCTTCCTATGAAAAGTGAACTTCTTCTACCTCTTTCTATGGAGTTCATTGACAATTCTTTAAAAGTCTTTATACCTCCTCTTCTTTCCTCCTCTGCCATATAAACTATTAGAAGTATTTTCCTCCTGCTTTGTTTCGGAAGAAGCTTTTCATAGGGAGTTGTTACACAGTGGGAGCGTTCCTACCCCCAGACAATAATCTTGCCAATGGGAACGCTCTCCGCTGTGTATATTATTAACAGGGCTCAATGGCTGTCAATGAACAGATCTGAAAGAGTTCACTTTGGTTGATGTTTGTTACATACACACATCAGATAATAGTCCCCCAAGACAAATGGTTGAGCTCTGTTCAGACAAAAATCTGACATGTACAGCAGTCACCAAAAATTGTTCATTAATACGCCACATTGCCTCTAAGTCGTCCACCCATTCCCCTCTCTATTAAACAGAATTGTGCTGTCTGTACAGGGCTTATTCAATCATGATGAACCAGATACAATATCTATCCCAGCATTCAGAAAAGAAGAAGGAAGGAGAGGAGCCAAATCCCGAAAATCAAGTTTAGGGATACATTTGTTTTATTGTTATTTGTTATCTATCAAGTTATCTATCTTGGAGTTTTGTTCCCCAAAACAGTACCAAAGTATGTCATTATAGAAATTGCAAGTTAAAAAAAGCTTATCCATGCATATTTGTATTACATGTTCTCTTTATCATCATTCATATTTTATGTTACTGATACGTCATCTGTTTTATTATATTTTTCGATATTAGTGAAAGGTGATGATGGTAGGGCTGCCATCTCAATGAGTTAATGTTTTATAAGAAGTCTATAGGTATTACTTTAATTGTGTTACCAGGAGCCTTAATTCACTTTCTTTTAGTATTTTTTTTTTACCAACCCCTTGCATGTTTTACGGAATGTCAATAGGAGTGGGAAGACAAAAACCAGGGTGGGACTGGACTGTTGCTCTGTATGCTAAGAATCTCTGCCCCTTATGGAAATGTAGGGGAGGTATAAAAACTTTATGACCACTGGAGCTAAAAAGAGATCAAACCTGACGCCATAGAGATATACCCTCATCACACGCACGGCTCCAAGACTTTTCTAGAGCCACCCCCAACTTTCTGGAATGGTCTTCCTTGTCCTATTCGTCTTGCTCCTACTTTATGCCCATTTAAAAGAGCACTAAAAACCCATTTTTTCAAGCTTGCCTACCCATCTTCTTCAGTCTTTTGAAACCGTCACTCCTTCCCACCACTACATATCCCCCCTCCTATTGTGTGGTAATTCCCCCACCTCCTAGATTGTAAGCTCTTCGGGACAGGGTCTTCTCCTCCTGTGTCACTGTCTATATTTGTCTGTCATTTGCAACCCCTATTTATTGTACAACGCTGCGTAATATGTTGGCGCTATATACATTCTGTTTATTATTATTATAATAATAATAGAGATACCTGGATCCTGCTGCTCCTCCTGCACCTGGGAACCCCTGCAGAATCCAATGCTCCTTACATTGGTAGTCAATGGCCCCTATACAATGGTGATAAGAATGCCACTCTTACAAACAAGTAAAACTATCATTAGTGAGCTTCACTTGGTGTGTTGGCCCCATCCAATAAAAGGTTAACCAACCACAGCTCAAGGAACCCCTGGCAACCTATGGAGGATCCCTCGGGTTCTTCCAAACCCTGCTCAAGAATGGCTGATTTAGACTTTAGTTTCCTTTAAAATAAAAGTCCTATTGGTTACCAATACAACACCCACAACAGGATTATCTGCTTCATCCTGCACATTACTTTTCATGTTACATGTTTTTCTAAATTTAGGTCATCCTTTCATGTTTTGCGTGCCTCAAATCAACATAACACAAAGGTGCTGATTCAGCGAAAGGACTCGAATTCTTAGAAGAGGCTAAACAGAGGCAATGTATACGGTGTACCCAGGTGATTTCGAGCACCCATGGGCTCCGCTCTGGTGATTTAACTGATAACAAATCCCTGTGGCTTCACCTATAATAATATCATACCGGTAAGAAGCTACATAATGCTAGGAACAGGCCCAGCATTCTACTGAGATCCAATGGAAGGCTCATGCTATAACTAATAATTCACTGAAAAATATTTTCAATAGACACGGCACGGCCATATAGAATTTCACACCTAGATGCAGGCCCATGCAGGAAAGCTTTGCTTCGAGGCTTGAAAGGATCCTTTTGCCGAGAGTGACCTTAATAAGAGATTTGTCCCACCGTACATACTAAATCGAAGCGCGCCCGGTAATTTCAGCGAAGTAAATAAACAGGAGGTATTTTTGTTGTACAGAGCCCGCTCTATGAACTGGCTGACTGCACCGTGTTTGTCCAGCACAAGAGCCCTTTATAGAGGAATCGATGGAGGTCACAGCCTTCTCCAAACTTCAAAGAGCTGTTTTTGTGTTTATATGTGAAGGGACCTGCAAGGTTCGGGCAGTCTGTAGGTTACCTACGCTTTGATTTATGAAGAACTGAAGGCACTTCATTGGGTAGGAAAAAAAATGTTTTTTGTAACAGAAGGGTAAAGAGTTCTCACGGAATACAAGATATCTAGGGAAATCTGCCATAAAGAGGCCCTGTCACCAGACCAATTCATCATCATTCAACTCCAAACTCCAACAAATAACCTATATTGTCTTGGATGTGATGCCAGCAGCCTTCGCAGACTCAAGGGACACTATGTACTATGTTTAAAAAACAGGGAATGTGACATTCCCTCAAACATTCAATTATTGCCAATAAAACACATGGACCTGGAAGATTCCCACCAGGGAATCAGAAACATCTGCTTTATAAATAGAACCCTATATGGTATTCTTTTTTGCCCCGCATGCAGTAATAATACACTACAAGAAGAGGAGAGGCATAAGATGAGCAAGAAGGGAGGGGGTTGTGTTATGAATGCATAAGCCAAAGTTAATAGTTTGAAAAAAAGAAAAATTATGGAAAGGAAAGCACTGTAACTGATCTAATTTATGTTGATGACAGGTTCTCTTTAAATGTGTCCAAATTAATTTTTGTTATTAATATTAATAAATAGGATTTGTATAGCGCCAACATATTACGCAGCGCTGTACATTAAATAGGGGTTGCAAATGATAGACGAATACAGATAGTGACACAGAAGGAGAGGACCCTGCCCCGAAGAGCTTACAATCTAGGAATGTTTGTTTTTATTTTAGCTACATTGGACCAGCGGCCAGTACTTACCTTGTTGCAAATGCACTAAAATGGCTACAATCACCGTAAGTAAACCTGTGTATGAATGTACCCGCGCTTCCACCAAACCAGAGGAGGTCATTTTTAAGGGGAAATACCAAACATGGCGGCTACTGCTGACCTTTCCTGAAAAGGCAGGATGTCTGGCATTTTTTTTTATACTTGGAGTCACAGACTTGAAACATGGATGATATTAGGGACTTCTGATTTTCATACCTTCATACCTTCCCAGCAATCCTCAGGGAGCAACCAACACCCCTGGCTGTGTTATGGAGGTGAGGAAAGGGAGAAGTTTTTCAGACCCACAGTGAGCCACAGCATTTTGCCATGGGCTCATCCATGCTCCCTACCTCTCCCATTCACAATAATGGGAGATGTTGGAAACCTTTCTTTTGCATGTGACTGCAGCAGATTGCACAGTGGTTCCCAAACACAACAAGTCCCTTTAGGCCGTGTGGTTGTTTTTTTGAAGATTTGTACCCTGACCTCAGCCCTGTGCAAATCTGGTTACCTGCGGTGCGGTTTGCTGCTTCTGGCCGCACAGTTGTCAGGAGCTGACAATTGCAAGGTTTCACATCTTAGGTGTAAAAGGGACCTTGTTCAGAAGAGCAGACTATGGTGACTACATTGCTCTTCCATAGATACAGTGTTGTCACCTTTTTTTGGGGTTTGGATACGCTTTGATAGATTTGGCCCTGGACACAATTCAGTCTGTACAATCCAGTCACTGAGAACTGAGGACTTGCAGGGAATAAAAGAAAAAGTACATATCACTTTTCTGAGTTTTTGATTCCATACAGCCACCATGTCAGTGAATAATGGGTAAGCAAAGATTGACTGACTACATCTATCACATTCACCTGTGAATGTTTTGTGCCATATATTTCTATAAACAGGACACTGAGAACAATATTTTCTATTAAATGTAAAGTTCCATATGTTTATTGCAAAACAGTACAATAAAAAAGACAATACGCCGGAAATAGACGAGGAACCACCTAGTCTGCGGTAAACTGGAATGATTATTAGCATTATTCTTTGTTATCTGTATTAGTACATGAAGCAAGAAAGTGCATGTAATGGAAAAACTAATAAAGCTGTTACCATAGCAACCTGGCAACACAGTTATCGTATAATGACTGACTAGTTATGTACGAAGTTGTTCACACACACACACATTGCTTTCCCCTGGTAAGGAGATTAATTTAATAATCATGAGTAAAAAAGCCACATTGAAAGAGCACTATTTAGAAGACCGGCTTTGTGAGCAGGGACAGATTTTTCCTTAGGCATAGGGGAGACGGGCCTAGAGGTGCCACTGGTTGCGAGCATTACCAGTTGGCTTAGCTGGTAAAATTAAAATTCTTGCCGTTTTTTTATTAACACCGAAAAAACAGGGCTGTCATTTTCCCAAAAAAAGTAACAGCAGGGGTGTAGTCGTAAAAAAAGAAGAGGGGGCACGGTACTATCAATGGCGAGCGCATATGTGCATCATTGTTATGTAAACGCCTCATTCCCGAAAAAAGTGAGGCTACACCCCTGGCCCTACTACACCCCTGGCCCTATGAGTTGGTCAAGAGCCCCCCTTCCTCGACCTAGCATTGGATGCTGCAATACTCAGCACGCAAAGGAGGGGTCCTACATACAAGTATTATGATATGCTGCAAATTGTAGGTGGGTTCAGAGTGGTGTCACATGGGGGGGTGCAAGCTGGGTGGCAAACCTGGATATTTCCTGGCTATGGGGGGGTGCTAAGTTTTCCATTCATACTCAGGGTGGGACCCTAAGAAATGACGAGCTGAGGCTTTTAGTTTGACTGCTACACTTTGACGCCATAATCCCAGTAGTTTGTAATAAATAAAATGGGGAGAAGCTTGAAGAATTTAAGGTGTGGCTTGTGCTCAGGGGCTGAGTTTAGGACTTCAAAATTTCTGTGCATAAAGACTCCTGTGATATAAATCAGAATACAAGTGCTCAGTGAGAGATCCTAAAAAAATGGCAAGCTGAGGCTTTCAGTCCGGCTGCTGCACTTCTGGAACAAAACTTGTGGACTGTGGGGTGTGCCTTGTGTTTAGGGGTGGAGTTTATGATCCCAGGATTTCTGCACCTAAAGGCTCCTGAGTTGTAAATCAGAATATGAGTGTTTATAGTGTGATTTTAAGAGATGACAAGCTGGGTTTGGAGTTTTAGAACAATAATGTCTACTTACTTTTAATATGAGTAAAAAGGTGTGTGGCCTTGGACTTGGGTGTGTCTTGTGCTCAGGGGTGGAGTTTAGAGTTTAGGGAATTCTGTGCCTAGCTCCAGAGATGTACATCAGATTGTGAGTGAACATAATGGGATCCTAAAAGATAACAAGGTAAGGTTTACAGTATAGTTTGGAGCAATCATGACTGTAGTTTCTAATATGTAAAAAGGGGTGTGGCTTGTATACTTTGAGGTGTGATTTTTGCTCAGGGGTGGGGTTTAGGACCCCAGGATTTCTGTTGCTATAGGCTCTTGAGATTTAATACAGAGTGTAAGTGCTCAGAGTGGGATCTTAACAAATGACAAACTGGGGCCCTGGTTGCTGCACTCATGTCTGCAGATTTTAATGAGTAAAAAGGGGTGAAGCTTGTGGACATTGGACTGTAGCCTGTGATCAGAGTTGGAGATTAGGGCCCCAGGATTTCTGTGCCTATAAACTCCTGGGAAATCCTGATAGGTTCCTGAGTAAAAAGGATTGATGGTTTAACGGCTGTAGTTTTAAAAAAGAGTAAATAGTAAATGAGAAGGTAGCTGTCAGGCTTTGGGGTGTGACCTCTGTTCAGGGGTGGGGTTTAGGACCTAACAATTTCTGTGCCTATAGGCTCCTGGGAATGTAAATTTGGCCCAGATTGTGAGTCAGAATTCTCTAATTTCAACTGCCATATTAGGCCACATCTAGTAACTTTCTGAGTTGATGAGTTGAGTAAAGTGAGCAGATTGATGACTTCAGCTTCTACTCTTTCTCTGTACAATCAGCAAGTTATAATGTGTCAGTGACCAGACTATATTTCTTATATTTAATGCATAGCCAAAACTAGTACATTTTTACTAGTTATGGGTAGAGTACAGGGAGATTAGAGCCCCATTCAAGTTTTTTATATTCTGGTCTTCCTGTAATGAAGACTGGACGGTGCTGCCCCCCTCCCCTGCAGGGTGACTGGTCTTGTATCCGCCCCCTGTAGTTTTTGCAGGTAGCCTGCTGTTGTTGGACATGTTGTGGTACACCAACAGCTCTGTAGTGGGTTTACAAAGGCATTTGATGCTCATATGGTGCATTCATATACTACTGAGTATGTTTAAGAGTATGGTTTTAACGGGAATCTGCGTGTGAAATGTGAAACTGCGGTCACCTGTAATAATGCTTTCAGTGTTAGCTGCAAGGAACCTGGCACTGTGCCTATTCTGAGCAAAGTGACATGTTATCTTGATAGGCCACTCCTCACCTATTGAAAGTCGCCTTTCCCATGCCTAGTCACCTGCCGTAGTGTTGGCTCCAATACCTGCGTGTTAATGCTTACACATTATGATGAGTTAATGACTACTTTTCCCTCATATTATCACATTTGGGCTGTACAATTAGCTGATCCAGTGCCAGGCAATGCATTCTGGGAGGAAGGAGAGGATGGCACAAGTTCCTATACCTAGTGGGCATTTTTGATGAGAGGGAAAGTGTGGTGGTGAGTCTAAGAGTGGAGTGTGACAGGGGTGGACATAGGGAGGTGCAAAGTGTGCAGCTGATTGAGATCCCTGCTCAGCCAATAGGGGGCCCCAAGTCATTTTTTTCACAGGGGCCCACTGTTGGCTACATCTACCATTGAGTGGGGAGATAGTATAGGGAGAACACTTTACTGCTCCTGTTATCTTTTTTTTTTAACATTATTTATACATTTTAAATATTTTCATGAAAAGGGAATGGGATAAGGTGAAACAGGTTGCTCTTGATATCTTAATATACCTTAATAGGTTAATATAATAATCAAATTATAGGATAGGGGATCTATAAATGCCAGATACCAGAAGTGATTAATGGTACAACAGAGACCCATATGGTCCAAAAAAAGGTCTTTAAATTGGCATGAACTTGAAAATAATTTTGATAATTTTTCAAGTTTTTGCCAGTTTAAAGTCCCATTTTTCTTGTTTATTGTTTTAAGTTATGGGTCTACCCTGACATATAGTGATTCACTGAACACAGTAAATTAATTTATCATGACACTCCTTCAGCAAGGATGCTATCTAAATGGACGAGTGTTGTACACAGAGCTCCATGCTGTTCTATGGAGAGGGGAGGAGAAGGATGAGCTAGCGGCACCCCATTGTGCTCTTCTTAGAAAATCACAGTGATTCCCTATTGGTCATTCATCAGTCCACTAGGGTAGAATTATGAACAACATCAGGGGACCATTGTACACACGCTATAATGACAGATCACTTGGACGACAATTATCTGACATGTGTTTGTAGCTGTGTACAGATAAGGGATTAACTACAAATCCATATGCAGAAAATACATCATGTGTCAGAACACATCAATAAAATGTGAATATAAAAGTAAAAGCAACAAAAAAATGTAGGTAAATTACAATAATTGGACGAACACTCCCTAAAGGTATTTGCTTTTCAATACTCTTTTCTTGGAAATCTTACTGATATAGTAACCAACTATCATTTCATTGCTATGATTCATCTGTGGACATATCCTAATATGTAGCAGATACTTATATAATGGGTGGTATTATTATTATTATTATTAATAATAATAATAATAATAATAATAATAATAATAAATAGCATTTATATAGCACCAACACATTATGCGTGCTGTACATTAAATAGGGGTTGCAAATGACAGAAATATAAAAACAATGACACCGGTGGAGCAGAAGCCCCAGCCCAGTAGAGTTATCAGAAAGTCTATAAATATATACAATGTACACACAGCGCTATCTCTAGATGGTGTTTCCCTGATACTGTACTAGTGATCTGCTCCAATGAGTCAGTTTCCTGAGCGTCAGCACGCCACAATACAACTGATGGCAATATGGCTGGGGGCCTGTGATTTATTGTATGATGATATGCTTCATTGAGAATGACCTATACATTTATGTCATCAGCTGGCCTATGGAGCCATGACTGCGCATAATAACATAGGGAATCCTAAGGTCGTTTGCATGGGGCACTGTAAAAGAACATGCTGGGACAATACAGAATGTATAGAGAGGTATTATGGTGACCTGAGTCTATATTCAGCCCAATATATATATATATATATATATATATATATATATATATAAAACACTGATGAGTTGGAATAATGGCTCCATATGTGACCATTGAAATTTGTGCAATTAGGTAAAATTTACCTTAATGTTTTGTCCTCTAGACACAACAAGAACACAGGGAAAATCTCTCCAAAGTAAGGGACCAAACTGAATGCCCCCCATGGATTGTTTCCCTTCTATTTTTGTTCTGATGACAACTACATATTTAATTTTTATACTTTTAATAAAATAAATCACAAATGGGGGGGGTAATCATCATACATAATTACATATAATTATACAATAGCAAAGAAATATAAACTTTTATATTTCTTTGCTAAGTATGTATATACATTGATAAATCATGGGAATCATAGACTGATACATTATTTTAAGTTTGGCACCTTAAATTATTAGACATCATATGTAGTAATCAAATCATGCTACAAGAATATGGTAAATGCAATGTCTATAATGAATATATTACCTATGTAACTGTACCATACCTCTCTGTTTGATTTATCTAGGCCATAAAATACCCCTGAAGAAGCCAGTGTAGGTGAAACGTGTCGGGTGAAAGAGATTGACACCGTTATATTAATGATAGTAGTATTTTGATGTATAGCAAGAATATCCCAATCCCATGATCACACAATGGGCAATGGATATTTACATGTAATTATGTATGATGAATTGCTTATAATTACATAATTATAATCTTAGCCATCAAAAACCCTTCTACTCTCGTTCTCTCTATATTTATTGTACAACACAAAAATGGGCGGCAAGAAATATACAGAGACAGAGAGAAACTCTCTCTTTTTGAACCAGTATTACCAATAAACATTGCCAAGCCTAGAACTGTTCTAGGACCTAGAACACACTTCCTGTCCAAGGATGACAATCCTGCTTTTGTACAGATACAGTGGACCTGATTTAGCAAAGCTCTCCAAGGCTGGAGAGGATACACTTTCATCAGTGAAGCTGGGTGATTCAGCAAACCTGGAAAGGGTCTGGTCCAGGATTCAAAACATTTGCTAGCAAATAGAAAATGACTTTGAAGAAACCCATTCCAGGTTTGCTGGATCACCCAGCTTCACTGATGAAAGTGTATCCTCTCCAGCCTTGAAGAACTTGAATAAATCAGGCCCAGTGAGTGAGCATTGTCACGCTAGGACAGGAAGTGTAATATTGGCAGGGACACCAGGTGAAAATAAAAAGCTCTACATCAATGTATTGCAGCGTCATATCCAAGTATCAATAGGCTGAAATATGCTGCATTTTTTCATACAAAAAGTAGATTGAGTGTTTTCTTAGCAGAGTTGCAGTGTTTGCTGGATTCCATCAGTAGCCCTATGATTGGTTTCATCTGGTGTTGGGAGATACAAACAGTTCTGTGTTTGGGATTGTTGAATGTTTTCATCTCATGTGTAGACAGATCTGTAAATAATACAATTTCATGGGTTTCCCTGGAAGATGCGTCCATGATTGTGCTCATCCAGGTGGCTGGAAATCCCCAGCAGATTAAACCTTGGATCCGAGATCTGATTTCTCGTTTTACAACACACCTTCCTCCAGCACAATGCAATGAAAAGTGCAATGCAATGATAGCACAGAAAAAGTCACTGCCTGCTATGGACTCCGAAATGGGGATTTACCAAGAACAAGGGATGGGACTGTGAGGGTGGGGGAAATTATTTATTCATCTTGTGCTGAAAATGAAAAGAGAACAAATATTATGTACAATGTACACAAAATACATAATCACTGCAAATCAGCTACCGTCTGTTCTGTAAAAATAAATGTATTTTATGGCGTCCATGGTATCCGATTATTAGCAGCCCACATGCAGGATTTAACCTTCAATCCTTGTAGTAGTTGCTTACGCCCAGCATTGCATCACCTGTCTGGTGTAAACCAGGAAGAATTTCCCTTATTTCAAGGTATTTAAGCACAGGACAGATAGTTATACACTGAAATGGTTACATTTACAGGGAGGGTTAATATTAGGGTTAGTGTTAGGGGTACAGGGAGGGTTTATATAAGGATTGGTGTTGGGGTACAGGGAAGGTTATTACAAGAATTAAGGTTAAGGTTTATGGGAAAGATATTATTGGGGTTAATGTTTACA
Organism: Pyxicephalus adspersus; assembly: GCF_032062135.1. NCBI lineage: Eukaryota > Metazoa > Chordata > Amphibia > Anura > Pyxicephalidae > Pyxicephalus > Pyxicephalus adspersus. The sequence goes on from NC_092861.1 coordinate 16,907,291, forward strand.
GGAAAGCTTAGTATGGGGTTCGAAGTTAGAATACAATGAGGGTTAATATAAGGGTTATTGTTACAGAGTGAAATGATTTGAAGTTTAGAGTTAGAGTTACTGGCAATTTAAGGAGAGTTTACAGGGTGGGTTAATAAAAAAGGTAAGGTTAAAGTTGAAGGAAAAGTTAATATTATGGTTGGTGTTAGTATAAGGTTTAGCGTTAGGATTATAAGGGTTGTATGGGGGTTATTGTTAAAGAAAGAAGTAATATATGAGGTTTAGTGTTAGGATTACAATGAGGGTTAATATGAAGTTTAGTAGTAGAGTTACAGAGAGAGTTAATATAAGGGTTACAAGGAGTTACAGTGGGGGTTAATATGATGTTTGGTGTTGGGGTTAAAGTGTGGGGGTTATTATGATGGTTGGTGTTAGGGTTACAGTGGGGGGTTAATATGATGGTTGGTGTTAGGGTTTCAGTAGGGGTTAATATGATGGTTGGTGTTCAGGTTACAGGGGGGGTTAATATGATGGTTGGGGTTACTGTAGGGGTTAATTTGATGGTTGGTGTTAGGGTTAGAGGGTGGGTTAAAATGAGTATTGGTGTTAGGGTTTCAGTGGGGGTTAATATGATGTTCGGTGTTGGGGTTACAATAGTTGGTGTTAGGGTTACAGTGGGGGTTATTATGATGGTTGGTGTAAGGGTTACACTGGGGATATTATGATGGTTGGTGTTAGGGTTACACTAAGGGTAATATGAAGTTTGGTGTTAGGCTTTCAGTGGGGGTTAATATGATGGTCGGTGTTAGGGTTACAGGGTGGTTTAATATGATGGCTGGTGTTAGGGTTACAGTGGGGGAGTTATTATGATGGTTGGTGTTAGGGTTATACTGCCGGTAAAATGATGGTTGGTGTTAGGGTTACAGTGGGGGTTATTATGATGGTTGGTGTGAGGGTTACACTGGGAATATTATGATGGTTGGTGTTAGGGTTACAAGGTGAGTTAATATGATGGTTGGTGTTAGAGTTACAGGGTGGTTTAATATGATGTTTGGTGTTAGGGTTTCAGTGGGGGTTAATATGATGGTTGGTGTTAGGGTTACAATGGGGGTTAATATGATGTTGGTGTTAGGGTTTCAGTTAATATGATGGTTGGTGTTGGGGTTAAAGTGGGGGGTTATTATGATGGTTGGTGTTAGGGTTACAGTGGGGGGTTAATATGATGGTTGGTGTTAGGGTTACTGTAGGGGTTAATATGATGGTTGGTGTTAGGGTTAGAGGGTGGGTTAAAATGAGTATTGGTGTTAGGGTTTTAGTGGGGGTTAATATGATGTTCGGTGTTGGGGTTACAGTGGGGGTTATTACAAGGTGGGTTAAAATGAGTATTGGTGTTAGGGTTTTAGTGGGGGTTAATATGATGTTCGGTGTTGGGGTTACAGTGGGGGTTAATATGATGGTTGGTGTTAGGGTTATAGGGTGGGTTAATAAAAGGGTTGTTGTTAGGGTTACAGGGTGGGTTAATATGTAGTATAATGTTAAAGAAAGGGATAAATGCAGGGTCTCCTTAATGTTAGGGTTTTAGGAGAATTAATAACATTAGGGATACAAAGAGGATTAGTGTTAAGTTTACAGAACAAGCCAGAGTAATGCTAACTATACATTATGCATTGTTTTCAATTGTTTGAACAATAGATTACACAAAATGGTTGATAAAAATATTGATCAGAAAAGTTATTCTTTATTGACTATTTTCAATTACTAATTGGAGAATGTTACTCCAAAATCGATTGGTTTTTTTTGACGGATCATGTCCTGGTTTTCACAATACAGATCAGTTATTCATTAAAAAACATCATTTCAAGCTAAAATAATTCTAAAGCTAATATATCATCTGATCTCTACGGACAATAGCAATTACCTGAAAAAGTTCATTCTATCGGTCAGCCCTGGAATATCTGCAGAGGTTAACTAATAGACATGCAAACATTTCCACATCTTATAGATCATCATTATGTTTTGCGCGCCTTAACACACAAATTGTTTATAATTTTGCTTTAATTAGCCAAATTCATATTCCTAAGAATATTTCTTAATAATTTGTGTCATCTGAGATCTTATTTCCTCCTAGAATAGAATGAGTTGAGTATGACAGGTAGGAACACGACCAGCGATCTCCCAGAGGTTGGACAGGCACAGCCTGACTGACGTGTTATATAACCCCGAGGCACAAAGTTTACAGTAACAAATTTCAATGGGATGAAACAGGCCATGCTTACAGTTTATATGACTGGGAAATGTTGTGTAGCAACATTTCTATTGTGTAGCAACATTTCTATTAAGAGGCTGAGGATTTGGGGAACTGAAGCAAAATCTAAAGAAAATTGGCTTGATTTATTAAAGTTCTCCAAGGCTGGAGAAAATAGCCTATCATGGGAGAACCTGGAATGGACCTGGTCCAGGACTGAAAACATTTGCCAAACAATAGCAAATGATGTTCCATTCTAGGTTTGCTTGATCATCCAGGTTCTCCCATGATAGTCTTGGAGACCCAATCAGACCCAATATAAGAAAGAAGAAGAATAAGATGCAACCACAGCCATGGTGCACATTTTTGGGCCACAACCCTACAGCAAATAGTTTTTGCAAACCTTGCAGCAATCTGCAAAAAATAAGTCTCTCCTTTACTTGAATGGGAAAGTAAAGACTGCTCATCGTGGGTCTGAAATGGCCCTAAAAGTAAGGAAAAGTCTCTATCAATGTGGTGTATGTGCCCCACAGATATGAAGCCCCCAGGCCTAGAACAGAAGCCATATTATCCCCAGTTAAACCTAACCATTAGGGTGATAGAATCTGGCATGTGTCCCATCCTGTACATCTGAAGTTCATCCCTTTGAAACATTTTTTTTGGAAGAACTTTCCCATTTGATGTTGTACCATTCAACAGTCAACACCTCCCATAGCTACCTTGCATATGAGGAAGTGAGCACACCCCATAAAAAGTGTTGATTTTTTTACCTGGAAAACATTAGATCTTCAATCAGACAGTGTCTACAGGAAAAGGTGATATATTTAGATGAATGACACATACTGTAATATTGATTTGCTGTGTCCATTCCTATAATCAAATTTAATGAAAATTAAGATTTGTCACACAGAAAAATAAAGTTCACACCTACATTAACCACCATTTCAATCCATAAATTAGAATCAGATGTTCCAGAGTAGGTGTCACAGAATAGAACCTATTTATGGTACATGGAGGTAGAACTGGTTTTCCTAAAACCACAGATATGGAAGGTCTGGTGATATCCTCGTCATTGATGATTGGTGTCATCATGCCACGATCATAGGGTGCCCTCAGAAAGAAGGTTATAAATGTCTATGAGCTGGCAAAAGATGGTGAAATTATTTGAAATTAGACTAAGGAAAATAATCTAGGGCTGACCAATCTGAACATTCATTCCAAGAACTATGTCATGCTAAAAGAATTCTCCAAGAACCAAAAACTTTCACCACAAGTTCAGCAAGTGTCAAAGTCCACAAATCTACAATCAATCGGGAAGTGTGCCAGGAAAAATTATTTGCCAAAAAGAACAGAGGCCACAATAACTGTAGACATTGTTTGTGCAAACCTTAAGCAGCATTTCAAGAGGAAAACCTCATCATACCAACTGTGAAGTATTGTCATAAATGATATGGTAAGGGGTTGCTTTGCTGCTTTGGGGTCAGGGCAGCTCAAGTCATCTATGTATTCTGCATGATATCCAATAAGTTTAATGAGAATGGGAGGCCATCTGAAAGTTGAAGTTAATAGTTGAAATGGTTCTTTAAAACATGATAAGAATCTAAAGCACAATAGCAAATCCACTAATAAATGGTTACTAAAGAAGAAATACATGTTAAAGATCGGGCCTTGTATTAGCCCTGGTTTGAATCACATTAAAAAGTTGGGGGGAAATTTAAAATGGGACGTTCATGCAAGGAAACCCAGAAACATCTACCATCAAACATCAACTGAAGGAATATTGCATGTGATCCAGGACCTAGAACACACTTCAATACTTTATGTATTGCATGTAATTGAGTGATCAAATATGCAAAGAGCTGATGAAGAGGTCATTTCTGGGAGATAATATCTCAAACATTTCATGGAGGTAATACCAACGTCTGAGGCCAAGGATGCACTTACTTTTTCAACAATAAACCATTACATTCATCAATCTTTTTTTTAATGAAATTATTGCTTATTTTCCTTTTTTGTGCAAGTTATTTGCTTTTTTTATAGGCAGTGCATAGAAGAGTTTAATGTTTGCCAGGGAAAATATATTGAAAAAGTCAACCATTCTAATGGAATGTCCATTCTTTTTCACGTGACTGTAAACATAGAAGGCATCTATCATTTTGCTAATTATATCACTAGTTGTATTTATTTCCAACCAGACTAATAGTTGTATTTGTTTTGTAGGGAGGCAGACATAGGGAGGTGCAATAGAGCTTATAGCTCATAGGGACCCCAAGTTTGTTCAGCAGGTTCTAAGCCTGTTCCACAAAGGGGCCCACTGTTGGCTACATCAGCCACTGGTTTTGTATGTTAATACTAGGTTCTGAAAATGAAATTTATATTTTCAGTTTTCTTTTAAAGGAGAACCATCATTTTTAGGGTATATTCAACATTTTGTTGATTAGGAAAGGGTTAGAAACTCAGATTTCTGTATTACTGTCTGCATCCCATTTTAAAAGAGAAATTCCATGTTGTTGTTTTGATGACCACAGTCACCAAGGTTGAAAGTGAGGGGAAAACCAAAATTTTGAAGTCAAGAGAAGACATCCATACAACAGACTGGAGGGTTTTCTGATGAGATTTTACCTGCTCTGTATTTCAAAGGACTCATCCTGGAGCAACAGTTATGTGCCCCCAGCAATGCTGCAGGTAGGGGAAAGTATAATTATTTTTTCTTTACAGGTATGTTATTATTATTATCTTGTATTTATATAGAACCAACATATACGCAGAGCTTTACAAAGTCCATAGTCAGGTCAATAACTGTCCCTAAAGGGGCTCACAATCTAACGTCCCTACTATAGTCATATGTCTTTAACAAAGTCTAAGGTCAATTTAGGGAGAAGCCAATTACTTAACTGTATGTTTTTGGAAAGTTTTCATCTACATAAATAGTTGGTGATTCAAGAATGTGTAGAGGGCCTGGCATGGATAAGCGTACTTTAGTGGAAGGTCCACTTTCCAGATTTGTGATCTGTATCTGTCAGTTGGATATGACATGCACCATAAAACTTGAGTATTTTACTGAATTTGGTGCTGAAGTGGAACAATACCTTCCAAATTAAAAAACTGTGAGCAGACTTAATAACAGAAAGGACAGACAATTTTCCATATGCAATAAAATAGACATTTTAGTAACGCTACAGGTCTGTGTTAACAAGTTCTAGCTATGTCCCAATTTACAAGCACAGTGAATGTACTTCTTCAAAATGGAACCCGTGTCACAAAAAATTTGAAAAGGAACCTATGAAGAAACATGGAAACCCACAATAGCTAATGTTTGGTACTGTCACACTCACTCTTGCTCTAGTATATGGTAAGTCGATGGCTGAATGCAGCTAAAGAGTCCAATAGTGAACGACTGGATTGGTTCAAGTCCATGACTTGCTAGGCAGCAAGACTTTGACGTGGGGCTAATATCCATCAAAAAAATAGTGTGGTGGTTTTGAAGTTTGTGTAGGGTGATATGAATTAGTAGGTGGCTCATTTGGTAATGTTTGACCAGAGTATAGACATCGGGTGAAGAAATATGGGCACCATCTTTTAGGTGCCATCTAAGCTCGTAGAAGAAAGTTCCCATGTGATCACTCAGCCCCATTATATATCAGTATCTACCCATGAATGTTTGAGAACCTATAAAAGTTATTCAGTAGGGAATTGTCCCTCTTTAACCAAATAGAACCACTTTATATCAGCTGCACCCACCCACTCAGAAAGTAGGATGATTGGCACCATACATGTACTCCATGTTTAATAGTTCTGTATCTGGCTTGACAGGTCCAGTGATATTCAGAAACATTCCTGGAGCAATATCATTCAAAACAATATTTTAAAAAGTCACCGGCTTTAGACTTTACTAGGAAATAATAAAACACATGGAGAATTTTATATACGACATTTAGAATAAATGGAGTTTTAACTTTCAAGTGAAGTCCTGAGTCCCACTCAAACACATTCAACATGCCTTTCATAACGCAATTAGAAAATAACAGGTTAGGTAACCTGAGTCCATTGTGCAACAAAAATAATTTTTTTCTTCTTTTTATAGGACAAAATATGCTTGGGGCTAATGCTGTAGCCTGCATCTGATTTAATTAATCAGCATCCACTGTTACTGGAGCCAGTTCAAGCCCAGTTTAGAAAACAAAGGCTTGCTTTTCCTGCACACAAAGTGCGAGCATGTTTCATGTGTTACCCTATGAGAAGTACAGTGTATGTGCAAGGCTTTCATAGACTGGCACGGTGCCATGCTGCACTCAGTGAGGACAGGAAAACCTATCTCTTTTCATCTAATGAAGTCATGGAAAATCGTGTAATTTCATTAAGAAAAATCTAATTTCATGAAACTATTAAAAATAATTTTGTTCCATTTTAAGGGTCACTTTCAAAGTATTTACTTACAGAGAGAGGCTCTAAAATGCATTTGAAATTATGACATTCTCAATCAATATTTAATTACTATGTTGGTTAAAGATTATTTGGTAATTCACATTATTTGATTGATTGATTTATAGACAGAAGGGAACGCTCATTAACAACCCCTAGCCAATGGCAGTGTTCCTTGCAGTTTACATGAACACCATGGCTATGCCAGTTTTCAGTCAACGGTCAGGGAAAGCTAATTAACCAACCAGTATGTTTTTGGGGTTTGGGAGTACCCAGACAAAACCCAGGCAAGCACAAGGACTACATGCAAACTCAAGAGTGATACTCAGGGTGTTATACCGGCTGCACAGTGGCTCCACTGGTTGATGACTGCATGGTGGTAATCATCAAGGAGATAACAATTATTTATACGGATGGTGCACCCATTGACCAATCTATGGCCAGCTTTAGATGAGAGCTATAGTCGTTGTAAGGTTTTAAATGATTTATGTGTTTAAATGTCATATTATAGGGATAAGCATGGACCCCAATGCTGGGCTTCCTAGCAGTAGCCCTCTTACCCCCTTACGCTCTCTCAGTTATATTTTATAATTTTTTTTTTCTATTTTACCAACTTTTTTTTTACATGTTCCAAGGCTGGTCATTTGATACATTGGGTCTTCTTCCTCATTGGTCTTCTAGTGGGCAGTTCTGGATTGATGCTCAGGGGGCAGAGCCATGACGCTCTACATTCGCAGTCAATCAGGTTTAGTGACTGAGGACATCTTGTGGAAAAGTAAAGGGAATGTGGGGTATAGTTTTAGATTTAGATGAGTATTGCAGTCAGAGCTTTTATTTTATACACTCGTATGGCCAGTGGGCCAACAGTTGGCCATTTTGATTTTCCCCCGACTGCCCAACTGGCATGAGTCCCCTGTGGGGGGATCACTGTTAGCTAAGGAGGGTACGGTGCCCCTCTGCAGTGGCACACTTTGCACCTCCCTATGTCTTCCCCTGATGAAGCATAAGAAATAGCCTGGAGGTGGGCTTTGAACTGTAAATAAATCCAAGAAACCTTTTGTTTTAGCCCTGCATAGAGGACTCAGAACTCCTATCTAGTTTTATTGCTGTTTGTATCATTAGGAAGAGCCATTCTATTTGTTCTACTACTAAAAGGAAAAGAAAATCCAATAATTTGAGTTTTTATTAGAAAAGGAACATAAGGAAAATCTTCCAATGGTAAACCTTGATTTGATGACAACTATTCCAAGATAGAATTTCCCCAATATGTAGATGTTTCATTTCATTTTCCTTTGTGTCTACAGAACAACAAAGTGACATGCAACCACCCTTCCAAAAAAAGGTAGGTGGGGTGGGGTAGGGGGTGTTTAGTACCAGTCTAAACTTAAACCTGCCAAATGAAAATTTCCTCTCTGGTTGACACATTTTGACTTGTGACAAGAAGGTGTTTCCACATTTTACAGCCCATTAATAATTATTAACAAAATTCCCACCCCATTGCCCTGCTCTTGCATACATCACTTAGTGGACTGGGGTTCAAACTGAAAAGCACAGCAATATACCTATATATAGAAAACATTTGCATTTTATGACTGTATGGCAGCAACACATTTGCAAGGAAATGTGTAATTGCAAACTGATGTCCATGGAAAACACTATAGCTGTAAACATCTTTTTTTTGCTTATTATTATCCAACTTTTTAGTCCATAGAGATCAAGCAAATTCAATGGAAAACAAAATGCTTTGGGTTTCTTTAAGGGCATTGAGAGCTAGGAGCCTGATACAGTGTCATAATGGCAGACACAGTGATTGATGTACCCTGAGTCTGGGCCTGTGTGATCAAAGGTTACCCCTTCACTTCCTGAAGGTCTGCAAGCCATCAACATCAGCTAATGTGAACTCATGGCATTTATATCAACCTTCTAACTACTTCCTGTGCAAGGCATCAGACACTTGTACCTACATCCACACCACTCTTCTTATGTCTCAACCTGACTGCAGTCAATGGCATGGGACACACATTCTATTTGAAGTCTCAATTATATACTAAATTTTATTCAAGTGTTGTCTCACATTTAGGCATTGGAGTTATTTGTTAAAGGCCAACAAAACATAAATTAGGTAAAGGTTTTTGCTTGTTCGTATAAAAGTTTTATTAGTTTATGCAGGCAGATGTCTAAGAGTTTTTAAAGATTAAAGTAAAATTTAAAATGCAGATTCAATACATTTTTGCAAAGATATCTAAATACATATATATAATATTATCTTATAATGATTACATTTGTAAAAATGTTGCTAAATAAATATATATATATATATATATATATATATATATATATATATATATATATATATTTATGACCCAAATTGTCAGTTAAAGTATCATTCTTGAAAATAAAAAAAAAACCTATATGATGCAGTATTTGTTTTTCTGAGCCCCCCTGTAATATAGTTTTACTAACTGCTTATTCCACTAATAGAACTGTGATTTATCTACTTCCTTTAACAGGGTGACAATGATGTTGGTCTTGCAGCTAAATCATACACTAGAAATATGTGGATGGGGTAAACTTAAAAAACAAAACCAGCTATACATATTAGAGAGGCAAATAAAAAATTATCAATTGCAGTGCCATACAGGTGATCTCATTAGAAATATCCAATGTTTAGTTCCAATGTGCAGTAAAGCTCAGATGTACTTTGATGAAAGTGGTGGCTCTTATTCACTGATGCCCCTTCTCTCCTTGGCCAATCACAGAATGCCTTGTAATAAGTGAATGGCTAGTGAACGTACACGGAGAAAAGAGGGAGTACAAACGATCGGGCTGTGTAGGTGAATAAGAGCTACCATTCTCACTGACATGGTTGGTAATTATCTTCTTATCCTTTGACTTCATATTGGTCATCATGTTTAAACCATTTTATCAGGGAACTGATTCAGTCTCTTGAAGTTCCCTGTGACCAACCTCCTTCTCTCCAACTTACTCTTGAGACCTGTGCACCACCACGAGTCAATATAAGTCAATACACATTTTTGTTTTACACATTTTGCAAAGATACTATGTGTTTAAAAAAAAATATATTTGATTTGAATTATGTGTTTAATCTTTTCAGAGCTCCTCTGACTCCCGAGGAAGTGCACATATTTAATGAAACGCGTAGAGATTGGTCTGCAAAATTGTCTCCCTAAACATAGACATAGAATTTCAAAGTCCCTTGTGTGGAATGAAGACCATTATCCCTGCCAGCCTGCAAAGAAATCTGACATTCTCCGGGGCTTAGCCAACTCTTTGTGCTTGCCCATTGTACCAATGAGTGTTCCAGAGCCTGATGAAAAATGTTTCATACTGTCTGAGATCATTATTGTTAATAATGTCTCCATAAAAGGTACTTGCTGAGGAACCTTAGGCTAACACAGCCATGCTCCATGACTTCCAGTCCTGCATCCAATATGATATTTCCAATGTACCAATGTCAAATCAGAATGATATTGTCAGTCAATTGAACTATTAAAAAGAAGGTGCATAAAAATTGGTAGCATGGTGGCTCAGAGGTTAGCACTCAGAATCTCAGCCATGACACTATTTGCATGGAGTTTGCAAGGTCTCCCTGTGCTTGCGTGGGTTTCCTCTGGGTACTTTGGTTTCCTTCCACATTCCAAAAAACATGCAGTTAGGTTAATTGGCTTCCCCCCAAAATTCCCCCTAGACTGCAGTAATAACATATGACTATGGTAGGGACATTAGATTAGTGACATGACTATGGACTTTGTATAGCGCTGCATAATATGTCAGTTCTATATAAATACTGTGTAATGATAATAAAAAGTGGTGTAGTAACTTTATTACAAAATAAATTAAAAGAACATATATATGAATACACTTTTGTGCCCCCAAAACCTCATGGCCCCTTTAAAAAAGTTTTGTGCTCGTAGTGAAGACAGATTTCCTAATCTGCAGCCTTGTTCCAGGTCAGTGACTCAAAAAGTACCAAAGCCATAGGAGTAACAGGATCATTTACCAGCTAACAGTTTCTAAATGACAAGTTAGTGATGGCATTTCTTTTAGTGCAGAAAGCTATTAGCAATATAATTATTAAAAATGAAGGATAAAAAAGTGATTGTGCCCCTTTAAGCATACAAATCACAAAAGGTCTATTGTGTGTAGAGCTGACAAGGTCATAGAAGCTGAGTGGGGAGAAGATGACTACACTGCAAAGAAATGGCCATGATTACATTGTCAGAAATCTAATACAATACATAAAATAAATAATTCACTAAAAATAACAATGATCCAGAACATAGAACAAACAAGCTTTATGGCTTTTCATTAGTGTATATGGACACACTTATGTTCTGGCAAAAGCATACAAACACAAAGATTTAAAAAGCAGAATTTGCATGCAATTTCATTCCTAATTAGCCTTATAAATAGAACTATGCAGAGAGCTGACAGTATATATGAATTGTGACCCCTGACATCTGGAATTGGTTTATTCGGTCACTTTGGTGATTTTGCAGACTGTTCCCTTTTTTCAGGGTCACATCAGCGGTCTGTGATGCTGGGAACAGCTACACTTCATAAAACTGGCAAATGCTTAAGGCAATCTTTTAAAGAGGACTTGGACCGTGGGAGCTGTGCCTCAAAAACGGCAAAAGACTAGCCTCCAGGATTGCCTGTGGTCTCTCTGCAGAGGACCTTTTCCTTATTATTGATTTACATCTAATATTTTTGGAAGTTCCAAAACAATGAACAAGCTTGCCCATCTGACCATCACTTTTGCAAACAAACTGCTCAGAAATCCAATAAGATTTGATTGATCTTCTGTTTTTATGGATATATACCAACACATCGAATTGGAAACGCAAAAATATGTCCTTCAAGTCGAACTATCATCACATTATTAACAAAAGGGAGGCTAACCTGTGGGTAAATGTGGGTTTTTAAATTTTATTTAAATGTACTTTTTTTTCGGGAGGACCAGATCCTCCAAATCCTCCAGCCATAAATACCTCACGTACCCCAAGAGATTGAGGGCTGCTCCTTCTGTGCATGCACAATATCGAGCAAGGGTCCTAAGGGGTTTTCCTGGAATGTAAAAATTGCCGATCTCATGCATGCGCAGTGAAATTGGCATTTTTTTTTTTACATTTTTTAGGCCTGGGCAGGGCAAGATCTGGTTAGATGAACTGAAGCTGGAAGAAGAAAGATGGCCAAGCCTGTTGGAAGCCTGGGTGGCAAATACTGGACTCAGTTAGCACAGGGCTCCAGGCTTTTCAACAGTGAGGGTAAATGGTAATTTTTTTTTTGAAGGTTCCAATTTAACAGTTAGTCTGTTGCTAGTTCTCCATGACATTTAGGTCAGAATCGAACATTTTGGCAAATCAGAAACTAGGTAGGAAACTAGGTATCTACAATCTTGATTGGGCTTAGTCCTCAGCTCAGTCATATTATAAGATTCTAGGAACATTATATCTCAGGGGTTCTTCTCCACCTTGAAAAATAGAAATCAGGCACCACTCATTTTGGGGAAAATAGTTTCATACTTAATATTATAAAACAGAATTAAGGGTGAGGAACAAATCACAGTCACAATTTGGTCCTTGTCATTGAACTAGTTTCCAATCCCTTTCAAAGACATGTTACTTTGTTTATCAACCAGGGTTCCCCCTCAGTTTTCTAGGGATTCCTTGAGAAATTTGTGCCTCTCAGGTTAGTTTAAGTGACACCAATGATTTTTTTGGCTATCTGTAAGGATGACATTCTTCCAATTAAATGGCCTCTGTCATTCTCGCAAAAATTTCCTTGCACTTCTGATGGTTCTGCGAAATTTCGACGAACCAATTTCGCGAAACTATCAGAAGATCAAGGAAATTATTCACAGGGGATTCACAGGATTCCCTGGGAATCCTCCTGTTTGCAATCCTCAGGGCACTAGAGGTTATTGAGCTTGATCGAATTTACACCGCCCATTCTCGCTTACAATTTGTATAAGCGAGAACAGCTGAATTCGCAGTGAGATCAAGTTTTAAAAACTCACTCGCTCATCCCTATTGACCAGCAAAGTAAAAGGCATTCTTCCTACTAACTATTAGGTATAGTGAGCTGTGGATATAGTAGATATAGCAGGGGTTCCCTGAGGACCTGAAAGTTTTTTTAGGAGTTCCCCAATGTTGAAAAGGTCTCTTCCCACCAACTCTGCTGTCTGGCTACCTTGTGAATTTTGGTCATTAGAGCTCATTATTCTAGTAGTATATTTACCAATGATTCAAAGGCAAGAGAGTTCTTGGCTAAATTTCTCCCCTGCCAGTCAACTATTTCATTGATCCAAAGGGGGCAGTCACAGTTGCTTCTGAAAAACTTCTTAATATCCTTCCTTTTAGGAAGCCAGCATCCTTGGAGGCCTCCAAACAAGGAAGATGTCTTAAGCCTCCAACCATCCATGACCCTAAGCCAGGAGAGACAGCTCAACTCACCAACCTGCTAAGTCAGGAGAAAAGGACCCCATGGCAAACTGTGTGCTAAATACATAACACTCCTTAGATAAAATCCTACTAATGAGGATGCAAACAAAATGTATTTTTAGTACAGGTATAAAGTATTAGAACTTTGCTTTCTTTGCTATAACCCTTCCACACCTTTTTAAAAAAATATTTTATCTTTTCCTACAATGAACTGTAAGAAAGGGACCCACGCCAACCAAGTTGTTTCAGTAACTTACTGGCTGCCAATGATCCAAAGTCAATTTTTTTATTTTGTTAAATTTAGTTAGAGTTAAGGAAAACTAATGGTATTTCTCTGTATGCTTGCCCTTAATCAGATGACCTCTGCAAGTCGCTATAATAGGATCGTCTTGTAATGAATTATTACCAATCTTTATCTGATTGGTCCCCCATGTGAATTCTAGTTTAACATCTCTCTGACAATACTCTACCAGCTGCACAGCTCATGAGTGAAGATCAATTGGTAACACAAATGGAGGTAACCTTGAACCGTAAGTAACTGGATATTAAATTAGAATGGTGTTCATGTTCCCATAAGTGGCAGTTTTTGTCCCAACCCTATTAATGTCAATTTTTGCTGGGCAGCAGCATTTCATTTTAATAGGTATATAACAAAAGCATGAAAGAAGATCATGTTTTTCAGACAAAGCCGACAAAGCACAAAATGGGGAAAGTTCCTGTAAGTTAATGTCCAAGAAATGTCACAGCAACTGGTTTTAAAGAGTCATCTCTTAAACTGTCATATAAAAAGCCTTGCAGAGGTTTTTATCCTGTCCTAACCTCCCCAAAATAGTTTTAGCTGGTGCTTTACATTCAGCCTTTTACCAAAATAGCTTACACTGATTTCACTGCATTGTTACCTTCTTACAATGTGTATTACAAGCTGTAACAATACAGAGCCCATCTGATGGACAGCCAGCATCATCTAACCTTTTCCTTTCCAGCCACAGTGTCCATGGCCAATTTCAATCAATGTCTTTCAGTTTTTCCTTTGATGGAGGTTCAGCAACATATGTGGGCATTACCACAACTTCCTGTTTTTTAAAAGCGATATCCAGCAGATTGCCAAACCCTCCCAATATCTGCCCGTTTTATATAGAAAAGCGCAAGAACGCAATGGTGATATCACTAGGTTTAAAAAAATTCATGTAAAGTGTCATTCAGTAATATCATTAGCACATTAATTAAAGGAAAGGAGGAACCAGAAAAGGCAAAAGACAAGCAGATTAAACTTTATGCCCATGGCAAAAGATCGATGTTCAGGTCTGCCAGCTTTACGCAATATAATTTGTAACAAAAGGCACCACATAATAGAATTTTCAGAATATGAGGTTTTTCATGGTAGTCTGGTGCTTAGCACTCTTGGTTTGCAGCATGGGGGTCTTTGATTCTCCTTCTAGTTGTCTCGTGTCTGCATGGAGTTCATGTGAGTTATTTTCCCTGTTGGCTGGTAATCATGGGCTTCTTTTTCTTCCCAGTCAGATGATATATATAAACAGCTATGACAGGAAAACCCTAAATGAAATGTTTACACAATAATATTCTCATCCACGTGAGTTCTGGTTTACTTAGCAGGTTGCTGTATTTCCTACTGCTAATATTTCCCCAACACCAGTCCAGGAGACGTGATCCATTGTTTACTGACGTTAAGTCAAATTTGCCCTTGAGACTAAAGCAGCTGGATGGTGGCCCTGCTCACCCCACTGCCAAAATGTCTGCCAGTACAGTAACTGGCAGTAGACATGAATAACCTCTAAGTGAATTGAGATTGTATGTGTATGTTTTATTCACATTTCGTATTTTAAAGTCGTGTATATGACAGAAGAGCTGCTTTTGGCGTATGAAGATTCATCTAGAAAGAGATAGGTGCAAAGTAAACAGCTTCTGCTGGGCTCTCTTTAGACACCTCAGAATGTTCTGCAAAGCCAATGTCATGGCTGTTCCTTTAATTGGATCTGGGTAAGGGAGAGAAAACATTATGAACAAATCGGTCCTTACAGCACTGCACAATGGATTTTTTATTTGATCCACTTGTTCAATACAATGTCGATCGTCAATCAAAAATTATTATTGCTGTTGTATGTGATTGATGCAGAAGAAAATCCAATTTTGTCTAACAAAGGATTTTTTAGGTGCCTACCAATAAACAATCAACAATTTTTTGAGCTTTCAAATGGAACATTTCTTCAAAGAGTAATCCAGTGTTCTCATTCCACCCAATAGTGTGTTCTACACATATGATTAGTTGGCTCTTCATTACAATCATGAGCACTGTGACCCAAAAAGTGAACACCACTTTTTTATGTTATTATTTCTCACCACGGTGAATAAATCACAAAGAAAAACTTGACCTATCACATTACTTATGCTTGGGGTCCAATGTAACACAAAAGCAACAGTGTTGGCTACCTTAGGTGTTTTTAAAATATGTTTCCCGGGTTACAGCCTCAACCTCACTGAGGCTGTGACCTGGGAAACATAATTAAAGCTACTGGGTCGAATGAGAACACCAAATTACTTTTTGTGCCATTTGAAAGCTCAAAAAAAAAGATTGATGCGGTTACTACATTGTGCCCTTCTGAGGGAGGAAGCCTTCAGGTGAAACGCGTCAGGACGTTAGCACGGACAATGATAGAAATGAGATTGTTCAAATGATGCATATGTATTGTATTTGGCAACCATGGATATGTATTGAGATTCTCTTTATATGTTCTTTATACAATAAACTAGACAAGGATTTCTTTTATTATCTTGATTATTTTTTGGTAGGCACCTAAAAAATCCCATGTTAGACAAAATTGGATATGTACATAGGGAATGTGGTGCTGATTCATAAATTCTCCCATTTAACTTCTTGTTGGATGCAGAAATAAAAGCTTAACGGAGATAAGCTCAAGTGTTAATATTTGGGTCGAACAGAAATTGAAGTAATTGAGCTCATTAAAACCCATCAGGTATGAGTGAAATTTTAATCTGACTTATTCATTTTAATGGAAATGGATGATGAAATGGATCACTTTTGATTGACTGAAAAAAAAATAAAGAATGGTTTCATGGTCATCTCAATGAAATTATAAATGGACAGAAAAATCAATCATTGTATGTCCATCTTATAAATTTGGGGACAAGAGAAGAAAGCAAAGCGGTCGGAGTGATAACCTTTGCTTTGGTGGCCAATATAGTTGTAGTGTTATGTTGGAAAAGTGAACATTTAAAGCAGAAGGTTCATTGAAAAATATTACACCTTTACTTTTACAGAGCCCTTGATCTCTCCTCAAACGGCTTCTAAGAGGTTAGCACTCCGGCCTTTGAAGCGCTAGGTCCCAGGTTTGAGTTTCGGCTAGGACTCTATCTGCATGGAGTTTGCAGGTTCTCCCCGTGTCTGCGTGGGTTTCCTCCGGGTACTCCAGTTACCTCTCACATCCCAAAAACATGCAGTTAGGTTAATTGGCTTCCCCTCAAAATTGACCTTAGATTACATTAATGAGAT
This sequence comes from Pyxicephalus adspersus, assembly GCF_032062135.1. Classification (NCBI taxonomy): domain Eukaryota; kingdom Metazoa; phylum Chordata; class Amphibia; order Anura; family Pyxicephalidae; genus Pyxicephalus; species Pyxicephalus adspersus. Next base: position 16,923,930 of record NC_092861.1, read on the forward strand.
ATGACTATGATAGGGACATTAGATTGTGAGCTCCTTTGAGGGACAGTTAGTGACATGACTATGGACTTATATTGCATATTATGATGGCGCTATATAAATACTGTGTAATAATAATAATAATTTAGAGGAACCAGCGGGCGCAATCATCTCAATCAGTCTTGTGCTTATGTTACCCGATCTTGCACTGTGCAGGTGCAAATTGGGTGACATTTCCTCTTGTTAAGGTTTAACTACAAGAAAAAAAAACATACTGCAAAACCTGCATATTGTAGCCTTTCTCAACCTTTTACCCCAAAGGCATAGGATTTTAATTTATTTTTATTTAATAGGTCTCAGTGAACCCTGATAAAACCATTTCATTGGGGATTGAGGGAAAAATGCTCCTACAGTAAGACGAATATCTCTCTTCACAATAGTAATCTATGCCTCACTTGCAAACAGCTAAAACAAATATTTGTGTCTTGCAGTTGGCCCTGAGACAAGACAGATGCCATCAAATTGGAGTTTAATCAAACTACCAGCAACTTCTGGAAGAACCCTGGCTGAAATTGGCTGTTCTAGACAGAATCCTATATGCATAGTTGTTCCAGAGGAAGGCAAAAAAATTTAATGTATGGTTCATAATATTCCAACAGGTGAAACAAATTTTTCCTGATTCCTAATCAGACATGACCTGTACCGTATGTACTAATATGTACTTATTACTATTAAAGCAGTAAGGTAAAGTCAATGACCTGGCTGTGTTACTTGTGAAGCATGTTCGTATTACAAAACTGGCTGAAAAGTTGCAAATCGTAGCACATCCAAGCTCATTAAGCTGCACAAAGTGTATCTCACCGCACCTTTCCTTTAATGTTGGATTTAAACATTGGATCCTGGGGAGAAGTGATGATCATTTTTATTTTCTGGGGTGAAAGTCCAGGTGTGTGCACATTTGCTGGGGTTGTTGCAGTGTTAATCTGCAGTCACAGTGGTTGGATCACTAGGTCTCAGTAAATAAAAACAACTTTATGTTCCCATGTAAATCCAGCAGCAAAAGTCCAGACACAACCGTACTGTTCAAGATTAATAAGCGATGGATACAATGTGCAAATAATGTGATATTCCCCCATTTATGGCAGTTCAGAGACCCTTGTGAACCGTGACCCGGCCGTCATAATAATCTCACACAGTTTATACTGCGAAAACACAAATAATAGCGAGACATGGCACTATGTGAAACTAATTCACAACAGTTCTCTGACAGCTATAAAACAGTGGAGCTAAAGTTTTAAAAAATAGGTAATGAAGCTATAAAAGAGGTGTTAGGGAGCAAAGTGATGATGGAAACCAGCAGATCAGGAAAACATGGAGCAAAATATTATATTAATGGCATGGCTGGAGAGGTTACAGTAAGGAAATGGATATGGGTGACAAAATAGGGGAGCCATCTGATACTAACAAATAACTAGATTATTAAAGCTAAACTACCTTTTGGTGCACAATTCACATTAAATCCCTTGGAGTACTATTTCTACCTGTCTTCAATTTGATAGCCAGAATCATGGAACCCACTTCCCCTGATACCTGAACCATTCTGTCAATAAGCATAGAATAGGGACTAATTAGTATCCCATTAAGTTTCACTGATATGAAGAGCTTGAAATCTGCTTGCCTTGGCACTCCCTGCAAACCTTTTTGCAAAACTATTTGCACCTAAAAACCTCTTCCAAACCTGTTCACCTCTGCAACCCTCTTACAACACTGCTGCACCCCTATTTTTAACCGGATCACCCCTGCAATTCTCTTTTCCCACTGCTTATCCCTGCAACTTGCTCTCAGTTTATCTACAGCTGCCTCCTCCTACTATTTAAGGTGGGGCTATATTCAAAGGGTTAACAAAGGGCTATTGCCCATAGTTGTATACAACTCTAGGTCCAGGCTAGAAAAATAGCAAGAAGGGCAGTGATGCAGAGTAAAATGGGTGGTGGGTTGCTGGGGGTGAGTTTTGTTAAATATCATGGCCTTATTGCAAGCAACCCTTTGGTCTCCAAAACCAATGAATTGGGTTCAAACCTTAGTGGAATCCTCCTTACATTGCTCCAAATGGGGTTCATCTTGGTTTCATGGAGTAGCTGCTAGCCCTGAGGTCATATTTCAGCAAGACTCTAATTACATTAATGGCAAGCAATAAATATATGGAGGATATACCCCAAGTGCCAATCCATAGTGATTCACATCTTTCTCACTTTTACAGTTCCCTTCTAATGGAATGACTAATTAACAAGCCTCAATATCAATATCTCCAGACTAGAAACAAACCAGATGACAGAGTATCATAAGGGTTTCATTAAAGCATTCTCCTGCAATATTTATAATGATTGTGTTAATGTTTGTGGACCTTTAGAACATATTCATTTCTCTATTTATATTAAAGGAGGGAAGCTCATTAAATATCCTATTAGAGAGAGATCTTGAGAGATATTAAAGATGTTCCCTTTTCCATCTATTGTCTATGTATTTTTTTAGGATGTTCTGCAAATTTCTGCATGTTCTGACTTTGGGAACTTCCCTTTAATAAACCCTCCTCCCCCTCTTACTGCAGCCCCTCCCTTGCTTATAGCAACATCCTCCCTTAGCTGCTGACTTTTATTAATTATTATATTTTTATATTCCATGTTATTAGTCATTACATACAAAATGTAAAGTTTTAAGGCCACATAGGATCCCATTTATCAGGATTCCCTTCATCAAATGACGATCAACCAATACCATTCAATACCCTGATATACCTCCATCAAACAATTAAAGATCTTACCCACTGTCTACATACAAAATACATGAAAGACTAGAAACTTTTTTTTACAGTCAAAAGTTATAGTTAGAAGTTAGCTTTCCAAAAACAGAAAGCTAAATTAGGCAAAGATCTGAAATTTATATAGCTTTTCAACATCACACAGCCATGACTGGCAAGGGAAGAGACCTGAATTTTGTCATAATTATGTAACACTTACAGGTCTTCTACCTACATTCACCCATAATGTGTAATGGGTGAACTGATGTCAGGTGGATATTGAACTACAAGTACAGACGTAGCTAATACTGACCTTGGTGGACTAAGCGGGGGTCATTCAGTAGCACTCTATCAGTAGCAATGTTTTTGGCGTGACGTTCTTTCCACTTGCCAGCAATGTAAGGGAAATTTTTATAAAGGTCGAAAAAGGCTGCTCTAAATAATGTCCTAGCAATTATTCCTTTCTGTGTGTCTGGTGATACCCAATGAAAAATACAATACACATCCAGGAGCCGGACAATCATTTTGATATGAAATAAAATACAGGTCAGAGCCAAATTGCAGGATACAGGTACCTTTTATATAAGGTTCATGGTGGGGTTGGTGTTAAATAATTAGATTTTTTGTACACATACCAGGGTGGATTAATGGATAAAGTCAGGGGTCCGCTGTACATTTTAGTCAAGACAAGCATGTCCATTTGTCTAGATGCCAATTATCTGATGTATGTACATAGATTTAGTCTCCTCTTCTTTTTTGTAATGCTAATAAATAGTGAGAAGGGGGAGGGAATGGACATATACTTTATTGTTGCTTGATTAAACCTGGCAATTCATTCATGAATATAATGAATGAATGACTCCTATCTTTATAATGGCCTTTCCAAGCCCAGAATGGGGTGGTGCCGTGTGTGTATGGGTCATGGCCAGCATTAAATGTTCTTTTTCTATTTTCAGTTAGACATGAGAAAAATTGATTAGTGATTTTGCATTTTTCATTAATTTGTACAGAAAGTTGAATAAAATAGTGAGGGCTATAAAATGAGGTTGGCTACGATGAAATCCTTTCGTACCTTTAATAAAAAGAAAAAACAGAAAGAAATATTGACTTTCTTACTATTTTTATTTTAAGCTAAAATTCAGGAAAATATGTAAGACACAAATGCACCTCTGTAATTATTAATACACCATTCATGGGTAACTGTCCTTACAAATACAGTTATTCTTCACCCTATACTGTAGCAAAAAATTCCTACCTGGAATGGGCTATTGGGAATACATGCTTACCACAGTCCGCTGCATTTCTGTATCAGATCCTGAAAATACAGCGCTTCTGGGCCAAGGACCAGGTCTTGTGTCAGTGCCAGGTCTAAGACAACAATAGGTGGGACTGAAAGTAGAACCAGTTCATTGCCCAATGGTGTGCTGTATAGAATTTCAGGACAGCAGATCTTCCTGGTTCAAGAAGCCCCTAATAAATTACCTATGCCACATATGCGTATTACATTGCAGTGCCATTATTTTAAATTTTTCTACTCCATTGTAGTACCATTCCTTCACAACGGCCTATTCTATTGCAGTGCCATTCGTTCTATTTGCCCATTTCATTGAGTTCCATTCCTTTATATCTGCCTATTTCATTGCAATGCCCACCTACTATTTTTGTGTTTTTCATTGCAGTGCCATTGCTTCACATCTCCCCTTTCCATGTGCAGTGCAATTCCTTCCTATTTGCCAATCCCATTTTAGTGCCATTCTTTCCAAATTTGCCTATTCCATTGCAGTGCCATTCCTATTTGCCCATTTCAGTGCCATTCCTTCACATTTGCCTATTCTTTTCCAAATGTGATGTACATGTAAGCTAATGTGCAGTAATTTGTATAACAACATGCATTGCATTAAAACAGCTAATTTAAATGAGCAGCCATTGCATGGTAATGGAAGAACATACAGACCTTTTTTTAATCTTCGGCACACCACAAGGCTCTGTATATGAGTTGTTCCGCAGTGTGGTGGGGGTCATTGCACTACTACTGTACTGTGCATTATGGTTCCATTCTAAAGGACTGTATATAATTGTAATGCATTCTTGTATAGGGGGCTTTAAACAACCTGGACAGATGCTCCAACCCTTACCTACTATATTTAAAAAAATGTGGTTAGCTGTCTGTGTTCTTGTTGTTGAGAATCTCTTCAATTTTTGTTATAGTGACCACTGTCACATTAGCAGACTTAAATAAATTAGGGAAACACTTCTCAACAACCTTACAGACAGCAATGACCATTCTTCATTCATACGCAGCACCTGGGGTTCCACTTTAAAGAAAACTGCAAAATCAATAGGAAAGGTATTATCATAACATGGAGCGAAGTTCACTTGTGCAATGTGCAGATGTATTAATGTTCATACTAAATGACTATTTAAATAGAGAAATAAAAGTTTGGCTTGTAGGACTCTGATGCTGACTTTTCATTTCTGATCCCTGCCAATCCTTTGATGGTAGCGGGTGTGAACTATCGACAAAGTTTAATTTGAAACTAATGAAATTTACTATAAGTGTAGGGTGGATTTTTTTGATTAGAGAAGGGTTAGAAAGTTTGTGGGGGTTTGTTGCTCTGTGTATATAGGAAAGATTTCCCCTCACTTCCTGTCTATAGGACACCTAAGCATATATAAGCATATATAGGTTTCAATACCAAACTATGACAACCATTGTCTTTGCTGCTAATTATTTGCTTAAAGAAAGTTAAACTAAATGAAACACTAATGTAAAATAACCCTGGGTTTTGCCCCAGCAAAGAGATGCTGCCCTTTTGTCCATGCAAAGTGACAATGTATTTGCAAAGGTTCCCTCTTCCCCCACACCTTCCTCTGCTCAGCATGTCTGCATTGCCACTCCTTGCTGCAGCTGGTTCTGAAATCAGAAGCAGTGACAACGGGGGTTTGGTGATTTCAATCATGTGAGAGTTCAAGTCAAGCAATTGGCTCCAAAGCCCAAACACTATGGAACACTTTTGTTTCTTGTTTTATTTGCTGCAAACCTCTCCCCTTCCAATTTCATATTTTTACCCCTTCCCCATAATAAAAAAAAATGCCAAACTGCACCCTGTCCACATTACATGACTGCCCCCAGCTTCTTTTTCCTGTGTTTAAAAAAAGAAGCAGATCTGGCTGTAATACTTACCTCCTCTCCGCCACTGCCCCTGCAAATCTACGAGGGGTGCTAAGAAGTTCCTGGCTTTGCCCAGAAAGAAGAGAGCCAGAGATATGAAATAACACATTTATTCAACATATTCCCCCCTGAGACTGATGTACTTGGTACAGGGCAGTTGCTGCTTTTCTAGACCGTTCAAATAAAAGTTAGGTTGGGCCGCAAACCAGCTCTCAGCAGCATCTTGGACGTCAGAAATATCCTCAAAACGTTGCCCCTTCAGGTGTTTCTTCACATTTCTGGAACAGATAATAGTCCGAAGGGGCCAGGTCAGGTGAGTAGGGGGATGGTGGACCAATTGGAAACCCAGGGTGTTTCATTTGGCAGCCAAAACGTTGGACGTGTGTCCAGGTGCATTGTCCCGCAAAAAAAAGAATCTCTTTGGTCAACTTTCCACGGCGTTTCGTCTTAATTGCCTCATTCAGCTGGTCCATGAGGTTAGCATAATACTGTCTGGTGTTACTAGAGCCCTGAGGTAGGTAGTCCACCAACAGAATACTGTCTTTGTCACAGAAAATGGATGCCATGACTTTTTTGGCCCATGTCTGGGTTCGGAAACCTCTTCGGCCACGGGGACCCGTGGTGGCGTCATTCCTTTGACTGTTCCTTGGTTTCAGGATTATAGATGTGAAGCTAGGTTTCATCCTCAGTCACTAACTGACTAACTGGCTTAAAAATGGGCCAAAACGGCTTTGGATGCTTCAACTCGTTCCTTCTTATGATCACTGTTCAAACATTTCGGCACCCACTTTACTGAAAGCTTGCGCATATCTAGGATAGTGGTGATAACAAACCCAACATGCTCCCGTGAGATGTCAAGTATCTGGCTTTCTTTGCGGATATTCTGCGGTCCTCAATAATCAGCTCATGGACAGCATTGCAGGGTGCCGGGTCAGCTGAGATTGGGGGGTGCCTACAGTGGGGCTCATCTTCAACTTACCGCCCAGTCTTGAAACGAGATATCCAGGTTTTGACAGGGCTCTAGAAAGGACACTTCTCCCCCAGTGTTTGTGACATCTCAGTGTGAATGTCCTTTGCTGACTTTTACTGGAGAAACAATAACTTCATGGTGGCCCGTAACTCCAACCACGTGAAACTTGCTTGTGCCTCTGCCATCACAGCTTCTCACTAAAAGAAAAAAAGTTTTAAGAATCGCAAAGACCTGATATTTGCACAATTACATACTAAGATATTAGGCTGTCAAATGCCTCATTTGACTCATTTTTCTATTTCATCTAGAAGGAGGCAAAGCCAGGAACTTCTCAGCACCCCCTCGTATTTTTACGAGGACTACATGAAGTCCCCAGTCTTACCGGTTGAGCAATGACCAGTTTTATGTAACCTGGAAGTCTGAGGACATAATGTAAGAACAGAAAAGTTGGTTTCACATAGCATTCTGGACTCATACTTTTTTTTCAATGCCACTCCCTATATTATGGATGGCCACCCAGTCCTGGCTGAGGATCATATTGAGAAGAAGACCTTGCACGTCATGTGATTGGCCTGAAGGTTTTGAAATAGGGAAAAATGAAATAAAAAAGGCATAACTTGAGCAAGAAGAAGCCCAGAGTTTTTATTTATTATTTCACCATACCATAAACTAAGACTTAATTTAATTCACTCAACATCTTAAAATAAACACTATACCAGGAGTGGGGTTCAAACCCACACGGATATACATCCATTGGATCTTAAGTCCAACGCCTTAACCACTCGGCCATCCTGGTGACTGACATTTTTAGCAATAATACTAAGTAAAAAAATGTATATATATATACCTTAAAAAACTGGAATACTCAATTGGACTCCACCCTCTCCTATGTCCATGGCTTTTCTTTGGAAGAGACAAGTCCATAGAGTGGTGGATTTTGGGATAGATATTGCACAAGTATCTGCTTACTCTTCTACATAGGGGAACATTTCTGCCCCACAGATTACAGAACCAATATACATTACTGCTGTGGGATGCTGCACATTGCAGCCAGAACACAACAGGTCCAGTACTTTAGATGGCAGTTAGGATATTAAAAAACTTTAGACTGACCACAAGTGTGTACTTAATATATGTTTTATTTATTTCTTTTTTACAGAAGCAAAATTCTGCTTATGAACTTTTGTACCTTTTTATAGTAGCAGGAACATTTGATGGTAAGATTACAGAATAATGTGAATAGTTCAATGCCCTTTGTAAAAAAAAAAAAAAGCGTCATTGCTAGAGAAAGTAAATGAACAGCTCAAGAACTAGGACAGCAAAGATTTACACATAAACATATATGTATGTAAATGACTAAGGTGCCCTTTTGCTTAATGGTGCATGCAGGCATTTGTTGGATACAGTTCACAGCAACTTTCCCCAGTGGTTGAACTTGATGGACTTATGTCTTTTTTCAACCTGACTTACTATGTAACTATGTAACTTGGTATAATATGTAAGTCGAACAAGGACACCGGTATGGTGTGACCTACCCTGGCGAACGTTCCTGACAAAGGGGAGTGTTGAATGAAGACCTTCAGCTGACTTTATTCTCTTATGTATATCTAGTTACATTGGAATAAAATAGAGATTGGCTAAAAGAGTGTTTCTCATCCTTTTGGGGGACCATGGGGAACCCTTGAAATACCTTATAACTTAATAACTCAGTTCTTTTAGAGAACCCCTTCTATAATTACTGTATGCACAGATCAAAGTACATTAGCTTCATGGTCATTAGGAAGAATGCCTCTAACATTGCTGGCCATTGGGAGAAAGTCATCCTTACATATAGCCAAAAAGATCATTGGCGTCACTTAAAGTTTCAGGGAACCCTAGTTTAGAAACGCTAGGCTAATGTGACAGCCTACAATGGAATTTTCAACCAGGGTCCCATCAGAGGTGACAATGGGTTCCTTCAACTGTAAGTGATTGACCTCTAATTTGATGATGGCTGCATTGTTATGGCCAATGCTTCTTGGTAGAGCCAACTGCCTGACTCGAATGATGTTATTAGGTGTCTATAAAAGTTTTATTCTAACTACCATTTTAGAGTGGTGTATTTATTTTACTGACCACCAATTAAAGTGACTTTTTCCTCTCTAAACCCTAATAAAGTGTTTTAAGCAGGGGTTCCCTAAGACCAGAAAATTATACTAGGAATGTCTGGGGGTAAAAAGGTTCAGAAAGGCTGCTCTATACAGTACTATACTGTTTTCTTGTAGCAGATTATTTTCAGCTTTTGATGTTTGATCACATTTACTGCTTTATTTCTTTACAGCCTTGATGGATTTACACTCAGACATGAATACACCCCCATTATGTGATCTGTGTAATCATCAACTTTTTCACTTTTATTCTTGGGCAAGTTTAAAGGGATAGAAATAAATGAGCTGCCACTGCTGATGTAGAGTTGTTGTCTGTATCTGTCTTCAGTACAGCTACTTCTGGAGTTGTTATTTAGAGCTAATGTCCAAGAAAACAGCATGCTTGAAATGTCCATATGGGAGCTGTTTTATCTGCCAAATGATCTGTATTTCTGTCCACCCAGTCCTGTAATTTGCACAGCTCCACACAGCATAGCACAGACCACATACGAGCCTCACAATGCTTCACTGATGCTTCAGAATAATACATGGTCTGTCAGGTCAGTTAGGTTGCTTTAGCCGTAGGTTTGTTCTCCTGAAATGACAGAGGTCCTCTAATGCACAAAGATAGGTAAAAACCTCTGAAATTGCAAGTGATTATAAAATACCATACCTGTACATGACTTTGAATGAATGCAACAATCTGCAACCATCTAGTTTGTAGATGAAAACATCAGCAATGTATATCAGCACAATGTAGATGAAAACATGTGCAGTGTGTGGCTGAAGTTAATTTTATTTGATCGCCATGGAGGTGTGAACCACACAAATACATAAATAAACAATTACCTTTGCAGGTTTGGCCTTAAAGAAAACCAGACAGGTTCTTATTAAATGTAAAGAGTGGTTATAAAATCCAAAGCGTCTGGTTTAAAATGTGATGGATGAAGTTGGATTTGGACCAAATATAATGAGTTTGGATGTCCTAAACTGGATTTGAATTTCATTGTTAGTTTGGGTTCCCTAAAGGTTTGAAGAAAAAGTGACCAAAAACTTGCTTAGGCACCCTTGGCATGATTGCCAGTTAAACCAAGTCCCACCCTTTCATCTTCACATCATTGGTGGAATGTTTGAAGAAAGTGCCTGTTTTTTTGGCCCCCTTCCCAAACCATGTATGGCTGCAGAGAGTTTCCCTAACTTTGCTAGTTTTTGACCTCTATCCCCTGCCATGCATGGCTGCCTTTATTTTTCCAAACATGGCTGGATTTTGGCCCCTATCACCTGTCAAGCATGGCTGCCATGAGTTTTCCTAACTTCGCTGGTTTTTGGCCCCTATCATCTGCCAAGCATGGATGCCATGCATTTCCCTAACTTGGCTGGATTTTGGCCCCCATCCCCTGCCAAGCATGGCTGCCATGATTTTCCCTAACCCCAATTTAGAACTATTGTTTAGAACTACTGTTTTGGATTGCCATTGGTTTACACTCTGAATTTCAGAATTTTCAGTTTGCAAATTTATAGCAAAGTTTACCCAGATCACAATTGATCAAACAAAGGTTCTCTTATCTCTAGTACCAGTTCCGTGTTTTAATTAAGTAATAACTGTTTGTGGTTGCTATAACCAACAGGTTCACGTTTGTCCACGTTTCTTCTATTCCATTTTTCAATCACCTCCTCTGTTTTTCTCATTTTATTTCAGACACAGAGTTTATTTCAGCCAGAATAAAATAAATGAAAAGCCTGTTTTAGCCTTCTGCTTTCTATTCTGGATTTGAATCATGCCACGGACACAGCTGACTGAGAGGCCACAATAAGCAGCCTGCGATATTCTAGAGTTGGAATGTTTTTCTACTTTTCTAATTGATGGTTTCTGCTTTGGAACTCCTATTCCCAAAATACAGCACAGAGAAGTTCAGTGTTTTCAGTTCATGAATGCTGGACGTACGTGTTGTTTATAAGGAAAAAAGGCTTAACATTACATTTTTAGTAATCTGGTTGAAGGTGCAATGAGAAAATAATGGTCAGTTTAAAGTGCATTTACAAAAATGATTTGTGTAAATTATTATTCCAATGCTGAGAAGTGGGCAAGTGCCCAACAATTTTTAAGTACACACATAGCAGGAATGTTTTAAAGAGAACCTGAACTGTGGAAGCCTTCACAAAAAATCCAGGCATAGGGCAATAGGGTGAATCACCAGTATTGCCTGTAGATTCTTCCAGTTGACATTTTACTAATGTACTTTGACCTTTTTTTTACACTATGGGCCTGATTTATTAAAGCTTCCCAAGGCTGGAGAGGATACACTTTCCACAGTGAAACTGGGTTATCCTGCAAACCTGGAATTAATTTCCTAAAAAAAAATTTGCAATTTTTTAGAAAATGTTTCCATCCTTGTTAAAATTTTACTTTTTCCACCCTGGAAAAGTTTTAATAAATCGGGCCCTATGTCTCAATGTGCCCATATTGGTAGATAAACAGATAAAGATAACCCCCTGTTGACTGGTGGTCTAATGACTGGTGGAGTAAGGATCAATAAGCAGTAGGAGAGGTGGAGGAAGCCCACATCCACAGAGTTGATGAAGCCGGAGCGGGGAGATTCTTGCATTGCAGGTCCTAAGGTACAGCTTCCTTCTCAGTAAGCAGCACAGGAATGGTGTCACCATTTAAATTACCAATTTAGATGTCCCATATAGGACAGTAAGACTTTATTTTTTTAGATCAGATCAACCTCATTGTGTTAATGTAAAATGTAAACTTTCAAAACATAGGAAGAGTAGCAGCCAGTTTGTATCTTTTTGTGCCTCCCAATGTCATCAGGTCCTATTGTCTGGTGTCACCACATTACCTGTCATATACCAATTAAAATTAATCAGAGGCACAAGATATAACAGCTCTCCTGTCCATTAAGTAAAAAATAAATGATTACAGTTTTTTCCAGATTGGGAACCTCAAAGGTTTGCATTCTTTTTTAATATTCAAGTGCTAGGAATGCACAATTACAGGCATGCTCCATACAGCAAACAACCAATATTTCCCTGATCAAAAACCATTTGGCACTTTCTTCTCCCTTGGACCACTCAGTACTGAAAAGATTTATACTCAAGAAATTAAATGGAGTGACACCACTAGTTTTGTACCACTCAACTGAAAACCAGAACACCTTTCCTGATCAATGTTCAAATCATTGGTGTAAATTGAATTAAATGTCCCTTTAATTAAGTAGTGTATAGTACGTGGCTACCTGGGGGTATCAGTCAATAAGTGGAGATGTTGTTGGCTTCTATAGAATGTTGAATGTCTATACCATGACTAAATCTATTTTAAAAGAAAAAGCAAAGGTATAATATTTCTCTACAGGGACCATATAATACCTTTACATAGCCTGCCTACACTGCCTGATCCACCATTGGAGAGCCAGGCAACACTTGTTACAGTACTGCCAGGTGTGAATGAACAGTAATATGTGTTAATGCTCTTTGCCACCAATTCTATATTAGTTACTAGGGCCTAGGTAATGTCATGTGGAAGTGGGAGAAATCTCTCTTAGCCCTGTTCTAGTTTTAGCTTTTAGAATAATTACAAACTATGTGTAATAGTGCACTTTGTGAGGCGCTCCCTGATTTCTTACATTAGTGGATTGCTCAGAAATCAGGTTAAGGTAAGTTAGATATTTACCATGTACACTTGAGCAAAAACCAGGAACTTTTGACCCAAAAGTGCCATTAGAAAAATAGTCTTGGTTTATACTCAGAACATACCACTAGATGGCACTGTATCCTTATTTAGGTTTCTACCAAACTCTTGCCATCTGAGGCATCATTAGAGCCTGTTACACACTTATATAAGGACACAGTATATATCTTTTAGTGGCCAACATAAATACACAAAAGATCATTTACTAGAAATAGACCTATCATAACCAACTGAAAATACAAATTACTCATACAAAATACTATAAAAGGGGGGGGGGGGGAGAAAAGCAGGCTGAGCCCATATGATTTTATTTGTTTCGACTTTTAAATAAAGTTAATATTTATTCACTGGTATTTCTGTTGATTGCTGTTCTGAATGTTAGTAGTGACTATCACATTTTGTGGTTTATACTTAGTTTTCTTGTTTTTTCAGGTAAAAGTAGGTACCTTGGTTTTTATTCAGATTTCCGTATATACAGTATACTCATAAATTTGGGTTTATATTTGAGTAATTACAGTATGTTTAATGTTTGCTAAATAGCATTAATAGCTTGGAATTGCTATCTGTCCTGCACACAAATCTAGATGATATTAAAAGTTTTCTTTTAAATGACGTCCCATGCTTTTGCTGTACTGTTTAGCATAAAATGCTACTAAATCAGTAGGCCTGGAGCAATGAATACCAAACACAGGTGATATATAATTTTACATTTTTAGTAATTTGCCTTCATGCATCTCACATACACACCCATCTAAGTATGAGATTTTTCCTATGCATTCTTTGCGAGGTGTGGTGAATAGAAAGTTATACCAAACATGAATGTGTGAAAAGTGGACTGAGCATAGTGCTGAGATCTTCATAGGCTACATTAATCCCCATTTGGTGCAGTTACATTTATCTTGTAGTCTCCAGTCTTCACCTGTACCCAATCCAGTTAGATAATCCAAACTAGATTGAGAGTAAAATTGTTGCAATTGTAATATAGGAGCCTGCACATAGACCGACACCCACAACCAAGGCTATCAACTTATTAATTGATTCTTTTGACTGGTTGAAGTAGGATTTTACACATATATTTGATATAGGTATGTAGTAGGTTGTATAGGGGAAGTTTCTAGGGGGAGTCAGTTCTTCTTGGCATTGACACTTCCCCAGAACTACATCTCCCAGGAGACTTTGTCATCTATACAGGTAGTCCCTGGGTTACATACGAGTAAGGGACTGTAGGTTTGTTCTTAAGTTGAATTTGTATGTAAGTTGGAACACAAGGAAATGTGCACATATTGCAGAGATGATTTTTTTACATGCACTTTATATCATTATTGATTAAATAAAAATCCTACATTGTTTCACAATATTCAACAGACGATGTGGCTTAGAATGTGGCGGAATCACTTTTAACTGACTGTTTGCACTTTGTGTATATAACCCCATCATCCATATGTTCTTTACTTCCTGCGCTTTTATGGCTTGATTATCTTATCAGTAGTCTGTTGCCCTATAGTCATGGTGAACAGTTTTCTGTTTTGGTAATAAATCATTACAGTGACAGTTTCCCAGGCTGTATTGTACAGGGCGAGATGGGTAATAACACAATACAGTCAAATGGCAAAGCTATGGAAAATAAAGCACAGGAGGATGTTACCCAGCAGAGCAATAATGGTTATATATTGGCTGCTTGTTCAGTGAAAACTCAGGATATGTATCAAATGTCCTTGGAGATGTGGTTCCTGAAATTCCAGTCTGCTTTTGCATTCAGGGGTAATTAATATGTGCTCCTATTGGGTCACCTAAACCACCTTTTCATTTTTTTTGTTTTGGGTACAGTAGGTTAGGACCCGTGCTATGATGCACAGAATGACGGGGCAAAGTCACAACACTGGAATTGATGTCATTATCAGCCACCATTCTAGTGCATTGGAAAGTTGGAATCTTGCTGGATGAATCATGAGGATACAGTAACTGTTGTGTTAGACCAGGGGTGTCAAACTCAAATACACAGAGGGCCAAAATTACAAACTTAGACCAAGTCGGGGGCCAAACTTGAAATTTATTTTAAAAAATTGAGAAAGTTTATTACTTCATCCATGACTAACACAAACAAACCCTTCCACACACACTTTAGAGTTGAAAAGACTAATTTCTATCTATCTATGCAGGCTGTGTGTTGTTCATCCTCTCACATATTAAGTTTGTTTGACACTAAATATTACATTATGCAGTCTCTAATGGATTGAAACAAACACAATGCCCCTGGTAATCAGGCACCATGTAATCATTGCCTAGGCTTTGTGTCGCATGATGTGTGTACAGGAATGTCTATGTATTGCATGGATTGAAAATGATGATATGAGGTGGTAACGCGGGCAGGCCATATGTAGTTCATTTTCAGAATTCTTTGGGGGGCCAGAAAAAGGACCTTGAGGGCCAGATTTGGCCCATGGGCCAGAGATTGACACCCCTGTGTTAGGACCCCTGATGGTCTAAGTATATAATTTGTTGTTTTTACCAAAAGCTTGTAAATAAATATAAATTTAATTGAAATTTTATTTAAAGAAAAATTGGGTAAATGGAAATTAATAGTATGTAAAAAACTACAAGAAAAAGACATATGGGAGATTTGTCTTGACCTTGGAAGTATTTATATATCGCTAAAATTTTATGCAGCCTTATACATTAAATATCTGTTTTTAGTTCATCTGTGACCCTATCAGAGAGGAAATTTTGGAGAGGGACAATATAAATGTTATCAGTTCTAACCCATCTTCTCTCTACTAATATTATATTTTGTCATTATTGTTACTGGATTGGTTTTCATATCATTTATATCTGGACTCAGATCGCAAATAATGGACAGAAGCTCTAAACTTTTCCTTTTCTACCCACAACAAAGCAAAAGAATTTAGCTATATTTAGACAATATATAAAAGTCCTTATGAATGAACGATTCCCAATGACCCAGCGTTCTCAATATCACAAATCATGATTCCATTCATAGAGCAGTCCCAGATCCCAGCAGGCCACTGTACTACTGTACCTTGAGAAACTCATAGCTTTACATAGGGAGTCTTCTACTGCTTCTGACATCTTAGGGCCCATTTATGTTATGGTGCTTTCTGCACAGTATTGTATGCATCCATTTTATTTTAAATTGGCTATTTTAGATATGTATATGGAAATGTAGGATTGACCATGACCTGGAGCAAACCACAGTAAACGGGTGGCTTACATTTGTCCATTGTATTGCTTTAAATGCCTTGGATTGCCAAATTAAAGGCCATTGCACCTTGTTTAATGTGTTAAAGTATACTACATTATTTACATGTATTTACCAAGCATGACCATAACACAATACAGTAATTGGACTCGTTGGCTGCTGCTGCTCCATTAATATTTTTTGATGGTAATGAGAAAAATTTGGGACGATAGATCATTTGTTTGGACACTATTTTAATTTTCATGTATAGTATATAAAAAGGGATTCCTTTCTAGGCAGTGCCAACCATAAGTTGGCATATGTCTCTAACAGATCAGTGTACAAGGAGCAACAAATGTTTCATGTAATGATAAAAAGGACTTTTTTTCCAAAGTCCATTCAGTTCAAGTCAACACGTTTCAAGGGTTCCATCGATTCATCAGGGCTTAACAACTTTTGATAAAAGGCATTTGTCAACTCTTGAAGAAGTGAGACCCATGGGATCACTAAAATGATAAAACTTAGTTAAATATGACTTTTAATAAAACATTTCTGAAATTTACATACCATATCTTGCACTTTATTTAATAAATCCTGGGTACCTGACCCCCCAAAAAAGAAGTAGAAAATATTTTTCCCTAAAACGGGATTTAGAAAAGGCAACTAGCATTTCAGACTGAGATTGGCAATGTTGGCCCTATATTTCTGTCATCACAGGTTTCCTTTGAAGCTGTTTCTGCTCATTCTCTTTTCAATGTTGGCACACAAGCAGTTAAGAGATTAGGGCTTATTATTAAGAGATTTGAGTACACAACACCTATTTTAGCAGCAATCAGTTTCACATTGCACTTGAGGCAGTTACTGTAAGATGAATCAGAGAGCTTAAGATAAAGCAAACAAAGGTTAGGTGTGCTACAAGTTATTTCTACAAATCTTGCAGCATGTGTCACAACCCGGCACTGTGATCTCCAGTCATTTCCCTAGGTTCTGTGCTCAGGTTATAGCGCTCAGGCTTAAGCTTTGATGTGGAGGTACTCGGTAATCAGATCCAGTTTCCTGTCTGTGTGATATTCTTTATATTGCTTTTAGTGCCCAGAAAGCTGTTCTTAGAGTCTACAGCTGGGACACTTTTTTAATTATAAGGCAGCTACTTAAAAGAGGCTTAATTTAAGGGACATTCATTGTGGGGACTGAAATACAATCCCAATCAAATACACCAAAGACTTGGCAATACAGATATGAATACAGATTTGGAATGCGCCTCATTAGTTCAGAATCATTTTGCGTTATGTTGAATACCTTTCGAGTAGATTGAAATGCAAAAACACAACTTATGTATACAAATACCAACCAACGTCCTAACATGTCTATATTACAGTTAACTTGGACCAGGACTAAGCAACAGGTTCACTTTAAATACAGATCTCTTCATTCCAAAACGACATCACCAGTCACCATTCAAGTGTGTCTAGGAATTCACTTTATATGTGAGTGTGTGTACAATACAGGAAAACTTGTACTGCAATGTAACCTAAAAAATGTATCATGGACAATAGAGTAACGGATTAGTAGCTATTACCTGGGATGAAGATAGGGAGATCAATAGGGAAGAATACTTACTCCAATAGGGGCTCATATTTGTATTCATTTCAGAAGCTATTAGACCATTCACTGAATTTCTAAGATTCAAATTGCATATGCTGTTTTAAAGTGGACCATCTGCAAATGTTTCACTTTATATAATAAGAATGCAAATCCTTTTGTTTAAAGAACAATGTGTTTTTTTTTAATAATAATAATTATTATTATTACACAGTATTTATATAGCGCCATCATTACGCAGCACTGTACAAAAAGTCCATAGTCATGTCACTTGCTGATCCTCAAAGGAGCTCACAATCTAATGTGCCTCCCATAGTCTTATATCTTAATACAGTGTAAGAGCAATTTTGAAGGGAAACCAGTTAGCCTAACTGCACATTTTTATAATGGAAACCCACGCAAACTCCATGCAGATGGTGTCCTGGCATAGATTCGAACCTGGGACTTTATGATATAGGAGGACAGAGTGCTAACCATTGACCCACCATGCTGCCCAAAAATAAAAAATAAATAATTTAAATAATAATGATAGTTTGTTTTAATTTCACTGCCACAGCGGTAAGTAAAGGCTGAATGGCAAACCCAGAGTCCCCTAGGATACATACATTACGTATCCCAAGAGGCTTCGGCACAGAGGGGGCTTCCTTATGATGTAAAAAAAAGTGTCGCTCTATAGGAATGGCAGTTATTTTTTGTATATATTTTATAGAAGGCTCATCAAGCAGAACAAGGAAGACAGAAGAGGATGAATGCGTCTGTTGTCCAGCCCACACCAGGACAAAGACGAAAGACGGGCCAGCACAGGAATGACTGGACTAGGACTGTGGTGAATCGGCGCCTTTTCATCTGTAAAGTTAGGTGTAGTTTTTTTTCCTGATAGTTCCACTTTCTTATTTTATTAATCTAAGAACAAAAAAAAAAACAATATAGACAAATTTACCCAAAAATTATATATTTTCCTAGGACCTATTACAGCAATACCAGGAAATTCATATTCATTACCTGAAAGGTTGCCTAATTTTATTTTATCAATACTTTTGTTGATTTTGTTATGACTAGAGTTCAGCTTTACCAAAAGAAGGATGCCTTCTTGCTATCTGCCTTGCAAAATTCCCTATTCTTTTAGATACAGTGGAGCAGATGATCCTCAGACAAACTCTGTCCTGAGGGCCAAATCTGGCCCCCAATGTCCTTTTTTTTGGCCCCCAAAGGAATCCTAAATATGAACTGCAGCTGGCCCACCACTGCATTGAAATAGTGCTGTTACTACAATTTCCGGCATCACTCGCGTCTATAGACCAGCAGGCTCTCTACCTATGCATTGCCCCGCATTGGACTGTTTTATAGATGCGAGTAATTTTAAGAATTTTGGTAGCGGTGCTATTTCTATGAAGAGGGAGTTCCAGCGGCGGGCCACTCATAATATTTAGCCCCTCATTGTCCGCGTCTGGCATTTTCAGCACTCCCCCCTCAGCTGTTCTCTTCTTTTTATTCCAAGGCATGGATTAGATTTTCATAGAGGAATATTGTTATTATTGTTAGCCTGTGCAAAGAGATTACCATTGAAATTTAACTCAGAAGGCTACAAATAGAGAAAGAGGCATAAAATATTTTCTTAAATAAAATAAAAAAAAATAATTTAATGTGTCTTTCTCTATTTTAAGATTCCATATGAAAAGGTTTTATATCTAATGAGAAGGAAAATCTTCCACAATTTTTTCAATAAATTTCAAGGTTGGTCTGTGACTTTGTCTAAGTTTTTATTTTGGCCCTCTGTGTATTTGAGTTTGACACCCCTGCCTTAGACCCATGCACGCTCTCACCAGACCATCTTGGAACCTCCACTAAGCTTTATTCAGACTTGGGGAAAATATCATGAAACATGAAGGTAAATACATGCAAAAGTGGCCAGGGGCTAATAAGAAAAGTTGATGCTTTCTCCCTTAGTAATTTGTTACTATTTATTAATCAAAAGTGCTTACTCCCATTGCTACTCATATTCCTTGTATGCCTTTCAGGTTGTTGCACCGCTCCTATGATTTATCCTCTAGGCCACACACACATAGCCTGAGTCAGACGTGTGAATTGAATATTAATCACGTGTCCTTACACTTCATAATACAGCCTAACTGATATGGCCTGATGGGTTACCAATGACACAGGTAATGTGAAGGTGACTGAGTCATTGTGATGAATAATAGACAGGTACAAATCTGCTTCAACAAACCTTTGTAGCAAGCCAGCACGGATCTCTCTTCTTAGGATGGCCAACAACGAACACTTGATGTGTATTCTTGCAGCTGGCCACACGTTCCATGGCTGATTTATTAAAGCACTCCAAGACTGAAGAGGATAGAGTGTCATGGGGGAATCTGGGTAATCATACAAACCTGGAATGGATCTGGTCCAGAATTTGCCAACTAATATCAAATGATTTTTAAGAAATCCATTCTAGACTTGCTGGCTCACCCATGTTCTCTTATGATAGCCTATCTATCTATGATAGGTGTTGAAATGAAGCTGTTACATGTTTGTAGACATGAGATGGCCAACAAACAATTCATCTTAACCTCCCTAGCGGTTCATTTCTTTCCGGTTTTATATGTCTAAAAGCGGTACATTGTTTTTTGTGAAAATTTATTTTACAGTATAACATAATAGTATAAGTATAATAAAGTTTGAAACACAAAATCATTTAAAAACAATAAATTGAATAAATTAAAAAATCTATATATTTAAAAAAAAATAAAATTTAATTAAAAAAAATTTAATAAAAAAAAACAATACATATTATACTCATAGTATTATATATACTGTAAAATAAATGTTCTTGAAAACAATGTACTGCTTTTACACATAAAAATCCAATGTATTGCATTCAATACAGTTATTTTGTATTGAATGCAATACAAATAGATTTTGAAATTCCCGGCCGCGCCCGCCAGCAACGTACACACGCACCAACATCACTGGGAACTCTCTCGGTGACTCATCGGATGCAGAAGCAGGAAGAAGAAAGAAGACGGAGATCGGGGCGCTGGATGGCACGGGACCCCGGCGGATCAGGTAAGCGCTCTATTTACTAACCTTCCCTAGGTGTTCAAACCCCGAGAATGACTCAGGGTTACCACTTGTAGCAACTTTTTTCTACCCTGAGTCACACTCGGGGTTGCCGCTAGGGAGGTTAATAAAGTAAAATATGAATTAGTCATATGCTGGTATGTCAGCTGTGACCTTTGATAACACCCCAAACTAACCAGTCGATAGCCTATATTGGACTTTCCATATCAATGCCTATTGTGTTGTCCACTTTTTCCAAAACCATTTGCACCCAGCTGACAAAAAGTGGGCATATTCATACTAAAGAATCATTTTCTTTTTCCATCTTCATATCATGCTTATGGACATCTCTAGTTCACCTATGTTATGCATAGGCCTGAACATTCTAAGACAGTGGTCACCAAGCATTCGGACCTCACATACCACTAAATCCATGGAATTCGGACTGTGCATGTGCAGGGAGTCATGTGTCACTCAAAGGGGAAGAATCTTCCATCACAGGCTCAGACCTGCTTGCTAAATTCTGGGGGGGGGGGGACAGTAGTGCAGGGCTGTGGATGCAACAAAAGATTGCACTAGTGTCCCCCAGTATGTTTAGAAAGCAGGTCTAAGCCTGCGATGGAAGAGTGGGCAGGATATACCAGTTGGCGACCACTGTTCTAAGACATATGAAGAACCAGAAGTCAATTTTGTGTCCTATTTTATACACAAATGTTGAATGTCACCATCATTTCTCTTGGCATGGCACTGGAACTCATTGCCAAATTCCAGATCATCGTAGTGACTTGGTCTACTGTAAGCAAGTCATCTGCTTCAGAGTTATCTGACCACAGGAAAGGAGTATCCATCACAAGCAACATAGATACATAGTAAGGGCAAATCTCTTTTGGATACATGAAGTGTGACATGCCAAGGGAGCCATAGTACAGCAGTTATTGGTGGCCATGGTTTTCTAAAGGATTCGTTTGTTGGTATGAGCTTGCAGCGCTCTGTAATTATTATTATTATTAATAATAATAAACAGGATTTATATAGCCCCAACATATTACGCAGCGCTGTACATTAAACAGACACTACAATGATTTATGACTAGCAGATGGAAACCCTGCAAAGAAAGCCATAGCCTATCATTTTGTCCACCATAGAATTATTGAGAGCTTTCTATAGAAGAAAACTTTTATTTATGCTCTTACTTATAAATAACTCCCAGCTATTTATTAGCACCTCTCCTCCTATTAAAAAAATAACTAGCTGTAAACTTAAATAACACTATCGCTAAATAGTATAAAGAACCCATGGATTCCAACAAACCTGAAAATTCCTTGCCACCATGGACCCACCTTGGAAAATGATAATTGTGAGAAGTAGTGTAATTATGGTCCTACTGAAGTTTAACCTGAAATTTCTGAACCCACTATCAAAGCTCACTTGGTATAAACTTAGTAAGGAGGATTGTACCAAGGTTTCAACTAAGGTTGCTACTTTTAGATTCCAAAGTGCTACCGATTTCAAAATGAATCCACTGGGCTGGTTGATCATAGCATTTGTTTTACATATTTGCAAATAGAGAACCATGGAAAAACATTATCTCCTGAATCACAAATCATCATGAAATGTTAACAAAGGTCCTGATTTATTAAAGCTCTCCAAGACTGGACAGGATACACGTTGCTTAGTGAAGCTGGGTGATCCAGAAAACCTGGAATGAATCTGGTCCAAGTTTTTTAACATTTGTTACCAAATTATATTAAAGAAATCCATTCCAGGTTTGCTGGATCACCCAGCTTCACTGATGAAAGTGTATCACCTAAAGTCTTGGAGAGCTTTAATAAATTAGGCCCAAAGTATCTAGTCCTTCCCTATGTCAAATCTTCCATAAATGCTCTCCAGTTTTGTGTAGGAACATTTTAAGCCACTACAAAAGAATGGTCCCACCAAGAGTTAAACTCTGCTTACTGAAGCCCTGTCATTAGAACCCTGCTGAAAGGTTTGAACCCAAATCATTGGTTTTGGAGCCCAAAGGGTTGTTTGCAATAAGGCCATGGTATTTAACAAATCTGCACCTTACAATGCAGACGTATGCTACTGAAATATATACTCTCTTAAATAATAAATAGTCATCAAAAACTACCACTTCCCTATTTTATGAAGAAGTAAAAAAACAAGTTTGCAGTGCAGTTTTTCACTAAACAATACAATGTTTAATATATTGGTCTTTTTATTATTTTATTTCACTTTGCCAATCTGATTTGTCCAGTTTTTTATGTAGTTTTTATGTACTTCTCTGTTATCTATTTTTGATGAAAGTTTCACCAGAAGTATGATTCATCTTTTCTTGATTGTACTATATTCCCGCGTTTGGCCAATAAGGTGAATTTTCTGCCTGTTAAAGTTCAGCATTTCCTTCCTGGTTTTGTCAAAGGTCAAACTCAGTGAAAGCTTCAGTCTGTGAGTTCTAGCAATTCTGAATGATATCTGACCAGCTTTGCTAAGGTTCCTTCTATATGGACATGGTGTTTGATGTTTGCAATGGACCTGACTGGTCAGATTTACTTGTAGGTAGTTTGTTTATTATTCCAGAGTGGTCCAATGGATTAAAAAGTTGTCAGAAGCAATTTATCAGCTTTAAAAATTTTTAAAAATTGAACACTTCATCCTGTCCCTAATTTGACCTTATTCTGGCAAACCTTGCCCAATTTTGTAAGGTATTAGTATTTACATCTTCCAAAAACTGTGTTAAACCTGCAAGAAATTATTAATATTAATAATAATACACAGTATTTACATAGCGCCAACATATTAAGCAGTGCTGTACATTAAATAGGGGTTGCAAATGATAGACAGATACAGACAGTGACACAGGAGGAGGAGAGGACCCTGCCCTGAAGAGCTTACAATCTAGGAGGTGGGGGAAGTAACACACAATAGGAAGGGAGATATGAAGTGGTGGGAAGTAGTGAGGGACAGAAGGAGACGGGTAGGCAACTTTGAAAAGATGGGTTTCGAGTGCTCTTTTAAATGAGCAGAAAGTAGGAGCAAGCCGAATAGGACAGGGAAGACCATTCTAGGGAGTCGGAGCAGCTCTAGAAAAGTCTTGGAGCCGTGCGTGTGATGGGGTTATGAGTGAGGAAGTCATTAGTAGGTCATTGGAGGAGTGAAGAGAGCGGCTGGGGGAGTACTTTTTTTTACCAGGTCAGTGGGACATTAACTGTGTAGGGATTTGAAGGCAAACCACAGGAGCTTGAATTTGATTCTAAGGTGAAATGGAAGCCAATGAAGAGAACTACAAAGAGATGCAGAAGAAGAGGAGCGGTGGGAAGGATGGATGAGACTGGCTGGAGCATTCATGAAATAATGTGTGTTTAACATTTATAATATGTATATAATGATAGTATTCAATAAATGAGTTTTTTATTGCGCAGGTTTATATCAGCGATGTTCAACTTTAAAGAACTGAAGGACCATATATGTATTTATGAGTCAGGGCCTCCCCTTAGATACAAATACTTGTTCACTGTCAGACTGCGAATGCTAATATAATTTAATAAAACTAGTGACAAGTTTTTCTCATTGCTTCAGCCTAACAGAGAATGCATTATCAGCCACTTGTTTGGAACATGCTGGGAAACTATCTTTA
>NC_092861.1:16949515-17039713 GCF_032062135.1 Pyxicephalus adspersus
TCTGCATTCATATAGAGGAAAGCCAATGAAATTTCGTAGCATGGACCAGTGACAGGTTCACTTTACAGAAATTTTCTAGTAGCTGTTTCATTTTAAACAGCTTACCTTTTCCACTTACTGAACCTTTAAGTGCAACACGACACAACCTCATCCATAAAACACTTACACAAACATTCATGTTGACTGTTAGTTACTTATGAGTTTTATAAGATCTCGGACCTAATTCTCATTAAACATTTTAACATCCAGCTTATGTGCAAACTGACAGCTGCGAACAAAGGGCTCGGAGGAAAGTTTATTGGACCGCTGGGTGAATTTTTACAGCGTAAACTATAAAATGATTGAAAACATTGCTAGAAACTTGGCATTTCAGCATTTCACCTCAGTCATTGTTTTTTGCCTCATTACCAACAAATGGTTGCAATCTGAACCTTGTATATTTGGAAAGGACATCAGCTCACAACTTTGTTAAACAAATTCATATAAAATAATTCATATGTGTTTCCAAATATGTAGTTAAAATCAGCCAATATTACTCAGTAAAAGACAAGGTGTGAAGGACATGAAGCTGACTGTTTAGAGGGTAAATAAACAAAAAATGGGGCATTTTAGGGTATTAATAATATCATTACATTTTGTTATTAAAGTGCACCTTGAATAAAATTCTGGGTATTAATATTCTTGTTTTTAATAAAGTAGGGACCTTGAAGACATTTCATAGTATTAATAATAATATTACATTTTATTAATAAACTAAGGACCTTAAAGGCATTTCAGGGTATTATTATTAATATTACTACTGTTAGTATTAAATTGGGAATCTTGAATGCATTTCAAGGTATAATAATAATATTATTAAAATGAAGACCTTGAAAGGTGTACAATTTATTAATAAACTTGACCTCAAATGCATTTTAGGGTATTATTAATAATATAATTATTATTTAAATAAGAACCTTTAAGACATTTTAGGGTTAATATTTATATTAAAGTGTGAATCTTGAATGCATTTTAAGGAATAATAATAATAATAATGATAATAAAATGAAGAATTTGAAGGGTAATATTATATCTATAGTGAGGACCTTGAAGACATTTAACTGTTTAAATTTATTGACTATTATAATTTTTGAAAACTGGGACTTTTTTTATACTATTATCATTATAATAATCAAATTGGTACTTTGAGGGGATTTCAGGCTAGTGTTATTATTATTATTAATTATAGATTATTATTATTATTATTATTATTATTATTAATAATAATATTATTCATGATAATATTATGTAGGGACCTTAAAGAAATTTCAGGCCATTATTATTATTTTTTTATTATAGTTTTACACAGAAGAAGACCTGAAAGGTATTTTAGAGGTTCCCCCATGTGAAAAGGTTTGAGAAAAGCTGACATTTGTTTGCTATGGGTAACACAGGTGAATTCTTCTTTTAGGTGTCGTCTACGAAACGAAGCCTTTTCAAGGACTACAGCGAGTTATAGCCACCACCAAAAAAGCATTATGTGCAATTTTGCATTTTGTGGGATTGTTTCTTCTCCCCATTGACAGATATTAAACGTAATTCTTTGTGTGAGACGCTCATAAAAATTGTGCAATACAAATAAACCAGTCAGAACACATCACATGAATTTGTTTTACACCTGAGAAACCATGCCTTGAAATGTCTCTTTCTTGATTGTTTTACAGGTGCCACCTAAAGCTGGAAAGGAGGAACAATATTACAGAAGAAGACAAACTTGATTCTTATGGGTCATCAGCCGTCAGAGAAGAAAATGATCAATATGGGGAATTAGGAAGACTTCAGTCAAACATAAATATCTCTGAAATATCTCTAAAACTGATGCAGACAACCCACCAAGTGGCTCTGTCTATAATCCCAGCATTCATCTTGTACAGCTGAATTCCCTGCTTGTGAAAGCCTTGCTGGTATTCTAATCCTCTGCTTTCTGGGAAAATCCCCCCGTATAATATAGGATTTATTTTATTTTTTTTATCGAACAGATGTTGGGAATTTTTGGAGTACAAAATTTTTGCTAGAGAAAATTGGTTTCAGGGAATTTTCACCAAGCAAACTTGAAAAGTGATGGAAATCAAATTTTGTAAGAGAAAAGCAACAGAGACAGTTGAAATTGGTTATTAATGGCTAAATCAACTGGCAAAAATGTAGATAGATTTCCCCTCTATTACTATTATAGTGACAACTAATAAATTACTAATTTGTCATACTTTAAGGTCTCATATGGATGGCCTTCTTTTCTAACACTGCTTTCGCTAATAAATACTGTAAATACTCAAGTAAATACTCAAGAAAAAAAAAACAAGTTTTTTTTTCCAACTGAAAATGTCATTAGAAACTGAATTAGCTTATACTTGGGTCACTAGACGGCGCTGTTTTATCAAGTAAAGTGTGCAACAAATGCTTGCTAAAATTAGGGTTTGTTACACACCTTACATGAGGACATAGTGCCATCTACTGGTGGCCAACAATCACGCACAAAAGATCATTTTAAAGCAAGTGACCCATCATAGTCAAATCAGAAGTACTGACAAAATCAATTCCAGGTGTGCTGCATCACCCAGGTTCACCTATAAATGTCTATTTTCTCCAGTCTTAGAGAGCTTTGATAAATCATGTCGATTGATATTTCTTCTGAATGCCAACCCATACAACTCCGTACAGTTGCAGGCAATAATAGGTTGGCACGTGCTAATTCTTGAGCTGCACTGCTTTAATAATGGAATGGTCATGTTCATCCTTGGCGGCATTGTGTTGCCTTTGCAGCCCATTTATATAAAAATAAATAAATATAAACATATATATACCGGTATATAAAAACTTTGGGGGCTAAAGGTTTATGCTCTATGTACACAGCATTTGTACAGTTAAATGAGTGCAGCAGGTATCTGATTTCCCATACTTTGGCCATCACATGAAAGTGCTGTAATATAATATCAGCTAGATATTAGGCTTTAAGGCATTTGAGGAAAGGGAACTGGAAAATAAGCATTTTATTTTTATGTACTAACCAGAAACAAATGCTGCATGTTTATGAGGAAAACATGATGAAAGAAATATTGCTTAAGGAAAATAATGTTCACTACCCTGATGAAACAGCCTTTTTCCATATTACTGTACATCTCATAACGGTGCACAGTAATTGTTATGATGTCAGTGCTCTGTAAGGGGGTTGTACGGGCAGTTATTATACAAAAGTTGCTGCTGTTCTAGTTTTATGTTACCAATGGACCTTTGCAGACCATTTGATTTCTTTCTAAATGGACAAGATTTGCGCCTTTTGCTGCTGAACAACCTTCCACAAATAGTCTTCCATACAGGGAGGCAGCAGTAATTTCCAAATATTAATCAATTAACAATTGATTTATTTGCAACATTGTTAATTTTGTCTTTTTAAAATCTTTTACTATGGGGACCAATTAGGTAAAATCTGTTGGCAAATAGTTACCATATGGGTTTTATTTATAGGCCTATGGCAGTGATAACTGACGTTGTGTTCATTTTTGTTCAATGTGCAGCTATGAAGAAATATTTGACTTACAGAATACAAAATTAATAATAATATTAATAATATAATATTATAACTAAAGTGTAAACAAATCAAAGAAAATAACAATTTGTATATGTATTTGTATAATTTGTTGTTTAGTGTTCAGGAGCCTAATTTGGCAAAAGAACAAAAGCTTTAGACCCCATGAGCCATTAAAAATGCAATGCTCTCTTTTAAAAACCACTTTTATTTAGCCTTCCCAACTGTCTCACATTATTTTTTGTTATATTTAATATTAATAATATTATTATTATTAATATTAATAAACTTTTTTTTTTATAATGCCAACATATAATTTATAATTTATATAATGCCAACATATTACGCAGCGCTGTACAATAAATAGGGTTGCAAATGACAGACAGATTCAGACATTAATGACAACATTTTATAAACATAGTATGATTTTTTTCAACCAAAATCCTGGTAAATCAAATATTCCATCACTTGGTTTGTGAACCTATAACGTGGGGGTCTTTAAAGGAACAATTTTTGTTCTTTTCTAATTTTTCAGCCTGTAAGGTGTATAAGGTAAGCACCTAGGACCTTTGGGCATTTGGGCATTCATGGACTTGGCCTCTTTCTAACTCTCAGTCAAGCTATCAAGATCTGGCTGGGATCTGAGCAAGAATGTTGTACCTCCTTGGTGCTGCATGTGGTCTTCTACTGGCTGCTTGGATGCCTGCTTGGATGCTTGGATGCCCAAGGGACCAAAGGGATGCTTGGATGCTTGGATGCCCAAGGGACCAAAAAAGGCCTTGGAGACCCTATTTAATCTCTCAGAGTTCCTGTGCATAATAACATGAATATCCCTAAGGATTTCTGATGGATGAAGCCAATAACTTGTGGGTACCTACTTGGCATACCAAAAGTCTAAGGAACCACCAGTTCTAAGGGTCACCCTTTAGTCCAGTGATTCTCAACCAGGTTCCTCAAGAAATTACTTGCAGTTCCTTGAGCAATGAGCAGTTTTTGACTCTCAGGTCAGTTAAAAAGATACCAATGACTTTTTTGGCTATCTGTAGGGTGACATTCTTCCCAATGGGCAGCAATGTAAGAGTTCTTCCCACTGACCATTATACTAATGTACTGTGATCTGTGAAAATATTAATTATAGCAGGCAATAGATCTCATCATGGATGTCTGACTGATTCCTGGAACTCAACCTGGATAAAACAGAACTCATCATCATCCCCCCTCAAATTCCAAATCCCCCCCTGACATATCTAACTGTTAACACTGTTATTCGGCCCTCCCCTCAGGCACGTTGTCTTGGTGTCACCTTTGACTCGGCCCTCTCATTTACCCCCCATATTCAGAACATTTCCAGGTCCTGTCACTTTCACCTACGCAACATCTCCAAAATCCGCCCCTACCAGTCCCCTGAGACCACCAAACTCCTTGTACATGCTCCTGTGCTTTGCCTTCAAATCCCTCCATAGTTCTTGTCCCACTTACATTTTTGACCTGGTAAAAAAGTACTCCGCCTGCCGCTCTCTTTGCTCCTCCAATGACTTGCTAATGACTTCCTCACTCATAACCTCATCACACGCACGGCTCCAAGACTTTTCTAAAGCTTCCCCAGCTCTCTGGAATGGTCTTCCTAGTCCTATTCGGCTTGCTCCTACTTTCTGCGCATTTAAAAGAGCGCTCAAAACCCATTTTTTCAAACTTGCCTACCCATCTTCTTCTGTCTTTTGAAACCATCACTACTTCCCACCACTACATATCTCCCTCCTATTGTGTGTGAAATTCCCTCACCTACTAGATTGTAAGCTCTTCGGGGCAGGGTCCTCTCTTCCTGTATCACTGTCTGTTTTCGTCTGTCATTTGCAACCCCTATTTAATGTACAGCGCTGCGTAATATGTTGGTGCTAAAAAAAAAATCCTGTTTATTATTATTAATAATAATAATAATAATTCCCTGAAAACCTGAAAGTTATTTCCAGGGTTCCCCTGTGTTAAAAAATCAATAAACAGCGTAGTCTATTTAAAGTGCAATTTTGATCATTAATGTCTAGAAAAATATTTTTTTTTAAATTATCTCACAGTAAATTTGCAAATCAGCAAAAAACTAATATATTCTGGATAACAATAAAATAAACCACTTGTAACAACCACAACTGATAAGTGCATCTAAATCCCTAATTACTGCATGAAGTCACATTCTGTCATCGCAATAGATCGAGTTACAATTCTCAAAGAGATACCAAAGTCAAGGTGCGTCCATAAAAACTGCAGCGTCCCAGATGATTGGCATGAGAACCAAGCAGCTATAAACACAATCACGTGTTTTGTATCAGAAACGTCAGTCAGATCCAAACAAATCAGAATTATTTAAAGTTAAATTTGATAACAGTACACATGTGATTATGCTAAACATATTAATGAATGGCACGCTATCTGTTCATATAATCAATTATGTTTAATTATTTTTATATTCTCCGCATACCTTAAAGCATATCTAAGCCATAAAGCAAAATCAAATAAATTTAGCTTCATGAGATTATAAAATACAATGCTTAGATGTAGCGACTGCATTCGTTTTTTCAGGCAGTTCTTCCTTTATTTCATAATTTTTTTTTTTTCTGGTGATTCTTCCAGTAATAAATTTCCTGTCCTATGACGACAATAATGATTAATTTTTTAATCTGCCACCTTCCATACTCTTCTACATATAGAAAACTGGGCGTTCGAAGTCTTTGGAAATAACTAGGAACAATGTAACTGATAACATTGAGCCTAGGAAGAAAACAGCTTAAAAGATTTCAGATCAATAGATACAACAAAACAAATTAAAGATATAATTAACAAAATTTAAAGAAAAGAGACCAAAAAAGAAAAAAAGGATTGTTAGGGTTTCCAAAACATTTACATCCTAAATATAATATTTTATACCAATATTGAGGATTAACTAGTTGTTCCATAAGGAGCCTACCATTAAATTTTGACACTATGGGCCTGATTTATTGAAGCTCAACTAGAGAAGATAGACCACCTTGGGAGAACCTGGGTGATCCATCAAACCTGAAATGAATTTGGTCAAGGATTGCCTAAGGTTAATGATTTAAAAAAAAATCCCAGGTTTGCTGGATAACCCAGGTCCTCCCAGGGTAGTTTATATCATTCACTCTTGGAGAGCTTTAATAAATCAGGCCCTATGCCTTGTCTTACCTAATAAACACACAAAAAATAGCCTCTCATCATTTTCACAGTAAAAATTGGCCATGAAAAAAACATTAAAAGAGAAAATGCATTAAAAAAAGACAAAATAGTTGTGTGACTCTTGAACTACCTACTATAGATAAATATTATTAAATAATAAATACTATAATATAATACTTTAAAAGCACACATATACAAACACACACAAAACAACCTCTAAATAACTATAGGCATGTTAGTGATTTGACCCCAATTGTTTTGAAAGCAGCCTCCAAAAATGATTTATGGTAAAGCAAACCAAGGTTTTTTAAGTAGAATATTTAAATACATATATACAATGGTTATACATTAATAATTATATTGTGATTATCTTTTTGATGTTTTATGTGTATATTATTTATTAATAATATCAAATAAAAATGTAATGCATACTTAATCTTAATTTTATATTCTATTAGTCTTTAACACCATTATATGAAGTGTTATTCAGTTACGAAACTCATTATAGGTACTAGTTCCTAATTATAGAATAATTGTTTATATCTAGGGATTTACAACACTTAAAAGAATTTTTATAGGATCTGGCCATAGGAAAACATTTTCAATATATTATTAGACAGTATTTATATAGCACTAACATACTATGCAGGGCTTTGCAAAGTCCATAGTCATGTAACTAGCTCTCCCTCAAAGGAGCTTACAATCTAATGTCCCTACCATAGTCATATGTCATTATTACAGTCTAAGGTCAACTCTTAGGGGAAGCCAATTAACCTACGGTAACTGCATGTTTTTTGGAATGTGAGAGGAAACCCACACAGACATGGCGAGAACATGCAAGCTCCATGCAGATAAAGTCCTGGCCAAGATTCCAACCAGTGCTAACCTCTGAGCCAACATGCTGCCCTATATCTATAGGTGACAGGAAACACTTTTCACTCTTCCAAGTGAGTGATTAGAGCATTACACAACTCATTAAAGTCATTTTGTTAGGGGAATTTGATTTTGGAGAGTTACAAAAAAACCCTATGGGCTCTATTTATAAAACATGGAATCAAAAATTCCCTCAAACACTCCCTAGTGGGAATTGATTACTGCAATTGAGACACATGGACCTGGAAGATTCCCATAAGTGTAGCCACTTTTTACAAACCTTTGTGGAGAACTTTATTCTTTATACGTTTTACACTAGCTTTGCACATATTTTAATGGGATGTTGCTGTGCACCCCCAACAGCTAATACTTTTTCGTTTTAGAAAAAGAACTGTATACATAAATTCAGATTATTTAATGATACTTTAGGGGCCTTTCTACCTCTTCTCTTTTTCCCACTTGTTATCCTTTGGGTCTTGAGGGATATCTCTAACACATCAAAAAAAGTACAAATTTCACCTAAGCAGCTAAATGATTTGAAATTTCACTTTCTTCTTTTGCGAAATTTAGCAGAATGGTAAATTAGTGAATTCAAAAACTGAAATAAATTTCCTAGAAGTTAGCTTATTCCTATACTGATGATTTAGTGTTTCCATTTTGTCTATGGTACAACCAGCCAGTCTGTTTCTTGAACTCACTACAACTCTTGTTCTGTTTTGTGGCATTGATATACAATTATGCTAGCAGATCCTTGCTAGCAGATGCCAACCCTGTGCCCTCTCCCTACAGCTCAGAGAACAGTGAGATGATATCCCATCATGGATGTGACACACAAATGATGAACAAGACTGTCACCAAGTTCATGAATACAACTGGCTGGCTGTGTGAGCAGTAGTTGTGGTTGTTACCAGTGGTCAGCTTGAGAGACTGGGCATTCTCTGTCTGGCCTCCAAATTGGCCAGTATGTACTCAGCGTCAACTGGTTTCAATTCATAGGAGGTTTAAAGTTTATAATATTATTATTATCCAATATTTATATAGCGCCAACATATTACATGGCCTTTACAAAGTCCATAGTCATGTCACTAGCTGTCCCTCAAAGGGGCTCACAATCTAAAATCCCTACCATAGTCATATGTCATTATAACAGTTTATAATACTAGAAATTGTACTTAAAGTGGTACTAAAGTAAAACAAAAAAATCATATTTGTTTTAAGTCCTAATACTATAATCATTCCTTTCACTTTTTAACATGGGCAGCATGGTGGCTCAGGGGTTAGCACTCTGGCTTTTGCAGCGCTAGGTCTTAGGTTCGAATCCCAGCTAGGACACTATCTGCATGGAGTTTGCAGGTTCTCCCCGTGTCTGCATGGGTTTCCTCCCACATCCCAAAAACATGCATTTAGGTTAATTGTCTTCCCCCTAAATTGACCTTAGATTATGTTAATGACATATGACTATAGTAGGGACATTAGATTGTGAGCTCCTTTGAGGGACAGTTAGTGACATGACTATGGACTTTGTACAGCGCTGCGTAATATGATGGCGCTATATAAATACTGTGTAATAATAATAATTTTGAAAAATATTTGTTTAATTGACAACCTGTAACTACCTTATCCAAAACTATCCTTTGCAGAGAACAGGATGTCCTTAATAACCGAGGCTAAAATTCATGCTTCCATCAGAATATCTTCATTTGTAGCCACCCCACTGTGTTGTCTAAGGATAAAACTACAAGTGTAAACACCAACATTAATAAAACATAAAAAATAATGACATTTTCTTATAGATTTAGAAGAGTCTTCTAGTGTTCAGCCAGAGAAAGGTAAAACCACCAGACACAGATTGGCTGCAAAGAAGAACACCTTTAAAAATCATTTAGTTATCTATTTGTCATGAAGGATTCTGTGCCTATGGCACCTTTTATTATTCTTAATATGAGGACTGTGACTTCCTTTATTTCAGGAGTTAGGGTTCATCATATCATTAGCGCCTTGATAGACAAACCACATCCCTTAATAAATCCATGTCTCTTAGACTGGAAGCAATATGATTTTGTCTCTGACAAATGGTGTTTTTTTTTATTTTTTTGTAGATTACTGCTAAAAATTTTCAATAATAATAATATGACTTCCCATCTGCAGGTGGCATTTGGCCCCTGGGGTTACTTTTTACTCCTCCAAGTGAGTGATTAGGGCATTGCAAAACTCATTAAGTCATTTTGTTAGGGTAAACTCATTTTGTAGAGTTTCAAAAAAACCTTATGGGCTCTATTTATAAAAACATGGAATCGGATATTCCCTCAAACATTCCCTGGTGAGAATGAATAACTGCTACTGAAACACAAAGATATGGAGGATTCCCACAATGAAATGATTAAGGGAATACCTGATTCTATTTATAAATAGAGCTCAATGCTTGTAATTTGTAGTTTATATGATTTTGCGTATCTTAGCAGGGGACACATAAACTTACTTTATTAGTGTCTGTGTTCTGGAGATACAGACGAGTATTAACAAGTCAATGTGTGGGAGGGAGACGGGTGTGCTCCTCTTACTAGCAACCCCAAACAATCAGGCCTGGAGGAGTAAGTACACAAACTATTTGGCTTTTTACTTTACAAATTAAGAGATGTTTGGGTTCGTTAGTGTGTTTTGTAAGCTAAGCCATCTATTTCAATTTCCCAACATAAAAGGATTCCCAGTGGGTGAAAGTATTGACGTGTGAACCTTTGTGTGCTTGGGGATTGTTTACATGCGTGTTGTGTGTATTTTAGCGTGAAACATTTAGAAGAACTAGAGCATATAAAACATGTCCTTACACTGATGAGATCTATAGGGTGGTACATCAAAAATAATACTTCTCTGATTGATCACTGCCCCACATCACAATTACATGATTCTGATCAGGTCATTCATTATGACTACCTAGCAGATTAGTAGTTGATACCATGATCCTGCAGTACCTTTGGCCCTTCATTTCCCACTAGAGGTATCAGTTTTTTATATGTATGTATATATAAGACCGACGGAGCGTCAACATGGTGCACTCTCTTACCCTTCACTTCCATTGCGATCGTTTGTTTTCCATCATAGGTGGATCTGCCAGGACGGATCCAGGAAGGACAAACAATGAGCGCTGTACACACGCCAGATTCTCATCCGATATCAGCCCTGAGCCGATTATCGTATGAGAACCAGTCTGTACATAGCCTAAAGCCGCATACACACTTGCAACTATAGTCGTTGGAAGGATCTTTCATGATCCTTTCCAACGACTAAGCACTCCACGATGGATGAACGATAATGTACATACAGCACCGTTCTGCTCTATGGAGAGGGGAGGGGGAGACCGACGAAGCAGCACCCCGCTGCACGCTCTCCCCCTTCACTGCTTTATGATCGTTCGTCGTTCATGGACCTGCCAGGACAGTCGTTTGGACGATGAACGACGCACGCTGTAAACACTTCAGATTCTCGTCCGATATCGGCCCTGAGACGATTATCGGATGAGAACCATTGGAAGTGTGTACGTAGCTTAAGTCTTGGAGTACTGTGAATCCAATGCTGCTCTTGCACAAAGCTGGGTCTCATCCTTGCCATTCAGAAGTACAGAGCAATGTGCTGAATTGTCTAGGAGTGGGGAAGGTTTTGCATGTAAGCCAAATAAATAAGTTGGCAAATTATTCATATGCTTCAGATCCAAAGCATCGTACAAAACTTTTATAATATTAACAACACTATTTACCTAGGACGTCTAAAGCCTTGTCATTCTTAATAAATTGCCAAGTCATTCCTAATAAAAAGCTTAAAAAATAATAATAAAAGCTTTTGCTGCAATATTCACCTTGAGTTTCTAGCACTGTTCTCTACTAATGTACGGCTCTGCAATCCAGCATCAGTGTTCACTGGGCCTGACCCCTAGAAACTAAGTGGACTTGCAATGGAAGGGTAATACATCACACAACCAGACAGAAGAAACTTTGGAAAAGTCAGAATGGTATATATAGAGATTTTGTGGGGGGTGCTGGGAGGAAGGTAAAGAAAGATAGCTGGGTATGGGCATTAAATAAGCTCAAAATTACATAATGTAATCATAAATCAATTTCTATAAAGTCTTAAAAAACACAACTTTTTGACATTACATGATGATCAATAGAGATCAAGTTAACTGCACTTAGTATCCCGTATATAAACCAATAAAGTTTTATTGTACATTCTCTAATAACATAGCTAATATTTTCAAAAATATTGGGACATTTTTTTTTTACATTTTCAGGAAGTATGTCACTTGCACAGTGCAAGAATTGGTGGTGTAAGAAGGAGAACCTGGAAGAAGACAAAAGAAGATGGCGGAGTCCAATATCCAGTGCCAGAAAGAAGAAGGAAGACAGGACAGCTTAAGACCTACTGGTGGGGGAATCTAGGGCTTTACACCGATAAAGGTAAGTGTCATTTTTTAACAAAAGTTCTGCTTTGAATGATCTTTTGTGCATTATTTTACGCCATCAGTCAGATGGTTCTGTGTGCTCATGTCAAGTGTGTATCAAACTCTAATAATATCTCAGCATAAGTTACTTTATATAAAAAAGTGTCTAGTGGTGTCACCCCAGTATAAACACACATTCTTTTAGTAATGGCATTTTCAGGTCAACAAAATGTGTGGTTTATACTCGAGCATATATGGTAACAATGCTGTGATTGATACTTTTTTATCTTTAGGTGCATTTCACTCATTCCTTTTGCTTTACAATACCTTGCCTATTAATACTGCAAATGGCCAGAACTGAGTAACCATATTAATCTCCTGTAGACCACATAGTTTATAAACGTTGAGCAAATTTCCCCCCAGCTGTGTCCTGTGATTCCTCCCACGAGCCTCTTTAGGCATTACAGTGTACAGTAGTAGTTTAGGGGCACACTGAACCATAAAGTTAATGTGTACCTAAACTTAACATTTTTAATTTACATAGAAGGGTAAACAACCCGTCTATGTAAGGTAAAAATGTTGGTGTGGAACATCCTTTTTAAAAAAAATAAATAAAAGGGTACAGCACCACTGCTTTAAGTCTTCAATCCTTGATCGGGAGCACAGAGCCTCCCGGGATATCTACGTCATACATCCTGGGAGGCTTTGGTTGCTACTTGCCCGAGAATATGGGGCATGCGCAGAAGGGGCATTTGTCCTC
This sequence comes from Pyxicephalus adspersus, assembly GCF_032062135.1. Classification (NCBI taxonomy): domain Eukaryota; kingdom Metazoa; phylum Chordata; class Amphibia; order Anura; family Pyxicephalidae; genus Pyxicephalus; species Pyxicephalus adspersus. Next base: position 16,962,329 of record NC_092861.1, read on the forward strand.
CTAGGGGAATAAGGTTTGCCAATCTCATGCATGCGCAGTGAGATCGTCTCCCTTTTTTTCCCCTTCACAGCGGCTACGTGACCCGATCCTGCACCTGCGCACAGCCTGATCGGGTGACGAAGAAAGAAGACCAAAGAAGAAGACGCAATTGAAGCCCGAAGATGACTCAGTGCTTGCTCTGTGCCATGACGAAGAGGAATTCCAGGACGACGCGTGACCGGATCGTGGGAAGGACTAGCGCCATCGAGGGATCTGCGGGATTAGATAAGTGTGATTTTTTCCACTTGAGGGGGAACCAGAAATATACCACTTCCGGAAGTGTCATTTTCTAAAGCGTCTTCAACAAATGATTTCTCCATACTGCAGTAAAAATTAGCAATGTGGCTAATGTGAGAGGTGAGTATTTAGGTTCTTCTTTTCAATAAACATTTGTTTATTGTTTTAATTTTAGCAACACAGCTTCTTTAACCACCTGAGCGTTACACTGAGGTCTAGATTTCTGTACCAAAAGTGATCCATTGTTTTTCATGAAATTTTTTTTTTTAAATTGTAGACCTGTAACTTACAGAAATATGTCCGAACAGGGGTTCTAGTAGATAATATGAATATAAAAAATGTATTTACTTTTATTTTTTTTTATTTTTTTGTATTGGATTGGATACCGGAGTTTGTATTCAATCCAATACAAAATGAGCGTTTTGAATTTACCAGTTATGTACTTTGTATTAATTTTATATTATTTTGTATTGGATTGGATACGCAAGTTTGTATCCAATCAAATACAAAATATAAATTTGAATTTCCAAGTTATTTACTTTTATTTTTTTATTTTTTTTGTATTGGATTGGATACGCAAGTTTGTATCCAATCAAATACAAAATATAAATTTGAATTTCCAAGTTATTTACTTTTTTTTTATTTTTTGTATTGGATTGGATACGCAAGTTTGTATCCAATCAAATACAAAAGATAAATTTGAATTTCCAAGTTATTTACTTTTATTTTTTTATTTTTTTTGTATTGGATTGGATACAGGAGTTTGTATTCAATCCAATACAAAATGACAGTTTGAATTTACCAATTACAAACTTTGTATTTATTTGAATTATTTTGTATTGGATTGAATACAGGAGTTTGTATTGAATCCAATACAAAATGAATGAATGAGTTTCTATTTGAATTTCCCGCACACGCGCCAACGTCATCACGCACGCAGGGAGAAGCCTTCCGGTTTTTTTTCTCCACCGGACGGCTTCTCCCTGCAGAGATCATCCGGCGCTGGACGAAGACGGACGTGGACGATCAGCGGGACCAGGTAAGATGCTGGCCGGTATCTTGTGTTCCGCCGGCCGGTATCTTGCCGGCCGGGCGGCGGAACGCAAGATGCCGGGCTGCGGAACACAAGATACCGGCCGGCATCTTACCGGCCCCGCTGGCACCCGACGCTGGAGAGGGAGATCGACGGACGACGATGGACGGAGGACGACGCTGGAATAGGAAAACGACGCTGGAATCCTTACCTCCATGGTCCCGCTGGATGTGCACAGCGGGACCATGGAGGTAAGGATGTGACAAAATTACGGGGATAACCATCCTAGCAATTTTTTTTTGCCCGACCTTCGTACGGGCATACCGGCTAGGTGGTTAATGGTGGACCTAAGTACATTTACATTACATATTCAAAAATAATGTCAGGGTGTATTTCATTATGCTGGAATAATATCATTTATGGCTGTACCCTTATGAATATTGAAGGTTACCAGGGCCCAGCAAGGATATTTATATTTTTCTTAGCTATGTTTATAGTGCATGCATGATAAAGATTTATTGTTTTGTATATAGGACAAACTGGGTGTAATTATATATACAGCTGTTATTTTGATTGTGCAGCTGAGATATTGTTAACAAAATTAAAGTAAAACTCCAGCCCAGTAGTTTATTTTGTACTTTGTTTGTTGTTATTTCCCAATGAAAAATTACTTCTCCCACTTCCTGGCCTAGTTACAGTGATCACCAAAACAGGAACTGAAAGTGATCTCTGTAATAGGGATACAGACTAAACATTAGAGACATTTTTATATACTGCTGAAAACGAAGACTAACATCTTTATTTTTAAATTTTATTCTTTAAAAATATAAATTTTACTGTGAAGAATGTCATATAAACTTTTTTCTGAAATGATCAATAGTTAACATGATAGAAAACTCCTCTACTGCTATGAGTGATCAGAACCTTTCATTTTACATGTACTTCTGTATCCTATACAACAGTTGTCCATACATTTGTGTAGAATACAGACATTCGCAGTAGTCCATACACTTGTGTAAGGTACAGATGTACATACCACTCTATAGGTATGTATGGTACAGATAGACGCAATAGTCCATACAGTTGTGTAGGCCATAGATGTACACAGGTGTATACCATTCTGTAGGGTATACACACCAATCCATACAGTTCTGTACCTCTATACAGTTTTGCAGAGTACAGATGTACATACCAGTCCATACAATTCTGTAGGGTATAGAAGGTCACACCAGTCCATACAGTTGTGTAGGGTACAGATATACACAGTAGTCCATACAGTTGTGTAGGGTACAGATATACACAGTAGTCCATACAGTTGTGTAGGTACAGATATACACAGTAGTCCATACAGTTGTGTAGGGTACAGATATACACAGTAGTCCATACAGTTGTGTAGGGTACAGATGTTAACACCAGTCCATACAGTTCTGTGGGATACAGGTAAACATACTAGTTTACACAGTGCTGTACGATATAGGAGTACACACCAGTTCATACAGTTTTGTAGGATACAGAGGTACATTCCAGTCCTCATACAGTTCTTTAGGGTATGGATGTACACAGCTCCAAACTATTGGAGGGTATAGAAGTATGCACCACCCTATACAATTCTGTAGGGCAAATAAATACACAACACTCCATAGAGTTCTATATGTTACAGATAGATACAATGCTCCATAAGTTCTGTAAGGTATAGATGTACACAGGTTTATACCATTTTGTAGGGTATAGAAGTACACAATATTCCATACAGTTGTGCAGATTACACACGTGCACACCAGACCATACAGTTCTGTAAGGTACAGATAGACAAAATGCTCCATAAACCCTTTAGGGCAGGGGTCTGCAACCTGCGGCTCTTCAGCCTCCTTGTTGTGGCTCCCTTCGGCTGCCGCGGGGAAATCTATCCGGTATTCTAATGAAAAAAATCTACCAGTGAAATAAATCTACCACGGGGCGTGTACAAATGGGTGTGTACAATGACATCCCCCTCCTTTGGTTTAATTTATTTCAAAGTAGGCCTACACATGCACACTTGTAACAGGTAAAATTAAAAAAATATTAAAACTTTTAAAAGTTTATAAACTGTGGTATGTTTTGCGGCTCCAGACTATTTTTCTTTAGTGGAAGAGGAGGCAAAATGGCTCTTCTGATAGTAAAGGTTGCTGACCCCTGCTGTAGGGTATAGATGGACACAGGTTCATACCATTCTGTAGGGTATGGAAGTACACAGTCCATACAGTTGTCCAGGTTACACATGTGCACACCAGACCATATAGTTCTATGGAGTACATACCAGTTCTCACAGTTCTGTAAGGTATGAACAATGTGTATTTACAAAGTATACAGCAAACCTCCTACTGTAAGAAAGTACAATGGTCCATACAGTTCTGTAGGGCAAAGCTATATGCCAGTCTGAAGTTTTGTAGGATACAGATGTATATAATACTAGTCCATATAGTTGTGATCCATACAGTTCTGTCCACAAGGAGCCATGTGGTTCCCGTAAAACGAAGATGTGGACACCAGTCAATAAAGTCTCATTAGATACATTTACACACCAGTTTATTCATTGTTAAGCTGTCATGGAGGATTGATGACACTGGTGGTCTAAGCTCAGTGCCATTTTCACACTCCGACCCTCTCATGTGCTGCTTGTGGTTTTAGGTGAAAAGGATAAACCACTGATGACTTCTCGACCTTGTCAGACTGTTGAAAGATTTTTAAAAGGACTGTATTAGCTCAAACATCATTCACCCTAGACCATGTCTGCAGGATTTATACTCTGGCAAACAAGACCAGAGCTAAGTGTGAGCTGTTTGATCTTCCCACATTGTGTTTTGTGAGGAGATGCAGAATGCACAGTACAAAGCAACTGCAAGATAAAAATGATCTGTACATAGGATAGACAAGCTCCCCATACATGAACACCAGTGGGGGTTATTGACCTTTATTGGTGTGAGAGTTTTTAACCTAGTTGTGTGCTAATCTGTACAATGTACAATGTGCTTGGTGGGACCTGGTATGCAGATGTTGTAGCTATTCATTATTAAATTTATAGTGGTGAAAAGCTATTGCATATTTAAACTTTCTGGACCACAATGGCTATTGTACCCTTTGTCTACTCACTTTGCATTAAAGGTGTCCCCCTTTCCTTTATACAATATAGGTACTATATATTTCTTTTAATGAATACCCAGTGGTAGTGGCATTCCCTGAAAGGTCTGCCATGCAAAATTACGGTATTTACCCAGAAGTCTATTAATTTCTGAGAAGCTTGTTTGCACACATTTCCCACGTAACATTGTCTAAAGTCTCCCTGCCCGTACCTGTACTGTTGTCCTAGTGAATATAAATATACCCCAAATCTCAGCTTTCTCTACCATGCCATTTATTAAACTAGGTAAAAGTTTTGCAAAGTTTGGTTGCGCAATAAAACCTATTGTAGAGTTTTTACATTGTGAGCAGAACCAAAGCCCTCTGGCTTATGAGGTTCAGGTGCAAAATCATACTGTGAATGGGGCAATCCTCATGGACGACAAAGGCTGTGTGACTATTCACGGGAAGGGATTATCATTTATGAGTTTGCTCATCTGAGTTTACAATCTAAGAGATGGGAAGCATAGTCTACAACAAACACAACAAAGGAACTCTAGCTAATTAGCGTAGGTTAAAAGAGGGCAAGATGGATAGGTGGGTTTTGAGGGTTTGTTTAGATGTCTTAATGGTAGAACAAAACATAATGGGATGAAGGAGATAATTCCAAAGAATAGGGACAACACTAGAGAGGTCTTGGAGCTGTGTGTGGGAAGAGGTTATGAGTGACGATAATATTATTAGGACTAGAGAGGGTCTTTGGAGGTGTATTTATGTATGGGGTTGTAAATACTGATGGTACATGAGCAATTATGTGCTTTAAGGTTAAACACAAAACCTTTAAATTTGATTATGAGAATAATAAAAGCCAAATAGGAGGTTTGCAGAGATGAACAACAGATGAAGAGTAATAGAAGGATGGATAAGGCTAGCTGCAGAGTTCCTGATAGATTATAGAGGTAAGATTCTAGTTGGTGGAATACAAGATGAAAGATAGTCAAGCTAAGAGGTGAAAGCCAGGGGTAGACATCAGAAGGTGCAAAGTGTACAGCAGATCCTCCACAGCCAATGGGGACCCAATGAAGTCAGTTCGTCAGGTCAGTTCTGCACAATAACCTACTGTTGGCTATGTATGCCAGTAATGCATATACCAGGTGTTTGGTGGTCTCGGAGGATTAAGAATGTGCTCATTTAGGAGATGATGCCTTGGTGGAAATGGCAATAAATAGAGATGTTCTGAATCTGAAAGTAAGAGGGAGTGCAGAGTCAAGAATGACCCAAAACCCATAGGGTGTGGAAAATCACTTGCATATGTTTAGAAAGATGTCAGAGAAGGTTTTAAAAAGGGGGGGATTTCTACCCAATGCCCTTCCTTAATGTTATGGTGCCATTTACCAGAGTCCAAATTCCCATTTCTGAGCTTGACTAGGGCCACTCCATGATGCTGATCGGGGCTGGGGCAACATTGGGACACAGTCAGGGACAGAGCCTTCGTTGAAGCACTTAGGGACTAGAGCTCAAAGGCATATCTAGTGGTTGGAGTGCACAAATGACTCAGCCCTGCCCAAAACCCAACATAGTGCGCTGAAATCTCGACTCCATTGGAGAGGCTGACCTGAGTCCTGCATAGCCCAGAAGATGGGACAGCATCAATAAGGGGGCAGGGTGAGAGATGACATCATGTACCTTCTGTGGTTTACAAATTACCCCTCTACACACTAGTAATGACCCTCCCTGATATAGAAACGTATCCCCAAAGTAATAATAGGGCTAGATATAAAATAGACACAACCAGCTTGCAGAAGTAATCAGCGTTTCTGGTATAGTAACAAATCCCTCTTCCTTTTCTGCATAAAAATGAACCCAGCCATTACCCACTCTAGTGAATAAAAAAACCTATGACAATCTATAATATATAAAAAGCCCTCCGACCACCCCCCAAAAACATCACCTACCCGCTCTTGTTTGCTGACTTGAGCCTCTATGTTCTGGGTTATCTGCTGCTGCTGCACTGCTTCTTCCCTGGGCCCTATGTAGCTAATGTACGCCACTTAACCGGAAAGACAAAGCAGAAAACTTTGGTTTCAAACGCAGTTGTAGTGGCAGTGCCAAATAAGCCAGGGAGGAGAGAGCTTTTATTTCTAGCAAGGAGTTGCCATTGCAGGCCAATGCTTGCTATAGGAGAACTAGGGAAACCACAGTCTTGCTGGCACAATTGGGTGACACAGGATTTGCCAGCAGAGGGAACATGGAAAAGGGTCGGGAATATGACACCCTCCAGCTCAGGAGCGCCCAAGCACTATGCATGTACCACTGGCCTTGTTTCTCATATTGTATAGGAAGAAACATCATCTGCTGGCTCCATTAATTTTTCCCAGAAACTATGCTCTAATAGAATCAGAGGGTCAGAATCAGAATCCATAAGTCTGTATATGCAAAATCACTATGAATATGAATACACAGTATATATATATATATATATATATATATATATATATATATATATATATATATGAAAAATTTACTCTCAGCTTAATGGAACAAGTTTATAATTTCCATTTAATTTTTAATTTTACAAGTCACAAACATGACTCCATATAAATGAAGCAGAGGGAGGAGGGTTAAAAAAACAAGGTTTAATGTGATCATTTTTTTATTCTAAATCCTGAGACAAACACCAACACTTTTGTATGTGAATAGAGACTTCCATGAAATGCTGTATTACTTTCATCAGCCATTGTGTAGCTTCATCCACATCACAGGCAGATTCTATTATGTAGCTGGTAATCGCTGTCTTCAATATAAGCAGATACTGCACAGAATAAACAGAGATCATATAATTACATGTCATTGAATTAGCTGAATCTATCGGGGTTATGGCATGTAAACTTCATTATGATAACAGGGTGTGACTGTCAGATCAGGGACATGTGATATGTTGGAGGGATTATTCCTCAATCACACACTCAATGTGAGAAAACACAGAATTGCCCCAGTTTCTAACCAATGATAGAAGATTTTCAAAGCAGTTATACGTATACACTTGGGGTATATTTATAAACACTTAGCATACTGATTTGTTCAACAAAAAATTCTTGTTTTATCAGTCTGTGTGAACTGAGATTGGTAACTGTTATTCAGGTAAATGCGTTAAATACACTGAAGGTATTCAGTAAACACAGGTAAAAAAAACATCCCTATTTAATGTACAGCGCTGCATAATATGTTGACGCTATATAAATCCTGTTTTTTTATTATTATTAATAATAATAATAATAATAATAATAATAAAAATAATAATAATAATGTAAATTGGTTATTTAGTAGGTGTTATTCTCAATTCGTCCAATAGGTGGTACTGTGTTCATTTTCATTAACAGTAAACACAAGTGTATTTTTTGTAAAGTAAATCAAGCCCTGCAGCACCTAGTGGAAGAATTGAGAATGACACCCCCTATAAATCAAAGTATTTGTACATTTTTTTATTATTATTAATATTATTTTTATTGTTAAACAGGATTAATAGAGCTCCAACATATTACACAGCGCTGTACATTAAATAGGGGTTGCAAATGACAAACAGGTCCGGACAGTGACACAGGAAGAGAGGACCCTGCCCAGTCTACTGAATTATTTAGGTAAATTTGTCCAACTCAGTTCGATCAGAACATTAAACCAAGAAAACTTTTCTGTTCACAGATAATACAATACGATAACTGAACAATGAATTTAACATTATACAGTTAACAATAACAAGTTAGTACTAGGTATAATTTTAGGAAAATGTATTTGGTAAAATTGCAAATGTGGAAACTCACCATTTCATTACTTAGTAACTAAGGCAACATTTTATTTACATCTACTTTTAATGTTATTTTCTAAATGTATTGTTGTATTTATTTTGATTTTCTTCTTCTTATATATATATATATATATATATACACATAAATATACACATAAACTGCAAAACTACAGTGTGTGGGATCTATAGGAGTACCAATGCTGGAAGATATATGGCAACCCATAAGTTGGTTTCCCTGTAGGCTTTGCCATGGCACTGCCCTATCTCTAGGGGACAATACTTATATCCATGGATGGCCTTAGCAATATAAGCAAGCAGTGCTCTTGATTATTAACGGTGCTTTTAGTTGATGGTCTCCTTCTTCTGTTCCTATGAAAAAGTTAAAATTTAGGTATTGTGTGTATATTTTTATATTTTTAAACTGATGTTTTGCCCTTTTTTTAATATTAATTAAACATTTCTATACATTGGTATCATTGTACAGAACAGGCTTTGTAAAGGAAAAAATAGATGCTGTTTTCCTTCAGGCTCTTTCTCTCACGAGTTACATCTCTATATGCCCCATGTGAACTGAGCAGGCAGGAACAGCAAAAGGCAGGGACAAATGATCCAATTTTCTCAATTTTCTCTATGTAAGCTTGAGTTACTGAGCTCTGTAAACAGCATGCTTTTTCAACCCTGCAGTTAAACACAGGCATGTAAACGCCTGAAAACTAGGCTAGAGCTCCACCTGCTGGCCATGGATGTAAATATCAAAATGCGGAACTGGATCCAGATTATTCTTTGCATCATATTTAAGATTCTGCAAATGGAGATGTCAGCTTAAGATGCTAAATGTCAATAATGAGGTAAAACCAGGTGGAGTAAATATGGCAAGATTTGGCTTCTTATAAATAAGTCCCCACCAATACATAGTTATTTTCAGGGAGTACCCTTTTACCATTGTTTGAAAAACCTCAGCAAGGTGACGGTTCACAAAGCATAATGATTTTACTGTTGTAAATGCCAAAGTAAAAAAAAAAAAGTGATGACTACTCATCAGGCGTGGTGGATTGGCCCTCACTAATGACAGTGGTCACCAGGAAATCAGGAGGACAAATCTATCTAGCCAGTCATAGGGAGAAGTAAAAAAAAACTTGACAAACTTTTTAACCCTTTTTATTTTTTTTTACACAAAATGGCTTTAAATAGTGTGCAATATGTTGACGCTTTAGAAATAAAAATTAATATTAATATTGTTGAATATATTTTAGTGCTAAAATCAATATTACATTAGACTGGGGGGAAAAATCAGAGCAACAGAATCCTGGAAGATTTTTTGGAAAAATCTGCCACCTGCTGCCTGACAGTGGAATAGCACCTCAGAGATTGTTGTCTCTACAGTACAGAGAAATACTGAAACTATGACCCCATAGCATTATTGAAAATTTTGTTATTATCAAACAGGATTTATATAGCGCCAACATTATGCAGCACGGTACATTAAAATGGGATAGCAAATGACAGACAGATACAGACAGTGACACAGGAGTGACACAGGCCCGTTCAGTGCAGTGACTTGCAGTGTTTTACCACCTGACTGTTCACCCATAGTATTTTTCACATAATGATAAAATATAAGAGGCCATTATAATTAATATTATTATAATTATTATTATTAAACAGTATTTGTATAGCACCAATATATTACGCAGTGCTGTACAATAAATAGGGGTTTCACAGAAGAAGGAGAGGACCCTGCCCCGAAGAGCTTACAATCTAAGAGGTGGCGATGATGCAGAATTCTGATCTTGAAGCTCTAAAGTAAATGGAATTAAGTGTTTATGATTTTCGCTCATCAATATGTACAGCAGTCTGTATTCCTGATATAGTTAATTAGCAACCAAATTATTGCAGATTGGCTGCTGTGATGTGAAGTCTTCCTGGATCTGGCATATAATGACGCTGGTTACTAGCCAGGAGAAAGTCCTGTAATAAATAGTAAAATACAGAGAAGTCTATGCACATGCTGCACTTAATCTCTTTCAGTATTTACCGGCTCAGGACTAATGCTACTGCAATAATTATATGGATTAAATACAGGACAGGTGGACACAGCAGAACTTTTTTCCAATACCCTGGGGTCATCCCATGTTTGTCTGTATTGTACGAGATGGTTAGGCGATTACCAACATTCACATTTCTAATCACATTGAAAGATAAGGCTTTCATTAAGAGACATTATAGTAGGGGTGTGTTATCATGTATTATGCACAATGTACTGATACACACGCGGTCCATATACCTTTTCCTTTCCTATGAGTCCTAAATGACTTATATGGTCAATCAGCTCATTAAAAAAAACATTAAAACATTTCTTGACCCTTTAACGCAACATAATGCATGTGTGTCCTGGTATTCGTTATTATGCAGTGTGTTGTTAATTGTGTTGATGTATGTAGGATTTATTGAACACAATGAGCTTAATTTATCAAAGCTTTAAGACTGGAGAAGATAGACTATCACGGTAAGAACCTAGGTCATCCAGCAAACTTGGAATGCATCTGGTCCTGGATTGAAAACATACAAATAATAGCATGTGATTTTAAGAAAATCAATTTGCTGGATCGCCCAGGTTCTACCATGATAGTCTAATCATCTCCAGTCTTAAAGAGCTTTAATAAATCAGATCTACTACGTGTGAATACGGGTCAGACCGAAGACCTGGGGCCCACCAGAGGAGATAAGAAGAAGGGCCCACCAGAAGGCATAGCTTTCCTGGCACAGTGGCATTTTCTTGTACATTTTGGGATCATAAAACTCTGGCACAATAAATGGATGATATGATATTTCTGTAAACTAGTCCAACCATGGGTAGAATTCCATTGTAGGAGAAGAACAGGTTGTTCAAAGACATCCATGTCTAAGTCATCTCTCTGTTCTGAGACATCGCATTTGTGTTTTTTTCTTTTGTTGGCACTGGAAGAACACAAAAAAGCAGGAGAAAAAAAAAATCCTGGAGCAGCTGTAAATCCAGGATGGAAAGGAGGCTCATTGATTGTTACAGGAAGCGACTAACATCAGTTATTTCCAAGTATTAAGCTGAGGGTGCCAAACATTTTGTCCAGGCTATTTTTGACGTTTTGTGTGGAATGTCTTGATTTTTTTTCTCCAATATATCTATATATATAATTTCTACATAGATATTTAACTCTCTAAAAGCTGATCACTTTCACATTAAATTGGTAGTCCCCGGCTTAAGGACATCCGACATACGGACACCTCCTAGATAAGAACAGGGCTGAAGGAGGGAGGGGCGGTTTGCATGACTTGCAGAAGAAATCTTTTGCTAAATATAGCAAATCCTAAGGAGTGAGCTCTTCTGCAACATCTTGTAACTCTTTAATGACCAAGACACACTCTGCAGTTGTTTCTTTTTGCATATCAAAGCACAGCTTGCTCCAGAAGGTAATGAATGTCTAGGCTCCATAAAGTTTTTGCTATGTTTGTGATTAGCTCACAGTGAGGATTTTATACAGTAACTGACACCATTCTGCCTAAAAATATATTGAGACAAACATCTGTCCTAAATGCATTTATTAAAATAATGTACCTGTTCCGACTTACATACAAATTCAACTTAAGAACAAACATACAGTACATATTTTGTATGTAACCCGGGGACTACCTGTACAGACTACAGTTTACCTTCAAGAGTCATTCAGACATTTACATTGCATTATGTTGTGTTTCTTCTTGCAGGTTAACATGCTGTATTTGGTGTATTGATATGCATTGTAAAATAAGGCAGCCTATTCATTTTGTATGCAGTGCCAGTATTCTGGTTGCAACATTTTTTCAACATACAATGCACCACAATACACAGATGTGCATTACACATAAACATATGTGCCCTGTGGTTGGTAAGGTGTGTTCGAGAGACAAGATTGTAAGCTCTTCGGGGCAGGGTCATCTCCTCCTGTGTCACTGTTTGTATCTGTCTGTCATTTGCAACCCCTTTTTAATGTACAGCGCTGTGTAATATGTTGGTGCTATATAAATACTGTTTATTATTAATGGTACTAATAATAATAATACTTCACTTTGGTCTCTTTAATATAAACCCCTATTTAAAGTGAAGCGCTGCGTAATATGTTGGCGCTATTATTAATAATATTATTCATACAGGAATATTCTTTATATTCCAGAATAGCACACAGAACAGTAACACTGATACATAAAGCCAGGCTGGACATTGATTCAGGGAGCCGGTGCCTTCCTCCCAGAATAATGCCCAGATTTGGGGTGATGTTGTGGTTACAGATGTATTAGGGTGATGTCATCTGTACGCCTTTTCATGCTCTGTGTACTCCGGGACTCGGAACATCTGTATCCTGTTATTGAGAGGAAATCCACCAAGAAGATTACCTTTAAACTGCTCAGGTACAGGACAAAGAGTCATTCATTGTAGAACACAGGGCCCATTGACAGGACATCAGTGTCCACAATGAATGGCAAAAGCTGCGTCTCCACCAGCTGATAAATGCCTTTGTGGACGCAGAGATTCCTGCTTGGGAATGTAAGAAAATGAGATCATCTAGAAAGTAATAGTGAACAAAGACATGGAAGGGAATATCTGTAAACCATTAGGGAATTATCTAATTATTTCACTCATTTTCACATTAAAACCACAGTAGCTCTATTCTTCTTTTTGAAACAAGAACGTGAGTCTAATAGGAAAAAAAAGCATGTAGTTTAAAAATGATTAGTTATTAAAGCGATTAATAAGACCCTGTCTCTAAATTAATTGGAGGTAAAGCACTGACAAATCAAGAATTTTAATTGCTTATTGGTGGTGTTATTACTTCCTATACAGTAAATATTTTTTTAGTTACTTGTAAGCAATCCACAAAAATTTTTTTTGTAAGTATTAATTGATTTGTTATAATTGTGATTGTGATGGCTTATGTTTACCCCATTTTGAAATATGCATCACTTTGTATAGATACAATTTATAGATCTCAATCTAAAGTTCCTGATGAAATGGATTCTATCTACGAAACGTGTCGAACATCCACTGAGATATACTTTTGGATGCATTGTTTTTTGCAAAGTGTTAATAAAATATATTGAATATTATTTTAAAATGATAGCTGTGGAGTTTGTTTGATGAAATATACCTTAAAAGTCCCATGATTTTACCTATTTTCTTCAGGAGCCAGTTTCCTAGTACAAGCTCCTTCCTTCTTAAATGCCATAGTCCTCTTGCCTTCTGGGAGGCTCTAACTACTTTCTGTGCTGGTCTAGCTCTTTCACTGCTCCCTATACAGGTAGTACCCGAATAAAGGACATCCAACATATGGACGACTCCTAGATACGAACGGGGCTTCCCTGCTTATTCTTTTTCAGGACGGAGGCTTGATTGAGGGGGCGGTTGGTATTACTTGCAGAAGAAATCTTTTGCTGTTCTGCAAGCTTTTGTAACTCTCTATTGACCAAGACAAACTCTGCTGTTTTTGTTTTTTTGGGGATATTAATGCCCAGCTTCCTCCAAAAGGTAATGAATGTCAAGGCTCCCTAAAGTTTATTTTTTTTTACTTTGTGATTAACTCACAGTGAGGATTTTTTACAGTAACTAATACCAAACTGCCTAATAATATGTTCAGACAAACATTTGTCCTAATTGCATTAATTAAAATAATGTACCTGCTTTAAATGTACCTTGCATTTAGCAGGGGATCCCCAAGATGTTTGAATTATTTAAAGGTTTCCTCTGGGGTAACAAGGTTGCAAAAAGCTGGATTACAATGTCACTTGAATGACAGCTCTAAATCTCTTGGTGGTGCTAACATCACATTCAAGATGGTGCCACTAAGTAAGGTTTTCTGGATGTCTATATTAAGGAGATTCACAGGTTTATAACTTGCATAAAGGGAATATTAAATCTTTTGGACAGAAAGCTAGTGAAACAAATGTTCTGATGACATTGCACTGGATTTTTAAATTTTTAGATATAGCGGGTTTTTAGTTGTTGTGTTTTTCTGCATTGGACGGATTGCCAATTATTTCCATCCTGGAGACATCCAGGGGTTCACAAGACAGGAAGGGAGAGAATTTTTCCCACATTGAGGCTCAGCTATAAAAACCCTGCAGGGGTTTAATTAATTTCCTCTTCTATGCAATGTTTAAAAAATGTTTTTGCTCGATATAAAAAGCACACACAACAAGGAAATAAAATTGAGCCTCACTTGTTCCACCACCCATCAGACCCCCAGATCTTTGTCTTCTACCTATTACCTCAATCAGGATCAAATGTGGCATTTCCAATTTTATGAAATTCCTGATCCCCCACCATGATTCCTGGGTCCATCTTCTGGATCTTAAGTACAGTAGTGATTTAGGAGATGGTGAAATTACAACCCCTCGAATACACCATTCTGGTTAACAGCACAGGGTATACAGAAGAGGAGCAGAGAAAGTTCAAACTCCATAAAAAGTTCAAGCTTTGTCCATATGGGTGACAGGTTCCTGTTTACTTGGTAAATATTCCTAAATGTACCCAAGAATTATTGATTTTTACTTTCATTGTCCTTTCACAAATTTGTTCCTAGAAGACAAAGAACAGAAAGATAATGAGTAGTATTTCAACATATACAACATATACAACAGGATTTGTTCTTTTAATGCTAAGGATGTTTTGTAGCTGCTTTTATGCTCAGAGCTTGGAGAATTCATAAAACAACCTCAACATTACCAGAACAATTTCAGTTGAAGGAGACCAACTATTACTGGATATAGAATGACCTGGTGCAATGAGATCCTTCACAAAGCCTATAGAAGACATAGCCAGCAGGTGGCAGTAATGAGGACTTGTACCATCACATGTCTGGGTACTAAGTTTTAATTCTGCACTGTACTAACATCATAGTAAAACCCATTAATTATAATAACAATAATAATATTATTATTATTATTATTATTATTATTATTAATAATATCAATGTTTCATTGTTGTATTGAGGTATTTGCATTACCTGTTTAAAAAAAGCATCCTCAAAAAAGGGTGAATAGCCTTTTTTAATCTTCTTCTTACATGACAATGATTAGTATTATTAGTATTTAAAAGAGCAATAATAATAATAGTGCAATACTACAGTGTGAGCTACCAATCAACCAATCACAAAGGTGAGCTTGTAATAACAGAATTATGAAACTGTCGGATCTGACTCATTGGGCCTGATTTCTTAAAGCTCTTCAAGGCTGTGGAGGATAAACTTTCATCAGTGAAGCTGAGTGACCCAGCAAACTTGGAATGGATTTTTTAAAAGCAATTTGCTATTTGTTAGCAAATGTTTTGAATCCTGGACCAGATCCATTACAGGTTTGCTGGATCACCCAGCTTCACTGATGAAATGTTATCCTCTCCAGTCTTGGAGAGCTTTCATAAATCAGGCCCATTATCTCAAAGTGGCTCTGGGCTACTGGGTTCATCAGTGATATGAAACAAGCATGCAGCAAGAAAAGTCTGAAAACCTTGATTTATCTTATGTGTAAATTTGTTCCAGGTTAGTGATAGTTGGGTCCTAAAGAAAATATGGCAGCTCATATATTCATACTCTCTAGTCTCTAGTCTTGTACCCACAATTAGACAGAAAGGGAGTTTAGAATGGATTTACCATTTTATTATTCATTATGCATAATAAGGTAAATATAAAAATAAGGCATGTAAAAGCCAATCTATACACAATTTATTCTTAAAAGTGAGTAACCAAAATCAGACAGCACTGACATCATCAAGTTACTGCTGCCTGAACAGTGTGTGTGTGTCTGTTGTACATAGACCTCAATAGCTGCAGCTGAATATTACAGAAAGAAATAGATGAATTATTATTACTGATACACCCCAGCAACTTATGCCTTATTAGCTAGTCCTATGTAAAGTTTTAAACAAAATTAAACAAAACACAACTACTAATGCATATAACAGGTGAAAAGGGGAAGTAAAAAAGTTTCAAACTGTACTTGGGTTAAGCGTATGTAAAGGCAAAACTTTTTTCTAGTGCTGTATTGTTTGTCCTCCCTACAAGTTTGTAGGTTTATTTCCACTTGCATCTCGAGGACAGGAAGTGTAGGAAGGAAATTTCCCAGAAAGACACAGATACCAAAAATAACCTGATAGGGGTTTTTACCTTACTAATCCACTTACTGCTCTAATCTAATTTATATATATATATTTTTATATATATATATATATATATATGTATATATCTTTTTTTATGGAACATTTTGTCTATACTTACACTTAAACACTGAACTTTCATCGACTTGGCAGACTCAGTATATGTCCTCCGTCTCTTCAAATTCTGTTTCCCATCTGCTAATCGTTTTTTTTTTTCTTTTAGTACCCTGACTTTTGCACCATAAAAAGGAGTGGGGTGTGGGGAGAAAGTGACTGCCACACACATGGGCACATCTGTGACTGTCTGGCAAATAAATTCTACATGATCTTGAATTCTATGAATTCTCAATGAATTCTACAGGATCTCACAAACATTCCAGATTAATTTAAAATGTCACAGAACAATTTGCGTTCATAAAATGTTGCAACAGGAAATGATTTAGGCAATGTTAGTAAATAAGAATAAGTGTTATTATAAACTTTTTACAGCGTGTAAAGAGGGAAAAAATCCCAGGTGAAACCAATCTGTGTTTTCTAATGACTTCTGGTAAACTGCGACTAAGCTGAACATTGAGAAACTTACTTGCAGTTTCTTTCCTGCAATCCTTGCTGCAAATCCTCACTGCCCTTGATGTGTCATTATTCAGAATAAGATTTGATTTGTGTTGGTGGGTGTGAGGATTTGTTTAATACTGATGCCTCATAGGTCAGCTATTCATTTGCATGAGATATGTGTGGAAATGCCCATCTTGCATCATCTATGCATTTAAAAAATAGGTTCTAGATAATCAGATTAGAGACAATGGGGCTGATTTATTAAAGCTCTCCAAGGCTGGAGAGGATACACTGTTATCAGTGAACCTGGCTGATCCAACAAACCTGGAATATATTTTTTTAAAGTAATCTGCAAATTATTAATATTAATATTATTATTAATATTATTATTAATAAATATTATTATTATTTTTATTAATAATATTAATAAACAATATTTATATAGCGCCAACATATTACACAGTGCTGTACAATAAATACGGGTTGCAAATGACAGACAGATACAGACAGTGACACAGGAGGAGAGGACCCTGCCCTGAAGAGCTTACAATCTAAGAGCTGGAGGAAGTAACACAAAATAGGAGAGGCTTTTTGTTAGCAAATGTTTTCAATCCTGGACCAGATCCTTTGCAGGTATGCTGGATCACCCAACTTCACTGATAAAAGTATAACCCCTACAGCTTTGGAAAGCTTTTATAAGTCAGGCACGTTGTGTTGAAATACATGTTACCACAACCTGCCTGAAACAAAAATTTCAAGGAAATGTTAGAAATGCCTTTTTTTGCAGAATACTTTATGATGTCATAGAGAAAAATTGTCTGATCTTCTCAGCTTCCATGAACACTTAAAATTGCACAACTTGAATTTAATATACCTTCTGAAAATTCCTTTAGAAAACAGTGCAAAGCCGGATAACCTACTGTTGTTTTTATAAGTAATCCCTCTACAGGCATGTATAATAGGGATGAGCGAGAAGGCCTCTGGCAGTCTTTCAAAAATTTCCTCGAACTTCCGATGGGTCTGCGAAATTTTGGCAGACCAATTTTTGGGAATTCTAATAAAGTCAAAGGGCGAATTTAAACATTTTTAGCAAAGCCTCTATACATGTTAGAACCACCGAATTTGCTAGGTATGTGTAGGAGAACAGTGGCAACAAGGCAAAAATACAAAAGTTCCAAAAGACCTTGTGGTTTTCCAGAAAATGGCAGGTAAAGTGACAGCAGGTAAATAGGATTTTTGCACGATGGACAGCGTACAGAAGGCAGAATAAACATTGGGACATTGAGAAAGGGTGAACTCAACCCACTGGCAACAGTCACTGCCATCAAAACAGCAAGAGACCGCATTGCTATTTAATGTACGCACCCCTATTTAATGTACAGCACTGTGTAATTGGTTAACGCTATATAAATCCTGTTTATTAATAGGAATATTAATCATAATTGCTAGCTGGCATCATGACCTGGATGACATGTGTTAGGAATGCCACCCATAAAATTGTGGAGAAATAGTGCAGTGACATTAGGCAAAAGGATGGAGGACCAGAGACGGAGCGTGGATCAGCAGGAGCAGTAACAATGTGTGGCCTCTGGTCAGCTATCGCCAGGGATACTGCATTGGTAAGAGTCGTGGAGAGCTGAGTGTAGAAATGTACAATATTAGTGAATAGAAAACTGACAGGTGCCAGCAGCAGCAGTGGGAGGCGGTGGGCCTGAGAAGGAGCGGGGACAATATTGGTAGCTGGCATCTAGAGCTGGGTGTAGTGCATCATCCATGCCACCCAGAAGTGTACAATATTAGTGAATAAAGTACTGACAGGAGGCAGCAGCAGCAGCAGGTGAAGGCGGTGGCCCTGAAAAGGAGCATGGACCGCCTTGGTAACTGACATCTAGAGCTGGGTGTAGTCCATCATCAATGCCACCCAGAAATGTACAATTTTAGTGAATGGAGTACTGGCAGGTGGCAGCAGCAGGAGGAGGCGGTGGGCCTGAAAAGGAGCATGAACTGCATTGGTAACTGGCATCTAGAGCTGGGTGTAGTGCATCGTCAATGCCACCCAGAAGTGTACAATTTTAGTGAATGGAGTATTGGCAGGTGGTAGCAGCAGCAGGATGAGGCGGTGGGCCCTGAGACGGAGTGGGGACCGCATTGGTAACTGACATCTAGAGCTGGGTGTAGTCCATCGCCGGGTCAGACCAGTGAAGGGTCAGACCAAGATGTTTTGTGCGCCAGCACTGTTCCTGTGGTGCTGGAAGCGGTATGAAAGTAGACAATATTGCTAGTTTGCATCATGAAGTGGATGAATGCCACATTTTCCGGTGACAGTCATGATTGGTTGTCTGTGACCACCCTGCCAGCGGCACTAAAGGTTCTTTCGAACAGAACACTGGATCCTTGGCATGAAAGAAGCTTGATGGCATACTGTGACAACTGCGGGCAGTTATCAAGCCTGTTGACCCAAAAGTGAATGCCGTCACTACTGTCAGGACAGGCATCCCCCTCATAAATGCTGTCGTCAACACCACCACCAGCAGCCAGAAAAGAGCCAACGTAATTGTGCCATTCTCGATGGTTATGCCCCTGCACTTTACTTGTTTGAGGTGGCTGCATCAGATTTTTCCAGGCATCCAGAAAATCCCCCCTGCCTTGGCCTAGATTTTTGTATGTGTGCGGCCAGCTGCCACTACTGCTGCCGCTGCTACAGGGGGATGCGGTGGAGGCAGTGTCCTCCTGAGCTACCTGTGTGGAATGTGGTGCGCGGAACTCCTCACACAACTGGTCGCATAATATTCTACTCGGGCGGGTCACCATTTCTTTCTCTTGCGCCGGGATGAGTAGAAACTGTGACATTTTGACATCACCCACCTCCTCCTCTTCAAGCTGCAGCAGTTCCTGTTGTTCCATCGCCTGCTCAATGCCTGGGGCGTGACAGCACAAATGCAGGTTGGACGGGTCCTGCTTTTTCCCTCGTTCGTTCGGAAAAGAACACGACCTCATGGCGAATCACAAGGCCATTCCCGCTTAAATGTTCAGTAAGCGAGAAAGGCCCGATTCGCTGTGAGAACGAATTTACAAATCTCGCTCATCCCTAATCTATAACACATCCTTTACATTTTTGGAGTATATATTAAATTATAAAACAGTATATATTAAATTATAAAAAAGAATTGTAAGTCCTTCTAAGCAGGGTCCTCTCCTCCTGTGTCACTGTCTGTATTCATCTGTCATTTGCTAATTCCTATTTATTGTACAGAGCTACGTAATATGTTGGCGCTATATAAATCCTGTTTATTAATAATAATAATAATAATAAAACAAACACTATAGAGAGGGCTGAGCAGATGTAGATGCAGGGAGGGCTTTGGGTGCTGTGGTGGTGGTGAAGCCGCAGTTAGGGTGGGGGCCACACTTAGCTCTTTATCTCCTTGACCATCTCCATTCCCAAAATAATCAGCAAAACCCAGTAACAAAGTTTATAGACCTAAAAGGATCATCAGATAGGAAGATGTAATAGGACTGCCTTGTCTTCTCTTTCTTTTTGAGCAGGGTCCTCTCCTCCTTCTGCGTCATTGTCAGTATCTGTCATTTGCAGCCCCTTTTTAATTTTCAGCGCTGTATAATATGTTGGCGCTACATAAATACTGTTTATCATGGTACTAATAATATTAATAATATTACTTCACTTTGGTCTCTTTAATATATCATTAGGAGTGTTTGTTATACTTTTTTGCATGTGTGCTGAAAACTTCCTGTGCTTCATTGTTACTTTGTTCACAGATGAGTCTGTGGAAAAAAGAACACTATAAGCTAGAGCTACACTATAGATCATTATATGGTAAGCAAGTGTTGTCACCCTGGGATAGGAAGTATTTTTTCCAAAATAAAGCTTTATTGAAATTAAAAAAATTAATTACAAATTAAAATATACAACATTTTACATTTGTGCAAATTATATACACATTGATTAATGCAGTTAGGAAGTATTTTACTAGCAGGATAGCCATGTAAAAATAAAGGGAAAAAATTAAAAAAAAAACAATATATTACATTTTTTATATTCATTTCCTTACAGAAACAGAAGATGATTTGAAAACAAGTACAATTCTCTATTTCTGAGTTGTCACTCATAACAAATACTTTTGTTGACAAAATAAAAACCACAGCACATGGGATAGGAAGGTGTCTTGGTAACATTTTTACTATATTAGTAATATATTAATAGTAATATAAAAGTTATTCTGGTGTAAACCAGATCTAAAATTGGGCTTCTCTATGCAGCATCATTAAGAAACCATCAATATAAAATTCTTTAAAACCCATGCTGTTCAAAAACTACCCCTCTATTCCCCTCTAACCCACCTGTTCTTTTTTCTTACCTTGTGAAGCAAGATATATTTACCTAAATCAGCTGTAGGTCCCTTGACAGTTCCAGTTCCAGATATGGTTCACTGCTCCAGATACCCTCTCATCTAGCAGTCTGCTGCCTCTTACTGACCCCATTTTTCTGCTTCTATGTCCTTTTCTGAAACCTTACAAGTCCCTGCCACTACACATGCAATAGGAAGTGCAGGTGTATAAAAAATGGCTTTTAGAGTTTTTTTTATGCCAATGTTTATTTGGAATTGGGTGGAATGGTGGGGGGGCACTTAGTTTTTTGATTTGAGATAAACTTTAAAAACCAAGGTTATTTTCACATTGGCTTTGAGGTTGCAGAGAATTTGCCCCTTCCTCATACCAATGAACCACTGTGTCTAGGGGAGAAGTTATATGTAGCTTCTCCCCGCAGCAGCCCCAGGGAGAATGAATAGGACTACTATTTTCACCCATTTTTCTCTCTTCTGTCATTGAGGGGTCACAGATGATGTAACTTCCCTACATTTAATCTAAAATTACATCATCATGGCACCCAGCTCTATTCTTACTGCACAGAAAAAAAAACTACCAGGAGAAATTATTTTTTAAGCTAAAGATGCATGCAAATTCTGCCAAATCAGCTACTTCCTTAAAATTTTTACTTTAAAATTTACTTCCATTTTAATAAAGTTCCCCTTTCCAATTGAAGGGTAATTCTGAGAATTATTAATAAATTAAATGTTTTCTGTACTAAGAAATACACATAAGGAAGTAGATGATAAATATTCACATTGGAAAGAACATTATGCATACTAAAAAAAAATGTCATCATATGCTGTACAGGTCAAATGAGCAATATTTATATTAGGATTTATAAACATGAGCAATGTATTGTCGGATTAATAGGAAGCTGCATATGAGAGTTATGCACAAGGTCACTGGTGTGAAAAAATATAAATTCCGCTATGGGGGCTGAAATGCTTTTATTTTCACTTTTATTGTACAATCTTTTTTTTCTTTCTCTAAAGTCTTTTCTAGAACACTTTCATTTCTTATTTTGCAGTGCAATCTTAAACAAAGTTAACTCAAGCAAACAGTGTCTAAAAAACAATGAACTTGACCTGGAAACTCAACAATCCGGTTTTACTACTTTACAAAATGCTATAATAGACCATTTGCTTTAACGTTCAGACATTGGGCCTGATTTATTAAAGCTCTCCAAGGCTGGAGAGGATACACTTTCATCAGTGAAGCTGGGTGATCCAGTTGGAATGAAACCTGGAATGGTTCTGGTCCAGGATTCAAAACATTTGCTAGCAAATAGAAAATTACTTTTTAGAAATTAATTCCAGGTTTGCTGGATCACCCAGCTTCACTGATGAAAGTGTATCCTCTCCAGCCTTGGACAACATTAATAAATAAGGCTCTTTATGCTCATGGGAATCAAAATTAATGCGGAATGTAAGATTCTGACTAATTTCTGACTAAACGATGCACATACAGATGCCCCTGGGTTCTTTCTTTCTTTCTTTCTTTTATTTTTCCTTTCGATATAAAAATATATTTAATACAAATAGTATTTGTATAGTTAATACAAATAAAAAAAAATTATATAAATATAGACAGGACCCCACTTTAATGTTTTACTTGATCTAAATGATTTAAATACATATTTTTTATAATATTGGAATATATACACTATTATAATGTTATACTGCATACAAACACAAGTGAAATTAGCTAAGCAGAAGTGAATAATGTTCAGTGATCTCTGAAAAAATTTGTCCTAACTTATGCAAATATACAGTTAGGTCCATAAATATTTGGACAGAGAAATTTTTTTTCTAATTTTAGTTCTGTACATTACCACAATTCATTTTAAATGAAACAACTCAGATGCAGTTGAACTGCAAACTTTCAGCTTTAATTCAGTAGGTTGAACAAAAATATTGCATTAAAATGTGAGGAACTAAAGCCTATTTTTATACAATCACTTCATTTCAGGGGCTCAAAAGTAATTGGACAAATTAAAAAGCTGAAAATAAAATGTTCATTTACAATACTTGGTTGAAAACCCTTTGCTGGCAATGACAGCCTGTAGTCTTGAACTCATGGACATCACCAGATACTGGGTTTCCTCCTTTTTAATGCTCTGCCAGGTCTTTACTACACAAAATTATTTGTGGTAATGTACAAAACCAAAATTAGAAAAAAAGTTGTTCAAATATTTATGGACTTAAATGAATTTCAGTTTTTTTTCTCTCTTGTTTTTTCTACAATCAAAGCGTGTCCAATCCTGTAGAAATAAAAGGTGACAGTGTTTCCAAACATTACTTACTTCTTGCACCATGCACCTTTTTGCAATCACTACATATGAGATTGCAGGAGGAGCTACTGGTAAACAAAAGACATTGTATACCATGACTCATTTTCCTATAAACACACAATGAGTCATATACAGGGTTCTGCTGCATTACAGAGGTGAATATTGACTTTATATATTAGGCGGAAGTTGCCTTTTTAGTGAAAGATCTGCTATCATTTTCCCTGCCTTATCATTGTCTCAGTAAGGCTTGTTTAGTGATCATTTGTACATTACTCCGGGAGAAAAATATCAATATGTATGGTTAGCATAACCCTTGGATGAGAAATTAAAGCACATTTCCTCTTAAAAGAAAGTTGGCTAAATAATGCTGCCTATTATTTTATTATTACAATTCTTTAACAGTGTTTTAGAAATATGTAAAAGACAAAAATAAACAATAATTAATATTTAAATATATTCCATATTCTTGAAAAGTTGTGCTGATAAAAGGCAATGGAAGGGAAAACCCCCAGCATCCTCTGGAGGACCCTTGGTTGTGGAAACCTGGTCTAAAGAAACTAAAGAGGTTAAGAGTGGTCTGGTCCAGTGGTTGCCAACGGACCACTAAATGCACAGACTTTTGACCGCGCATGTGCGGGGAGCCGTTTGTCACTCAAAGGGGAAGAAACTTCCCCCCAGAGTGACGTCATAATGCTAGAATCTGTCCTCTAAACCTGCGATAGGGGAGCCTACAATCCTTACTGGAGATATGGTCCACGGCTCTGGCTGGTGTGCCCCCAGTGGGGGGCGCACCGTCCAGAGCTGTGGACCACCAAAATTTTCTTGCAGGCCACCGGTGGTCAAATAGCTTCTGTACTCATCTGGCCATCATTTAGTTCAGGTAAAGATGCGGACATTCTGCAAGTGTTGGTACTGAAGAGGAAAGTTTTGCAGTAAAAGTGCCTTATTTATTCATACAACTGAAGATATAAGCAGAACTAAACTATAAAAAAAAAAAAAATCACTCTTACCTTACACTTAATCCTGCAGATCCCTCGATCACGCTGGACCTTTCCTCCATCTGGTTCCTCGTCGTCCTGGAATTCTTCTTCGTCCCAGCGCAGAGGAAGCTATAGGCACCGCCATCTTTAGTCTTCTTCTTTATTCTGGCTACGTCACCCGATCTCCCATTGGTCAGATGCCTGGTAAAGTATACCACTGTAAAGGGGAAAAAAAGAGAGCCAATCTCACTACGTATGCGTGAGACCGGAATCTCTTTCTCTTAGTGTAGGAAAATGCCCCTTGGGATGCGTGACGTTGGTATGCCAGGATGATCTGAGCTCCCATTAAGAAAGGAGAGGTACTTCACTCAGTTTTTTCATATTTTCTTACTATACTTACCATACTTCATATTGTTGTCCACCCTTTTATGTAAATTAAAAACATTAAGTTTAGGTCAGCTTTAAAAAAAGATTCATCCTGAATTGTTATCAAGAATAAATATGAAGATTGTATATATTCAAATCTGACTGGAGATGGTCAACAAGATATATAGACAAAATAAATCTTTGGTATGCAAATTGCCCTAACTTCAAAACAGGCCAATCAAACTTTGTAGCTACAGTGTTTGGCCCATTTTCAAGTTAGTGTAATTTGCATGCTATTTGCATATAAGTCACAATTTGTACATCTCCTTGACTAACTCTACTTCTCTAGGACTCCACTTTCCTTGCTGCATGATTGTTTCAAGTTACATAATCAAATTGGATAGTGAGAATTGGCCAGACAACTAACAAAAGACAGAAATGACCCATTCAGGTTTTTTATAAGTCTATTCTAGAACACTTTCATTTCTTTTTTTGCAGTGCAAGTTTTAACAAAGTTAACTGAAGCAAACAGTGTCTAAAAAACGATGAACTTGATCTGGAAACTCAACAATCCGGTTTTACTACTTTACAAAATGCTGCAATGAAACTTTCGGCTTTAGCCTTGAGACTTTAAGCTTATGGGCATCAATAATAGTACGGAATGTAAGATTCTGACTAATGCCCATGCAGGTGCCCCTGGGTTCCTTTAAAAAATTTTAATTCTGTAACTCCATGAACACAAAAGGTCCATATCAAATACAGTTTTGCCCAGTGTTTGCCTTTGACTTGTAGGCAATTACATAAAATAAATCTTGTCTCTCTTTTTAGCCTTTTGTCTCCTTTTCAGTTCTTGCTCTCTTTCCCAGGCACCAAAGACCATTCATCCGAGGTGGGCCTGACAAGCAGAAAATGAAAAGCACATTTCTTGTTATGTTAAAAAGTAAGTCAGCTTTTAGGAACAGGGAAGGGCAGTAAAGATGGCTATAAAATGTCTAGCGCATTGTATAATAAGGAACAGGTGAAGGGTCTACTCCAACTTCCTTTGTAACCACCTTTATGTGTATTTTCCTTGGCTTGTACTCCTAGAGATCTGTAATTAGAACCTAACTTCTCAAGCCCGGCAGATCTGGACATTAATCTCTTGGTTTCCTTATTGGGGCATCTGTGAGCTCGGCTCCTTTTTAGCCAGGCTGCGGCCTGAAGGAATTTACTGCGCTGATGTCACTTGGGAGGATGGAGGTCTGCTGATTTACAACTCCGCGAATGACCCCTTGGAAAAATGAAACCTGGGTGAGATTGGTTGCTGTTCTTTCCAGAGTATAAATGAAGTGGTAAGCTGGGACCAGCATCAGGTGGCAAAGGAAATTAGAATAGAGAAAAAAAAGGGGACTTCAAACAGGATTTGGGATTGAGTAATATTTGCTCATTTATAAATCTTCAGTAACATAAAAATCAGAATCATTTTTTCCTTCAATTCATTAGACCTCACTGCAGTCTGTATACTAAAAAAAAACCTTAAAAACCCTAAATAGTACAACATAATATTTACCTACCTACGTTGGGTGCTTACTTGCTAAAAAAAAAAAAAAAACAGTTATGAAAGTTTGCGTTCACTTTGCCTAAGGACTTTCAAGATTCCCTATTCTTTGTCATCACATGTGAATGTAATGTGAATTCAGGGCAACAGAGGATTACAGGAAGCTAAAACAAACTCAAATCAAAGTATTTTAACTAAGAGTGTCTAATTCCGGTATCACACAATGCATTTTGGTTTTCGTTGCTGGCCCTTCATAACATGGTAGGAAAGAACCACAGAGAACAGGGAACAAGGAATCCAACACACCTGTGGTATGCAGAAGACCTTTCAGCAAACTCAGATTTTCAATACTGTTTGGTGGTACAGGCAGCGGAGCAGAACAGGTAAGTATGAATTGGAGAAATGGATATATCCCAAAAGTTGTTTTAAATTGAAACTTCACTTTTATTAGGTTTAACTTTTACCTTTCACATATAGCAACAGACAAATTTGTTGGTACTCTTACAAATCTTTGAAAAAGTGTTTTATGCTTTCTGAAAAATTAATACATGAAAAGCAGTTGTCTCATGTATTCCTTAATGGCTTTGGCATGTCATCAAGTAAAGCAAAGAAAGTGTGGAAAGAGATAAAGGGTTACTTATTCTACAAAGACATTCTTAAATTACCTTAAAGCTTTTGCTGGTATCCTTAAGTCCGTTTACAGATGGTTGGATAAGAGTGATTTTTAAAATATTATTTCTTTAGCTAGTATCACCCATGTTCACTCATCAAATTGTGCAATCAGCCCATTTACATGGAGAAAAGTAGTAACTATCGGTGTTTGGTATCATTGCATGTCCCACATGAAACATGGACCAAAGAACGCAAAGGAGAGAGGTGTCTTAGACAACAACAATTGTAAATATTACTATAAAACGTAACATTTATGGAATGTAGTAAATCTCCCTGGATGCGGCCACAAGAAGAAATTTGATTTCAGATTTAGTAAAAGGGTAATCAGGATGATAAACAGAAAGTCGATCTCCAAGGAGGTTCAGTGGATAAAAGTATATTAGTGAAGGAAGGACATAAAAATGTAGCCTGGAATTGGCTAAAATGCATATTTAGAAGCCGCAATGCTTTCAAGGAAATGTGCTTTGGAAAGGTCACTTTTTGGCAAGTCACATCAGTACTATGTCCACGGACGAAAAAATACCCTTTTAAAGAAAAGAACACCATATCTACTCAGAAACATGGAGGAGCCCCAGTTATGTGTTGGAGCTGCCTTGCTGCATCTGGCTTTGACTCTCTGCAGGGAACAATGAACTCTCAAGATTATCAAGATATCTGAAATGAAACATAATAATCAATACCAGAAAGCTCTGTTATAGGCTTATGTCTGGATTCTCCAAAACATCCCAAAACACAGTTAAAAGATAAAAAAGAATAGCTAAGAACAAAACTTTGGACTGTTCTGAAGTGTGCTTTTATGAGTCCTGATTGCAAACTTATTGAACATTTATGGAAAGTACTAAAATGTGCACTCTAGAGATTGCAACCTTCAAACCTGGAACAGCTGGAACAGTTTTCTCAGGACGTGTGGCCAAGCTACCTGTTGGCAGGTGTTAATCCATACAGAGAGCTACAGGAATTGCCTGCTAGGATTGCCTCCAATGGTTTTGAAACAAAATTTTACATTAAGGGTTTTATGATTGTTTTCAATGCAATTTTCAGTTGTTTTTTTATGAATTATGCTGTTGAAACAAGACTGTAAAGAAAATTCTGATTTCTAGTAAATATGAAATAAACAATGATGGTCATCAATTTAGTTGGTATTTTGGAGACAGTTATAGGTTCTTATTTTTTGGTGTTGGGGTAGCCACAAATCTGTCTATGTTTATATATACTGTAAGAATTGTACCTGTCCTTATTGCAAGGAATTGCCGGTACTTGCAGTTTTTGTATATTCTCATTTAGGCCTTTCCAGTAATTTCCCTGCTAAGTGGGAGAACCTAAGAACATGTTCCACAAGGTACCAGACTAGACATTAGACCAGTGTTTCTAAACACCATGGTTCTGTGGAAGCCAAGAGTTCATCCAGAGATTTCCAGGGATTTCTTGAGCCAAGAGTAGTACCCTCCGCTCAGTTTAGGTGACACCAATTTTTTTCGGCTACCTGTAAGGGTGACATTCTATCCAATGACCAGCAATGTATGAGGCATTCCTCCTAAAGACCACTGCTCTAATATACTGTGAAAGTATATTATATAAAGTAATTATAGCAGGGATTCCCTTAAGTCCTAAAAGTTATTTCAATGGTTTGCCATGTTATAAAGGTCAAGAAAGGCTGTCTTAGACACAGTATCCTTAGGTAAAGACTTGATCAAAAGGTATGGGTCATCTCTTGTTACCTTGGTGTCTGGTACTTACTGCATTTACCGGTACATTTTTTTCTATGGTGCCCTGTCATGTTTATAATAGAACAGCCATAATGCTAATAGATGAAGCACCTGCTTTGTATAAAACTTCATGTGGAACTTTGTGTGTTCTTGGCAAACATTCTTGACTCTTCCTGGCATCATTTTCCGTATTGCTAGATGTCTGTTTTGCTCATTGCCAGCAATAATCATTTGCTTGCAGCGCCTGATCATCCTTTAGTATATTTTAAACAGGCAGAATGGAGGAAAGATGTATATAGTTTTAAGATATAACTAATTCCAAAAAGATTATACTATGCACCTCATGTACTAAATTTAGAAACGACATCAGTGTTTCTCAACCCTGGAGGAACCTTTGAAATAACATTCAGGTCTTTAGGGAACCCCTGTTATGATTACGATTTCCACAGCTCACAGTACATTAGTATAATGGTTAGTAAAAATGCCTCTTACCATGCCATTGGGATTGCTTGCCATTGGTGTCACTTTCACTGACCTAAGAGGCACACATCGCTCATTGCTCTCCTAGTAACTCAAAAGAACCTCTGGAAAAACTCTGGTTGAGAAAAACTCATCTACGTGCAGATCCAGGTTACTTGTGTAAGGATAGTAGAGCACAAAAGGACTACTTCCACACAAATGTTGTTGCATCTGGAAAGCAATAGCATTTCAAAACAGGTGGAAATTACAACCACTGAACTCTATATCCTGTACATTTACTGAGCCTTAGAATGGGTTGCATGTAGACCTGAAATGTTGCAGCTGATTGAGTCCAATATATTTCTGCCATTGACTGCCAATTTGTTTGACGTTTTCAACTATTATGTTATTAGCTGATGGGTTCAAGATGCATTAGAAGTGTTTTTCATGGAGGTGATCCTCTGATATGATCAATTCTTCCATGATATGGGGCTGTTAAAGAATATTATTAGATGAGGGGTTTAAGATGCATTCAAAGAGCTTTTCATGAAGGTGATCCTCTGATATGACCAATTCTTTCATTATATGGGGATGCTGAAGAATAATATTAGATGATGGGTTCAAGATGCATCAAAAGAGCTTTTCATGGAGGCGATCCTCTGATCTGACCAATTCTTTCATGATATAGTGATGCTGAGGAATATTATTAGACAGAGTTGCAAACAGTGTTGGTTGAACTACATTTTACCTGTCTGTGGCCTAAACATTCACTTTCTGTATGTTTTATTTTCGGATATCCGCAGTATACTTTTCTGCCTCCCACTCACTATGCTTCTTCACAACTGCCATAGCCATCTAATCTTTAACCACAAGAAGTTTCCGGAAGCTGAAATGAGAATAGGATGTAGCTTCAAAACAGAAGTAACTTTGAACCCTCTAAAAATTTCAGTTAAAACATTTTCAGGTGCGTAAAGGAAAAGGGGGAACATTTATAAAGCAAGTGAGTGGCACAACTAGACAGAGGTAAAGGAAATCAGGCTCCAATTCACTCAGCAATATATCAGGGACAAATATAGAATTCAACCCTTGCACCTGTAATTCTGCACAACCAAATAAAGCACCTTACAATTTGTAACTGTTTTGTAACAGAAGAATCACTAGGAACAGGACAGATTTTCACTCTGAATTGGGTCAGGATCCAATCTGTCACAATGTTACATTAGAGTAGCTGAAAGAGGAGTTTATGACTCATGCTGGAACCTTGTTATAAATCTGTTGCACAATCTGTCTCACTGCTCCTATTAAGCATTATTTTGCTGTCATAGAATTAGTAAATGTCCCCAAAATTGTTCTATAGTTCCACAGTTCACTTAAGTACAAAAGCCTGCCCTATGCCACAGAGACCTTTGCTCTCTGTAGGGAAGCAGTAATCTCTCTGTAAAGATCCAACATGCCCTTTGCTGCGTCAGATCTAGAGTTATCTTGTCAGCCGGGAGCAGGAGATCTGCTAATTGCTGAGCTATAGATCTGACTCAAAATGTGTCATTAATCTCTGCAATGAGATCACTGATTTCCCCACAGAAAGCCTTGGTCCCAGCGTGCAACTGCTGCCAAGAGACAGGCTATTTTACAGTGGCTGATATTCAAAGAAAATGTGGGTAAAACATTGAACTACTTTTTTTTTTAAATTAAAGTTTCATTTAATTTTGAAAGTTGGTAAGTTTCCCACTTTGTCCAGTTGGCAATTGCCAAAATCTAGAATATGAAAAGAATACATGTAAGAACACATGTATGAATACATGTAAAGTCATTGTGTATTTAAAGCCAACCTATCACCAAAATTTTTACTTTACATAAAAGGGTAGACAACTGGGATACCTACTTCATGCATCACAGGAGGCTTCTGGCTGCTCATTCAGGCATGAGCAGAAAAAACTTTTTCTTCAATGAGGAAAAAAATGCGGATCTGATGCAAGACCAGTGAGATTGGCACTCTTTTTTTCCTCATTTACAGCAGGCTACGTCCCCCGATACCCCACCTGCGCAGTGCGAGATGTGCATGTGCAGTTCAGCTGTTTGCAAGAAACCCAGAGCCATCAGGAGCGTAATGATCACAAAAGAGAATATCTAAGAGTCAACCTTAAAGAGCAACTAAACTGAAAAATGTCTAAAAAAAAAAAACACACCTTCAATCCTGCAGGGCAGACTGATCCATCCGGGGGTGTCTTGCATCAGGTCCTGCATCATCCTGGCTAGGGATGAGCGAGCGAGAATATAAAGTTCGATCTCACGGCGAATCGGGCCTTTCTCGCTTACCAAAAATGTAAGCGAGAATGGCCTTCTGATTCCCCGAGAGGTCAAGCTCTCGCCAAACAGAAGGATTTCCAGGGCTGCATCATGAAATCCTCTGCGATCCCGGGGGCACTAGAGGTTAACTAACCTTCCAGGGGGTCGCAAACAGGGGGATTCCCAGGGCTGAATAGAGCTCTGGAAATCCTCCTGTTTTAATTTCCTCTTCCTATGGTTTGTGCAGTAACTTCCTATAGATGTGAATGTGGTCATAGCCATAGGGCTCTAGCAGAAGAGAAGCGGTGGGAAGGATGGTTGAGTCTGGCTGCAGCGTTCATAATGGATTGTATTAGAGAGTTGGGTTAGTGGAATACCAGAGAGGAGGATACATATATTTATACCTATATGTATGTATTCATGAAGACAAATAGAGCTATCGGAGGTATACAGGTAGGTGGTCTTCAACACATGTGGTACATGGTGCAAAAATAAAAAGGATGTTGTGTAGTATATTGCCCACACCAGCACTTTTACCCAGTGGGGGTATAGGTAACAGTGGCCCCCTGTGCAGAACTGACTTGCCCCCCACCCGGCTGAATGGATGAATGGACTTGTTGCCACTGTGAGGGCCCCTTGTGCTGCAGCGCACATTGCACCCCCTTTGTCTACCTCTTTCTACCATTTGATACAGGCTGAATATATGATACATCCTATACCTGGCATCCAGGGCAGGTTTTATGGTAGGGCATGCTGGATAATTGCCCAGTGCCCCAACTTTCTCCAGGACTGAATGACAGGGGGTGCAGGGAGCTGGAATGTGGTGGATTTGGGGGCCCCCACTTTATGTTTGACCTTTTTTTTTTACAAAAATATGCCACTTTTGAAGCCAGAAGAGATTTTCACTACTTTTGCAGAAGACATGGTGACATAAATATCTTTCTTTATGTTGTTTTCACGTTTTTTTATGCATTGATGATTCATGGCTCAAAGTATGAGACAGGAATAGTCTCCATGCAGGTTATAGTGTATATCTGGGCTTTAAATAATACAATTCTCAATTCATATATATGTGGAAATTCTTGTCCCTAGCATTCATTTATGTCTTTAAAGTCTGAAATGTGACAGTCAGGTGACAACCCTGACATATGGCAACCTAGATCATGTGTCACTGTTTGTATCTGTTTGTCATTTGCAACCATTATTTAATGTAAAGCACAGCATAATATGTTGGAGTATATCATGTTTATTATTATTATTATTATTATTATTATTATTATTAATAATAATAATAATAATAATAATAATGT
Source organism: Pyxicephalus adspersus (assembly GCF_032062135.1). Classification (NCBI taxonomy): domain Eukaryota; kingdom Metazoa; phylum Chordata; class Amphibia; order Anura; family Pyxicephalidae; genus Pyxicephalus; species Pyxicephalus adspersus. The sequence continues at coordinate 16,995,244 of NC_092861.1, forward strand.
GTGTCACTGTACATGACTTTCCATGTTGCCATGACTACCCAGACTCTCCTACGTGAGGGATGTTATCATTGCCTAGCCTCGCCCCTCTCAGCTGTGTGCTGCGTCTGACGTCACCGCGCTCAGTGTTGAGAGAAGCAGAAGAAGATTGAGGTAGCTGTCGGAGTGTCGCCATGAATTTGAAACGGAGCCGTGACCGGCTTTATAGCACTCGGTGCTGCGGCTGCTGCCATGTGCGGACCGGAACCATCATCCTGGGGACTAAATATATGGTAAGCAGATGTGTTATCGTATCAGGGGCACTACGTCCCAGCGGGTGTACGGAATATGGGGGGGGGGGGCACCTCTGTGACAGGCGTCTTAAAGGGGATGTGTGTGATAAGAGTCTTAAAGGGGATGTGTGTGATACGAGTCTTAAAGAAGATGTGTGTGATACGAGTCTTAAAGGGGATGTTTGTGATAGGAGTCTTAAAGGGCACCTGTCATTCTATAATTGCTGAGCTTGTGTAGTATGGAGCCTGTCAGTAGGTAGCAGGCTGGAGGCTGACAGATGAGGACATGTATGCAGTTGGCATGGTTATTTATATACAATGGCTACCATTGTTCTGTGTATCTCAGTTTCCTGGCTGCCAGGGTAATCCAATGTGTTTCTGAGTCACAGGGCTAGGTTGAGTCATGCAGATCTGTAGGTCAGACTTCACTGGCTGCTTGCTTGTGCCAGGTCAGTGACTCATTGGAGAAAAAATCCTGACACGTAGCACTTTGATTATATTTGTATATTTTATTATATTATTTCCTATGGTTTCTTTTATAGCAATCATTGAGAGATTGTGTAAGCTGAGCCCATTGTAAAGCATGCCCATTGCCTGCAGGTAAGCTCCGATCTCATTGTAAAGCATGCTCATTGCCTGCAGGTAGCTCCGATCTTTTGGTTTCAGTCACATGCATGGGACAAGCATGCAGATAACAAGTTGTGTGACAACGCTTGAGCTATATTCTCCTTCTGGGTCAGTGATTCAGAGGATCAGAATGCCATGGCAGCTTACATAACCTCTCAGTGACAGGTCCTCTTTCTTATGTATCCCAAGGCAGAACTTTTTTGTTGTGTAAAATTTAGATCCTCTGAAAGTTGTTTTGCTCCCCTTGTCCCTATTGGAGGGAGTTGCCTTCCCTATTTGTACTGATGACCACCAGGAAGGTAATCAAGGAGGAACAGGAAATTGTCCATTAGGGACATCTGTCAAGGATTTTCTCTGCGATCAGTAAAGAGAAATTCCCCCGATGGTACAAGACAAAGATAAAAAAACAGGCAGTGATTTAATGCTACTAAACAATACATAAAACCTAAAGCCGCACAACTCGCCTATCCCCATTCCATCGCCATCTTCTTTTCTTCTTCCTGGAGACAATCTTTGGCTGCGTCAGAAGGACGTCACTTCAGTTCACTCATCCCTGTCATGCGCATCTCCTAGATTGTAAGCTCTTCAGGCTCCTCTCCTCCTCCTGTGTCACTGTCTGTATCTGTCTGTCATTTGCAACCCCTGTTTAATGTACAGCGCTGCGTATTATGCTGCCGCTATATAAATACTGTTTAATAATAAAACAAAATTTGCAAGGTAAGTGGGATTACCTGGTTCCCCTGGCAACCAAAACCTGTTTTGCGCATGCACAGTTCAACTTTGTCCTTTAACCCAAAGCCATAAGGCAGGTAATACAGGTTATTGCAGAAGGGACATCACCTGACCTTTTCTGCAGTAATGACTGGCCTGATTGAGCATTTTTAAAAGTGGGTAAAAAAACGAATTTATTTCCTACTATCTGTTCTAACAAAATACCTAAACATACCGCTGTACTATTGAAGTTCAGTGCTGAAAGCAAATATAAACAATGAGCTCAGGGTGGATGATTGGCAGTCCCCTGCATAGCACAGCGGGGAGAACGCAGCGCGGCGTCTTTTAGGGCTGTCAGATGGTGTTTTCCTGTTGTTGGCTTTGGAAACATCAAAGGCAAGTCAGCAGAATGTCATTGAATTGAGCAGTACACATGACAGTTCAAAGGATGTGTTTGACCTGTGTGTGTTGTGTTTTGGATGCTGAATGTCCTATTGAGGTGAAATGAAGGCAGAGCAGGTCATACCCAAAATTTTCCTAGGGTTCCTTCAGAGGTTGCTAGGGGCAATGAGCAGTTTGTCCCTCGCAGGTCAGCTTAGGTGACATCAATGATCTTTTGGTGATCTGTATGGGTTACATTCTTCCCAATGACCAGCAATGTTAAGCTGCGTACACACTTCCAATTTTTGTCGTTGGAAAGGATCTTTCATGATCCTTTCATTAGAAATCAAACTGAACCTGTGATCTAAATTTTTACAAAAATGTAACTCCTAAAAGCAGACAAACACATGAGCAATAGAATCACTAGCTAGGAGGAAAAGAGAAACCACAAAATGTTACTCACCTTTTCCTGCAGCATCGTTTCCTCAATGGCGAAATGAAAGAGATTTTTTTTAATGATTGTTAAATGTAATATTTGGTGTCTTATTGTGTTGGCCTTAAAGCGGAACTAAAAAAAACACGATCAGGTAGGTCATTATTGCAGAAAGGAACAGCTATTGTCCTTCCTGCAATAATCCACAATGCACATGTGCAGCTAAGCTTTGCTTGTCAGGATACCCAACAGTCCTGGCTTCTCCTGTGCAGACCAGGAATGAACGCCTGCATGGGGCATCCTGGACAATCAAGATGGGTACAAGTGAGTATCACAGGTTTAGTTCTACTTTAAGCAGAATGTTTTTTTGTAAAAGTTCAGTTTAAGGTGTGCTTAATACATTCTTTATAATAATATGGTCATACCCCTAATAATGTATGTATTGAGGTATATGTGTCACATCCTGATATAGCAGCTAATTATACAAAGAAAAAACTTTAAAGAGGGACTTTTTAGACACTTTTTAGAAAAGAAAAACTTAAAGAGGAACTAAACTGAAAACTGCATAAAACAAAAAAAAAAAAATAGACTTGCCTTCAATTCGCAGGGCAGTCCAATCCATCCGGAGGTATCTTCCACCAGGTCCTACATCATCCTGGCATCCGTCGCCAGGTGCTGCCATCTTCTCTTCTTCGGGGTTCCTCTTCCTACGTCACCTGACCAAGGCTCGAGATCAGGTGATGTAGGATGGAAAAAAAACTCACTGGGTATGCGTGTGATCGGCACATTTTTCTCTTTGCGCGAAAAGGCTCCTTCCGCCTTCTTTTTTTTTTTTTAAAAGGGTGTTGCACTTAAAAGAAAAAAAACAAACAAACAGAATTTTTACTTTACATAAAAGGGTTGTCTACCCTTTTATGTAAAGAGAAATTTCTGAGTTTCTGAGTTGGTATGCTTTAACCTTTATTTCATACATTATATTATGCTTTTATGATTTTAATGTATGAAATAAAGGTTAAGTTTTTCTTTGTTAAAAAGTCCCCCTTTAAAGTTTTACTTTGTATAAAGTGCCTTTAAGCTTGAAGTACTGCCATTTGTCTTATGATATTGTATTGCCCCAGTCACCAGTTCATTTATTTATTTTTTTAAAAGTGAAACCGGTTTGGGAGGCCTGAAGGTGGAGCCTTGATGAAAAAAAGTAAAAGTGTGCATTGTGAGAGTATTCATTTTAAAGGCAGAAATGTTAAATACAGTGACAGGTACTCATGCTTCTGATTCTGGAATTCACACATAGGTGACTGAAGTGAATCTGGAGCAATAAAGGGGCTATGAGAAGCCCGTGGTTTGGCCATGCTGGGACTCTCCTACTGAAAGATGTTTCTGTCCATTTTCTCCCACCAAAGCCAATGTGAGTGTCCGGCATGAATGAATGACCGCATCTTCTCTTTATCCCATTACCGTCATTCTGGTTGGATGAAGGACACTGGCACTGTATAGTTTAAAAACCGAAGCTTAACAAGCAGTAAAATAATAGGGGTTTTAGTTGGACTTTGCACATAGCAAGTGGGGAGTTTTCAGTAAACAACAATTCATTTTCCTGATATATTTGTTGTTACGACGTGCATTGGGACTCACAATTGGGATATTTGTCTTGAAAAGTTAGCTATCATTGCTGTAGGCACATAAAGTACTTTATCTCTGTCTTTCCGTTTTTACCATTTTCTTCAGAAGAGAATTTATGTAATGCTGGCACTTTTTCATAATGTGTAATGCTTACACAATAAACGGACGTCTGACACCAGCAGCATGTCATCTAAGCTGGATGCAGATGGCTTGAAGTGCTGCAGAGACATTTGAGGAAAGACATCAGACCAATGGTCACCAATGTGCTGGCAGACAGGCATGCAGCTGTGTTACAGACCCCTATCCCTATCTGACGTTACAGACAATAACAAGTCTTTGTTTTTCTTCCGTTTTAGTTCCCAGGGCTTTTACAGTTCTACAACCACATCCCCTTTCTATATTGGTTGTCTTCCACAGACCATATTTTTCCTAATAAATAATAAAGCCTAGATTGGAAATTTAGACTGCAACATTTGGTGGATTGAAGTCTCCTGCGGAGAGCGGCTGGGCTAGAGGGGGCGAGTATATCAGAATACAAATCACTGAGTCATGGTTTGGAATTGCTTGCAGAGCAGTTTCGTATTCCATTTTTAGAAGCTTCACAATTCTAAGGAAACATTTTAGAAAAACAATTCCAAATTCTTTGGTAATAGAATTCATTCTGATTTCCTAAAATACTTTGCATAAAATAATTTTTTTAGTTATTTTTCTCAGTGGAAGAGACCGTATATAATAATGAGGACCTAGGGGACAGACATACTCTGTACATCCTCCGACACTTGGGTTATGTACACTCGTTTAATAATTGTCATTGGAAAGGATCTTTCATGATCCTTTCCAATGACAAAGTACTGAATGAGCACTTTACGTACAGCACCGTTCTGCTCTATGGAGAGGAGGAGAATGACGGAGCTGCATCCCGCTGTGCTCTATCCCCCTTCACTTCCATTAAGATCGTTTGTGGATCCACCAGGACGCATCGGTGAATGACATCGGACGAGCGCTGTACACACACCAGATTCTTGTCCGATACCAGTCCTGAGGTGATTATCGGACAAGAATCATCTGACGTGTGTACATAGCCTTAGTATTATATAGTATTCTAGACACTTTCAAGATTCCTAAATCTATATTCTTTGTTGCATGGGGTGGCGGTGGTTTGAAAGTGAAAATTTTGGGGCTACTGTTGCTGGCCTTTTAGAATTATTGCTCCCTGGGAATCATACTGATGCTTGCAGTTCACTGATTTTGAGTCTCTAAGTTAGAACAATTGTTGAGTTACATGAATTCTGAGTATACTTGTTCCAAGTCCAGAATGTAAAGCTATGGATGTCAGACACAGGTAGGCAACTAGTATTCTCATAAGAGGACCAGCAATGACAGCCCCAGACTTTTTTATAAGGTGAAATCACTTTTATGTGAATCTGTGGTGCTTTGCTAATGTAAAGCAAGGAAACCAATTCACCTTTAGACCTGAACTCCTTTATTCAAATGTTCTGCTTTCCTTTGCTTCTGTGCCTGCATTTGATTCTGGAAGCAAACTGAAATACCTTTTGTGCTTCTGGATGTGGGGGAACCCTTTACTCCCAGGTCACAGTAATGCTGATTGGAAATTAGTAGGGCACCAGTGCCATTCTGTGAAGGTGGAAGGGATCCTCTGCCATGTTTAAGCTTCCACTAATATTACATACAGAGGGTTTCCTCCCCTTGCTTCTGTAAGTTAAATAAATGTAGGAGGCAACATTTAAAGGAACCTGACCCTTTGCCAATAATATATTTGTTTTACAAATATTTAATGCATGCCAACATTTTCAAAGCTATGTGTTAGACAATATAAATTTGACTTTATGAATTTCATAAATAAAAATTATTACAAAACCCCTGCATATTATCTGTAAAGGTATAGTAGGAATTGGGCCTGTGTCCACTGGCTTTTGTTCACATCAGACAAGCTTTCCATTCAGAAATAAGGTTTATGGGAATGCAAAACCCACTTGAAGCGGGTCAAAATCAGGTCAGAAGGAGATCAGCTGTAGGTCAATTCACAACCCGGTCACACAGGCCCTTTTATTTTTGTTTGCAGAAACTGTAGCTCTGATTGCATGGTATAGGATCACTTAACCAAATGGTGGTACCTCAGTATTGTATCATCTTCTGAAACTGCCAAATGGTGCCTCTGCATGAAGTCTCATTTTTCAACTTTAACATATAACTTGTATCAATGGTAACCGTAGTCACAGATTCTGCAGCAGTTTTGTTCATGCCGGTTGCTGCCTTTTCCTTTAAAAATTTTTTCTTTTTTTTTTAAATTTTAGCCATGATGCCCAAATGTTGATGGAATCCTTCACACCTATATGTCTTATATGGCATTGTTGCACAAGTGCTGCATTGTACGTTTTTCTGTCAAAATAACCATCCTCTTCACTGGGAACAACCAACTTCTAAGCTGCACCCATGTGAAATTCATAGTCCATTTGCTTCTTATAAACAGGAAGGGAGGGAGTAATGTCCTACATGACGTACGTATATGATAGGAAATAAAAAGAATGTTTCTGCATTGCTTTAGGAATTTCTTACCAATACAAAACAAGCCAGTAATAAGCAATATAACATCCCAGTCATATTGGCTTCACAACATGTGAATTGCATTTAGCAGGTGTTTTAAACACACTTGGGGTTACACGTACTTTTACTAATTGCATTGTTGTGCTGTTTCTTCTGTTCCACAGCAAGTGTGAAAAAGTTACAAAATAATAAAGTGCTGGCAGAGAGGCTTTTAAATGCATATTACATTTTTGCACCGAACATATCATTAATAATACACTGTATTTGTATAGCGCTGTACATAAATAGGAGTTGAAGACGAATACAAATGATGACACAGGAGGACGAGAGGACCCTACCTGAGCTCACAATCTAGGAAGAATTAAAGCAGAACGTTGGCATAAAAATGTAAACAATGGATGGGCAGCTTGTCAAGGTGTTGGGTTTGCATTATTCTACACAACTGATATTTAAACTTTGCCTGTAAGCAGGCTCTAAGATGACTTGATTAAAGTGTTGCTTGTGATAATTGTCTGTATGGGGTTCTCCATACCCACACAGATATATTCACAGCCCGTTGGCTTAAAGGGCTAAAACAAAACAATCAAACCAAAACCTTATTAACATAGATAGGTTTTGCAGATGATTGCAGGTTTGTTGGCCCAGCCAGTCACCAATCTGCCATTTATTATTGAAGCAATTCAGAGCTGACAGGTGTTTGCCGGTAGCTGCATTTTTAGATGCCGCATGCAGTATCTGGTAGTTGGTCTATTCAACCTGTTGCCTGGACCTGAGGCAACAATGGTGGCCCTTCGGCTTCACAACCTTCAGTGTGAACAAGTTCTTCATATAGAAAACTCAGTCTAGTTCAGATACCTAAAATATTTACATATGTCATGTGTGCTTTTGTAAAAACATTTGCCAGCTTGTAACTGGATTTGTGAGATTCCTGAAGAGTTTTTTGCTAAATGTGTAGAATTCTTTTTGTGTATGTGTGATTGTAGAAGAAGGCATAATGTGCTGTCTGTACACCCATCGTCCTGATTCTGAGATAGAGACATTTTCTGTTACACCAGTATTACATAACATTTTTTCTCATCATCTTTAGAAACCTAAATAGAATCTAAATATTTTAATCAATGCCAAAAACATATTCTAAACACCTCAGCTTGGTGCTTTCCATCGTCATTAAAACAACATAACTTGCCCACCAAACCTTCAGTTCTATCCCCTCCAAGCAGAATAAATAACACAGATCCTTGTGGTACATCACTGGTTACTACTCTCCGTTCCAAGTGAACTCGGCAAACTAATGCTGTAAAATAAGACATTCACTGCACCCAAAGCTAGTGGAACCAGTTCTCAAACTAAAGCACCATCAGTATGTCATTGCTGTTTTCAGAGTCTAGCTTGTAATGTGATAGAACAAATGCAGTGTGTTTTTTGTTCTTCTATAAAGAGTTGTCTTTACATGAAGATCCTGGTTGGGGTAACAGGGCCTAGCCTAAAGAATGCCAAGCGTGACGGTGCAAAGGTGACTTATACAGAACTGCCTATTGACTCCGTCATTCTGGGTTGTGGGAATGTTTGACATCAGCAGCTGGATATATAATAGCAGGCATTAAAGTGAACTTATATTAGCCTATTAATTGGCATCTTAAGGTACGTGAACATACCTGTGTTTCCTGACAGACTTGCTTCTGATGCATAGATCTGTGAAGCCAAGCAAGCGCAGTACCTATGCATATTGGCTCTCTGTATCATGTCACAGCTATAGCTATCAGCAATGAAACTGAACTCCTTTCATCATCATTATTATTATTATTATTATTACACAGTATTTACATAGTGCCAACATATTACGCAGCGCTGTACAAGTCAATAGTCATATCACTAGCTGTCTCTCAAAGGGGTTCACAATCTAATATCCCTACCATAGTCATATGACTTTAACACAGTCTAAGGTCATTTTTTGGGTGGAAGCCAATATTCTAACTGCATGTTTCTGGAATGTGGGAGAAAAATCTGAGAAAACCCACGCAAACACGGGGACAACCTGCAAACTCCTTACAGATAGCATCCTGGCTGAGATTTGAACTTGGGGCTTGAAAGACTCGAGTGCTCACTATTTTTCCCTTTTTTTATCGTCAAAGGAGGAATTATATTGTTACACACAGAATGAAATGGATGTTCCAAGGTTTGATTTCTCAAACATGTTTTTACAGTTGCTGAGTAGGGATTATTAAAGAACTGTGTCATGAGCAATAAAGAAATTGCAACAATCTCCATCCATTGGTATTATTAGACCAGATAACAAGGAAATACATAATTTACTGTAAATTCACTGTTGAAATCTTCGACACCGATAACATTTGTATTTCATTGTTGCTAGAAACGTATGTCCTGCTTAAACTCTGCATCCTGCTTTACAAACTCCTGGTAAAGTTATAGCATTAAATATGGCTGAATGAGCCAATAGAACGTCAGGAAGATTGGGAGAATTGGGAGAAAAAAAATTGTGGGGGGGGCTGGGTGGAAGTGTAGAGCCTTTCTTCTACTTCTGGCAATCACATACACCTGTAATAAGTTTTTAAAATAGATGTGGACTCACTAAACTTTACTACCTGCCGGTAATGTGTGCATTACAAAAGACTAAACTTTAATGATTGCTGCGCACGTTGCATCTGCCTAGCACAGCACATCACACAAATTTACCCACGATAGTTTGATTCAGTGGGGGCTGTGTAGGCACAGATACAATGCAATGTTCAGGTTCTGGAGATCATAGCCACTGCTGGTCCCTGCTGCAAGGAAAGCCGACTTACATTGTAATTGGTTGTTTATTAGTGATTGCAGCTACGGAACATTTAAAAATACAATTTTTTTTTTTTTTTTATCCGTTCTGAGTTCTTTTATTTAGATCTTCTTCTCCTACCTCCTGGCTGCCATGACCTTTTAGTGTAAGTGATAGCGGCAGCTCTGTGTAAAGAAACTGATTTGGCCGGTTTCCCCACTCCAGATAAAAAACATCTACAAGGACAAAGCTTGCCCCGCGAAGCACAAGCAGGGAGTAACCTCTTTGTGTCTTTGTGTGAATTGCAGTTTTATCATTAAAGTTGGCTAGCATATGAAGGGAAAGTGAAAACATTTCCAACATGCAGAAACATCACAAATTGATAAACTTACCACCATGCCAGCAATTGCAATTAGTCATCCCTTCTGTTCTGCCAAGTTATTCTATGTGCATTTAGTAGAGACTTCCGTTAGTGTTTAGTGTTGCCCCTCCATCTCTTAAGTCATATAATTGCTATATTATATTATATCATCCTCCCTCTCTTCTTATAAAAAGAAAAGGCAGTGTGTGTACAGCACTGATTCAACTGTCCTTGGAAATGATCATGAAAGGTCCAGCTTCAATCCTTTGGCTTTAGTCTGAATACTGTTGATTATCTGATAACACAAGTTGCTTTTAAAAACACATTTGTTTTGATATTACATATTTTCTTGACATAGTACTTTTTAAATGTTTGAAGTTCAGCTGCAAGGTGAATAATCTATATCCTCCTGCAAGTAATAGGAGGCAACTCCATATGGTTTGCATGGCCCAAGTTAGGCCAGGGTTTACATTTTTTTTTTTTACTTCTACTTATATACAGAATAGACCAGTACAATATGAATACTCTTCATGTACTAACTGGAACTGTTCAATCTCTAAATCATTTATCTGACCTGAATTATTCTTCATGTGATCTGCTGAAACGTTCGTCTGTTTCCTTTGCCCAATCATGATGGAAGTTTTATAATCAGTTCTCTTATGAACCCAGATTATATTGCTGAGTTTACTCTATAGCGCAGCTTTTCAGCTGAATTTTATGTAGTCCAAAGTTTTTTTCCCCCCTTTTGTATAACTGTGCAGCTAATACTCGGGGTGGGAGGTAAATTTCTGTGGAATTTTAAGCTGAACTCCAGCCTGACCACTACAGATTACTCATGTACGGGAGCTGTTTTACCTGCTTTCTGTCTGTCCAGATTTGCACAGTAAGGAGACTTACAACACTTATGATTAAGAAAAGCAGTGGTCTCCACTTCTTCTTTAGCTTCGTCCACATGCTAGATGAAGATTAACAATCATAATTGTGTCAAGCAAAAATTTAGATTGTGTACAGAGTTCCCTTGACCTCATTCATTAATCCGGCCTTGCAGATTGATATCTGTGTTTTCCTATGGAGGAGAGCACAGTGGAGTGCCACTCACTCATCCTTCCCTCTCCATAAGACAGAACCTTACTGTGTTTACATCCGGTCACCTCTTTGCTCTCTATATCTGCATGTAAACATTTCAGGTATCTCTTCTTATTTGTATGCAGCACACCTTATTAGCTTCCAAGTTGCCAAGTTGAATTCGGGTATATAGAAGTTTTGTTTAAGCAGGAAGGAAACCTCTTGCACAGGACCAACTTTTAGGACAGGTTGCTGTTGGTGCATTGCCGCTGGTTCCACAATGGGGATGCAGCCATCCTTGTCACATGATCTCCTAACTTTATACCCCCCACCCGGCTTCACCATTATTATATGTACATACAAGGATAGCTGACCTTCCACAATGATCATGATTGTCCCTATGAATGGTCCTCTTTATTGTTCCACGGACATATCTATCTTTATATCCTATGGGGGAGGATGCAGCGGGGTGCCTCCTGCTCATCCTCCCCACTCCATAGAACTGTACAGCACACCATATGTTTGACGGTCACTGGAAGCAATCAAGAAAGACCATTTCCAGCAACAAAAATGTATAGTCTGTATGCAGCTTCACTGCATGAAACGATGAATATAAATAGAACATTGTTGGCTCTCATTGTGCAAACTCAGCTGATGAGGAAAGGAATTGCTGACATACATCTTGTGTCTGTTTTTTTTTTCTTATCAGTTTGACTTCCTCCCTGCTTTAGATGGGTGACCCAGGCTATTTACATCAGAATTTAACAACCCTCCACATTTTATGTAGAAAAACCACATAGATCATACTGTTAGAATGTTTTTTGTTGCAAGTTCTGTTTTTATTATTTGTAGAACTCCCACAGTAATTCACACTTGTTAAGGTATTTTGGTTTATACGTCATTCTGTGCAATGGAAAAAACGTTTTATAATGGTTGTGCTGATGTTTGACTCCTATCATGTTCAGATGGCAGCTTGTGTTTTATTTGCTTTGGGTTTATTGCTGATAAAAGTTTGATGTTTTCCAGCATAAATCTTGTGTTATGTATACTTTTTTAAATCTTTGAGAGAACATGGCCTGTTGGTATGCCTGTGTGTTATGATCTCATATTGTTGGCAACCCTTGCTGGCAGGCATCGTTAAATGATCCTTTGGGCTTCAGTGTTTCTAAGTGGAACCTTAAAAAAAAATAAAAATAAATAAATAATTAAAGAACTGACTCTATTCTCTTATAATCGCTGGCAGCACACACAGTTCAGTGTACAGAAGAACTTCAGCGCAAGAAATATGCAGTTACCTTTTATACCTAAAAATCAAAGGTTTGAAGACTCCAGAACCAAGCAGGAGACCCAGGGAAGAGCTGTCCTCTGAGAAGCAAATGCGGATCATATCTGATTGTTCCTTGTTGGTCACCATTACTGCACTAACAATGCCTTCTATGAGGGGCTTCCTTTAAAGCTGATAACCAGGCACAAACACTTCAATAGCAAAACGCAATTAAAATCAGTTTCATTTTAAAATAGTTTTTTGTGCGCTGATAAAAGAACATATATTTGGGGGTCAGGTGATTTTTACTTCTCCAATCACAATAGAGCAAAATAACTTTGTACAGCTTTGCTTGCTTCGCAGTGCTACCTGACTTAGGAAATGATTGAGCAACAATTGTGGTGCATGATGGGGAGCAGATGGTTTTATCCCCTCATCTTCATAAATGAATGTCCTTTGTCTCAAGTGATGGAAAATCTCTCCAGTTTTGTAACAGAACAGTAGATAGAAAATCCTTGTCGCTTACCTATTCTATATTTCAAATAAATGTCTAAAGTTCTTTTTACTTCCTGGGCTTTCTGTATGTTATTTAGTGTTTAATATCTTTGCATGTTTTACTTTTCTATCCTCAGGTGGTGTATTTGCTGATGGGTATTCTCCTGACAGTGAAAGTGACTCATCCTGACACAGTGCCAGCAGTTGACATTCAATATGAAGTTATTGGAAACTATTATTCCTCAGAGAGGGTGGCCGGTAAGTGCGCAGTCTCGTCTCTCCGCATGTAAGGTGTTTGCTTTAGCCAACTGACTATAAATAAAATATTACTGTGCAAAAGTTTTAAGCAGGTTTGAAGAAAATGTTGTAAATTATCAATGCTTCCACAAATATAAGTGTAAATTGTTCATTTTTCAATTACCAGCACAAAGTGAATGAACAGAAGAGAAATTTAAATTATATCTTTATTTAGTGTGACAACTATTTGCCTTCAAAACGGCATCAATTCTGGGTACTTTTGCCTACAGATTTTGAAGGAACTCCGCAGGTCTTCTGTGGCCCCAAATCCCTCTGTTGCTTCATGTAATCCCAGGCACACTCAAAGTTGAGATCAGGGCTTTGTGTGGGCCATCTCATCCCTTCCAGGACTCTTATGCTGAAGATAGGTCTTAATGACATTGGCTGTTCCCTCATCCCTCGGTAGTCAGTAGCCCTGCGGACGTCTCTGTGAAATGATCTCACTGCTCAGGCGATGATTGTTTTTAAATGCTTTTCTCGTTACCCTGACGAAATTGTGATGTCAGATTTCAGGGAGCAAAGGATTTGTTTGAAATTTTGTTTTCTCCTTGGCTAAACACCAATGGAATCATTACAAATGATTCAGATGGCTTTCAAAGAAAAAGCTGAGTCAGATGGGAGTTTTCGAATGGTTCAAAAAAAGGATCAACCCTGTTCTGGACACCCTTCAAGCAGCCGGAACGACGAGAACAGGTCTTCTGTCAAAATGCACTCCATGTATGTCCCATAGCTTCTGACAGCTCACCAGTTGTGTAATGGCTGTCTTCATTGATTTTTTTTTTTTTTTTTTTTTTTTTTTTTTCTTTTCCAATGACATTCATCAAACCTCCTCCACTCATGGTCAAACAACACGAAGGACAGTCCTGTTTCTTTTGCTTCCCCTCTCGTATATTTGGGGACAATCTGATGCCTCACTGATGGTATTGCATAATGGATAAGTATCTGCTTGTATTTCTCAGCATTCAGGACTATTTCTCCTGATGAAATCCCTAACTATTTGCAGAAATACAGCCTCAAATGTGCAAGGAACTTCGTCAATAATTTACTGTTGCCTGCAGACACTCAATATTGTACTGCTCTCTAGTTGTTCAGTGAACAAACTGCTTTCTGGTACAGCCAGATATTTCATATTTTTACTCCACAGTCCAGAGCACCCTGCTGCCATTTTTCTGCACCTTAGTTCTTTGTCTGTAGTTGAGTCACTTGGCCTTGTTTCCACATCAGAGGAATGGCTTTTGAGCCACAATTCTTCCATGAAGACCTCTTCTGGCTAGACTTTTTTTTGGACCGGAGATAGGTGTACCTGAGTCCCACAAGTTTCTGCCAGTTCTGAGATGATGATTCTGCTTGACATCTTCTGATTTCAAAGGGAAGTAAGCATGATGTGTCTTTCATCTTCTGCACTTGGCCAACCACTGTGTCTACAATACTTGGCGTTACCCATTTCTATGTGCTTTTTCAGAAGATCATGGGAGTCCCGTCTGCCTTTTAAACTTTTCCTGATGCTGCTGTAGTATACCTACCTTGTATTTTGTTGCTGCGCTCAGTCTTGCCATGGTGACATTAGACTGTCTTCCGATAGGATCATTGCAGAAGGGACATCGCCTATCACTTTGCAATAATGTCTTATCTGGTCCACTTACTTTAGATCCACTTTAAAGGAAAACAATGTGTATATGTTGATGGGAAAAGACTACTTTTACATAGGCTTCCAAAAAGAACACTAAGAGAAGCTAATTTTGATAAATTTTTAAGATCTGGAATTGTATTTCCATGTGGCAGCGGGGAGGTGGACAAATTAGGACATTATTTGGTGTGCAGTTTGGGGAGGATGGGGAGGGCAGAGGGAAAGGTAAACTGACTGTTTATAGACTTGCATGTGAGATGGGAGATGGGAGAAGTGAAGTGATTCTTTATTAAAAGTCTGTGGACCCTGTATGGTTTACTTTTAGTTTTTGATTGTAGTATAAATTTCTGTCAGTCCCTATCCAGCTACTCATGCCACCCTTCTAGAAAAAAGTTCTGGAGAGAATACTAATATCACTATTTATACACTTTTTAGACTCTCTTGTATGTTCCTTTTATTGTGATTAGATAGACTTCTGCACTGTGTGTCATACAGCTGTTTCTCTGTCATCCAGTAACGGATATTCTTTTCTTGGCAGCATCGAGGTGGCTGGCTGATCCCCTTTTTCTGCTACCAGTTGTTTGATTTTGCCTTGACATGTCTGCTTGCAATTAGTTCCCTTACATACCTGCCTGGCATCAAAGATTACTTGGAGCAGCTGGTAAGTTCTTACTAGTAATATGTATTGTATTTGTGAAGTACGGAATTCTCTGCATTGGTGTTGTGTACACCCATTTTGTGTATATCATTTATTATTGTATAATCCTGGGAAAGACTCAAATGAAGCAAAGCTAAAATTACATTTTACAAGTTCATTAACGGTTATTTATTAGTGGGGAGATTTGCGCTCATTTTTATAGGAATGAAGTTGGTGCCTTAGCACTGCACAGAGCACCACTGCTTTTATTGGAAATGTGACATATTGTGTAAATGCTTCTACTAAATAAATCTACATGACTGAATATTTTGTTCTAGTGAATGTTACATGCATGGTTAAAACTCTTGACTCAAGGTGAAAACAGGATGTTTTAAAATTAGTAGCTGAGTTTATCCAAGTTGTGGAGTCTACTTTAGGATTTGGGGTCCATGTTTTTTTTTAGTTTTTTGCCTTGTGGAGCCATTTCTTCAACAGTGTGTAGCAAAAACTCACTTTAGGGCTAAAAAAATTAATGGGAAAATTTTAGATGATTTAGAGGGCACCATACCTTGTTTGGCAGTGCTCAGCCCTGTTGACACAATCTATAGCCTTTTAATTTGCATCTACAACTTGCTTGTCTGCACATAGAGTCCTCCCTACACCATAATGTAATTGTATTGTGACAAATATTGTTTTAGGTGTCTGGAATGTTTTTTTTTATTTGGGACCTCATCCAAAGGTCAATTTACTTAAAGCATACCTAAACTCAGAATTTTTACTTAGACAACCCTTTTATTTAAAGTAAAGTAGAAAAAAAAAAGTGCAGCACCACACCCTTAGATCTCAATCGCCTAGGCATTTAAGAATAAATGGGAGCTCAGAGCCTCCCGGGATACCTACGTCACATCCCGGGAGGCTCCTGGCTGCTCTTTCTGTGCATGCCTGAGCATCTTTGGCATGCGCAGAAGGGGCCCTTTCATAAATAGGGAAAAAAATTGCCGATTTCACACATGTGCAGTGAGATCGGCAAGTTTTCCTCCAAACTACGTCACCCGATCCTGCGCCTGTAGAAGATGGCCACGCCTGACGCTCCCCCTACACCCAGCCGAAGACAGATACTGGGACAATGCGGCACCCCACGGAAGAAACGTCCCAACTTCCGCTTTAAAGCTGATATTTCAGAGATTAATAGATGCTGGAGTGTTTTGTTTGTCCTCTCCTTAGCAGATTCCATCAGTGAGATCACTGCATAAAAAATTTATATTTTAGAGAATGAAGCAAGTGGAGCTGAATGCACAAAGCTAGGTAGGAAGACCCGAAACTCCCTAGTAGGAAAAACCGCATAGGCAATTATAGCTGTTGAGGTATAAAAGACTTCTAGGAAGCCGGGATCTGTATACCCACCATCATCCACTTTTGTATTTTCCCTCAGAAACTTTTGAATTTATCTGAAATAACACTGAAGTTTCATGGTTACTAAGATGCAAATTGTTCAAGATTGAACCATAATATTCATATTAAGAACAGATGTTTTCCCATCTTGTTTGATTTGTTTTTTTCCTGACTTGTTGTTCCTTTTGTAGCCTGAATTCCCATATAAAGATGATCTGCTTGCCATGGATTCCAGTTGTCTGCTCTTCATCGTCCTGTTTGTAGGAGCATTCATAATCATCCTTAAGGTGAAGTAAAAACTGCTTTGTTTTGAGAGTAGAAATATTTTAGAATCTGCAAGACCAGTGCATCTTAAAAAAATATAATATTTGCCATCTAACTTTTAAATCAACCAAGGGATACAGGATCCATGGGGTGGAGATTTGGGCTTGGTCATCAGTTTGTCAATCCCTGCTTTAGAAGTGTAAAGCTGTGTGCATACAACAAATTTATATCAGTAGAGAAATCCTTTTGTAATAGTTTTCAGGGAAAAACAAGCACTGTACACTGTAATGTTTGAAGCCATGTTCATCTGAAAGTTGTGAAGTCAGACCACATCACCAAGCTGGTATCCTGTATAATTGCTGTGTATTGCACTGGGAAAGCTAGATACAGTGTGGCCAGGGCACAGCTTATGTTCTTGATAATCCTAAAACATATGTATGCTTCCTTTCTACAGGCCTATCTAATAAATGTTGTGTGGAACTGTTACAAGTACATCAACAACAGAAACCTACCTGAGATTGCAGTGTATCCTGCATTCGAAACTCCTCCACAGGTATCAAAACTGGTTACTTTTAACCTCTTTTTTATGAAAGGTGTAGATTTTTATTATTAAAATGTGAAATGTTGAGAGCTTTGCAATTGTAGCCCTTGCTTGATCCATCTGATACAATTCCACCTCTTTCAGCTTCTTAGTAAATCATTGGCCTATAGGGAAGTTCAGCTTTACCTCTTCTGGCTAAGCTGTTCTTCCCACCAGGAACTTGTCTTGTAAGCACTGTCACTCTCCTGGACCTGTTCTTGAAGGTATTCTTGTAGCCCTATTCATGTCATAGTATTGTGTTTATTGTATACAGCTATTTTCACTGTTTAACTAGATGACAAAGCTTTGTTATGATTAAGTTTAAATTTTGCAGTTTGGGCAACAGTGTGCATTGCAGCTCAGCGTAGACTGAACTGTTATAAGTTCACACTTGACAGGTATTCAGGCTTTATCTCCGGGGCGGGGGGATCTTTGTAATCACTATATTTTTTTTTTTTACAGTACATCCTGCCTACATATGAGATGGCCATAAAGATGCCAGAGAAGGAGAAGGACCCACCACCTCCATACATCCAGACCAGCAAAGCTTCATAACCTCGTCTAATGTGTTTTTTCATACTGCTTAATTGGAGAACCTGAGTTTTCTCATCATCCTGCTCATCCCCCACAATAACATACCTTAAACTAAGTCCTTATTTTTATATAACACAATGCTTTGTTGCCTTACTCCTTAAATAAGAAAGGATGACTATTACTTTTGATAATCTCTTATTTGATTCTAGTTTACAAGAGTAGTAGTTAGGGATGGAGGGAGGGGGGCATAAAAACGACTAGGGTTTCTTCTTTTTATTATATTTTTGTGTTACAATATTTGCTTTGTTGTCTTTTCATGCCTTAACCCTGTCACTTCTGGACTGCTATGCTACATATTGCTGGCAATGCATTGGTGTTCCACCCAGCAGTGAGGGCAAAAATGAAGAAAATCTGAAATATTTTCTTGAGTAAAACTTAATTAAAAAGGAAAAAAAAAAGTTGGAGTGAGATGGAGTGTTTTTATTGTTTTACAGCTTGCTGTTGTGCTTGTGGAACTCATCTCACATGTATGTGACCCAATATTTTTGATTAATAAATCTGTATAAATCTGGAGTTTTGATTTCCTGGAAAGTCCATTATTGGCATAATTTATGTTGTGAATATTTGATATTCCAGTAACATCAGGGAAAGTGTAAAACCACTGTGTAGCACTACTTTGTTCCAGGTCTGTGCCTCAGAGTATAAAAACCATGGGGTGAGCATGACAAGCAACCAGCATTTTCATTTGTATATTTTTTTCAGTACAGATTTCCCTGAAAGTCTAGATGAAGTCCCAAAAACTGACATATAGTCAGTGAACCTTACTTACTTTTTCAGTGAACCTTGGTTATCCGGGAATCCTTTAATGGATTTCCTAAGGTCATTTGCTATTTGTTAGCAAATGTTTTCAATCCTAAATCAGATTCTATTCCAGGTTAGCTGGATCATCCAGGTCCACTGATAAGTGTATCCTCTCCAGTCTTGGAGAACTTTATTAAATCGGGCCCATTGTAGTATGGTCATGTTTACTGGTGCACACTGGACACTGCCATTGTCTGGCTCTATGGAGGAATCAAAGAGATAGCGGAGGCTGATTTGCTGTTCTCATCCACCTGGTAGCTGGGTGACCACAACATATAGTGTAAGGCTGAACTAGTCCTAACATCCTCTATTTTAGGTCTGTTTTTCACTTTCCTGTTACGATTGTTATGTAAGGAGACCTAATATGATTGTCTATTATTACATAGTGCCAACAAATCAGCGCTGTGCAAAGTCCATAGTCATGCCACTAGCTATCCCTCAAAGGAGCTCACAATCTAATGTCCCCACCATAGTAATTTGTCTATAACACAATCTAAGGTCCCTTTTGAGGGGAAGCCAATTAACCTAACTGCATGTTTTTGGGATGTGGGAGGTAACCGGAGAACCCGGAGGAAACCCACGTAAACAAAGGGAGAACCTGCAAACTCCATGCAGATAGTGCCCTGGCTGAGATTTGAGTCTGGGACCTAGCATTGTACATGTCAGGGTGGTAACCTCTGAGGCGCCTAATGGTCTAATAGTACTTGAGTTACACACTGTGCATTCTGTAATCTAACCGACATGGTGCAGTTATGTGCAATATAAGTCTAAGGACACTTGCACTGAGTTGCTTTTACTTGGTTCTGTGGATGTGAGAGCCAGACGCAACAACCCCTAAGATGCAGTAGAACTGGACTACTAAACTTCTATTGAGTTTAAACTTTAGTCAGAAATGTTTTAATTTTAAAGGCAGTGAGGGAAAATTCAACCCAACAATGAAATGATAAAAATAATTGATAGCACTGACTAGTATTAACCCCTTATAGCCCTAGTTGGAGAATCTATTACTTTATAAATTCATAATGAGCTATCAAATGTCTAAAATTAAAATATAAATTAATTCATACAAAAGCGATTCAGGATTCATTCAGATATCCAAATGTGAAGTAAGCTTGTCTCTATCTGCAGCTTTTGGGACCACCACCATCTGACCCAAGAGTCACATCCAGACCCTGCTGGTCTAGATATTTCAGGGACAGTTTGGAGGCTTTATGTTAAGGCATCTTAGTACCTCCTAGAACTCCTGGCTCATATACAGGTATTATAGTCATTGCATCCTTAAAAGTGTTTACCCAGATGATCAACTATGTGAAACCATTTTATGTATTATTTTTGAAAAAATGGCTATGGGTCATTTACATTGATTCACCTTTCAGACCTTCTAGTGCAGGGATTGATTTTTTTCCAGGGTTACTCTTGCAACCTTAGCTGCTGCCTGATTCTTAGTGCCTTTTTTTTCTTTGCAGTGTTCCTTTCTAGAGTCTTAGTTCCTTGTGGTGATCTATTTTGGTTGCACAGCAACCGCTCAGCCTTGTTCTACCAGTATGGTAACACAGATAGGGTTGTTGCTCATCCTATCCCTGGCAGAAAATGTTAGCCTAACCATTTAGACTATACTTTAGATAAATTGGTTTGCCTCTGGAAGTACAAAAACATTGAAAAAATGAGAGCTGTTATGGGCTTTGCCTCTTCATGTGTTTCTAAAAGGTCAGTTTGTCTTGGGAGATTTCAAAACTTTGCACATTGATGCATCAGGGCTTGATCCATCCCATTGCCTGGTACATTTAGATTCTTCTAAGTTTGTTTTGCTTCTTGATAGAACTTTTTTTCCCATCCCTTTCAGGTAGACATTTCTGGAAGTAGTCCACATAGAGACAACAACTGTCTCTTAGCGAGCTCCATCCTTCTGATGTCTTGACAAGAGGGCCTGTCTTTTTCCTGTTTCTGCGGTCATCACTGCTGCTGCTACTTCTACTACTACTATTACTTACATTTGGTGACCTCTGAGGATCAGGTAGTTCCATGTGTTTCTTACAAACCTGGTATTTAGTCTCTGAGTTAGCCTTCCATTGTGAGCATCAATCTTTTATCTTGCCTAGTGCTAACTGAGGTTAACAAATGAGGATTCCTGCACTGCAACACAACATAGAGTGGCGTCCTTGGAGTGCTTAATTTTATTAAGCATGCAGCATGTTGTGGTATTTTGTACTGGTTACTTGTTAATCCACATGCATTGTGTGATCATGAGAAACTTATACCACTACCGTACATTCTACTTATGCAGCTTACTCCATAGAAACTAATTTTGTCGGCAGTTATTTGCTACACCTTGCAATTGACAACTGTGGAATTTTTAGTAGTGGTAGAGCACTACCATATCTTCTGTAGCAATATACTATCTAGGTGACTACCAGCAAGTTGTTATGGCTGCATACACATGTTCTATATTTGTGAAAGATCCTTTCTGAACGATGCATGAACGAGCGCTGTACATACAGTGCCATTCTGCTCTATAAGGAGGGGAGGGGGAGAACAACGGAGCGGTACGCCGCTGCGCTTATTGCTCGTTACTTCCATTATGATCGTCATCAGTGAATCCACAAGGACAGATCTGTGAACTAGAAGCGCTGTACACATGCCAGATTCTCATCCGATATCAGCCCTGACGCGATTATCAGACAAGAATCATCTGTGTGTACGTAGCCTTTAGTACGTAAGTCTTTTTTAGTAGCAAGAGAATTGAACTGCCAGTGAAGTTTGGCTACTACATTATTACGGGTTACACTGAATATTATACATTGAAAGTCCCAAAAGACTTCTCAGTCTTTTCCAAGCCTGAATTTTCGGTAAATCATTTAGAACAATAGGTTGCATTCTATACACATGAAAAATGTTAGCAGAGTGTGAAATACCTCATGTTTTCAAAAGGTACTTGTAAAGTTCTTTTTCGGGTCTATAGCCCTTTAAGGGTCATTCTCCTTGCATATTAGGATGTTAGGTTTGGGAGGCACAGGATTGGTTTTCCTTTGGTATACAAAACTCAGGAAAAATGGGCGTAGCTTACAATGGTCAGCGCTGGGTTACTAGACACCTGGCAGACCTCATTCTGCATACAGTATCTGTCTTTATAGCCACTTTACAGAGAGTGTCTCTGTGTGCTCAGCAGCATGAATCCCTTGCTGAACTGCAATGTGTTCTTTCTATTTGCCTTTTTATTGGTGGCTGTTCATGGAACTCATTACAGGATGTATGGATACCCCATTCAAAGGAGCTTCATCTTTCCTCCTCCTCTGGTCCATGGCAGTGCAGTGCTACCAGTGCCCAGACCCGGCGTGTTAGCCAGTGCTCCACATGCTGCCAATGTGCGTCCCAAGCCAGACACCAGGACACTACAAGTGAACCAGCCAGCAGGTATGTTGCACCAAGCCCTGAGCATGATTGTTCTAACCTCTGCTGCAAACCTAAACAGGCAAGGTAATAGAAGAATTGCCAGTTATTGCTTGGGGTGCAGCATATTTTTTAATAAATCTTAACCTAGTTTTATTAATCTGATTTTTCCAAATTGTAAAAACATCATCTAGATCAGTGTTCCTCAACCAGGGATCCTCCAGAAGTTGCTAGGGCTTACTTGAGCAATGAGCAGTTTGCGCCTCTCAGATTAGTTAAATGATCAATGATCTTTCTGGTAATCAGGGTGACATTCTTCCCGATAGCCAGCAATGGCATCCTTTCCACTGATCACCACACTAATATAATGTGAGCTGTGGATAATAAATATAGCAAGGGTTCCCTAAGACCTGAAAATTATTTCAAGAGTCCCTCCATGTTCAAATCTTTTAAATACACTGAGCTGTAAAAAGCTCATGCAAGATTCTAATTTGATTTGCTGGTTTTAAGCTGGTGCCATATTAAAACCCAATCCAACATCTTATCAGGAAGAGTTGTTGGAAACCTGAGATGCAAGCCAAAGTATTCTGTTCTTGGGACAACCATTTTTGGTAATGAAACATCTAACTTTGATAGCAAGAAATTTAATCTTTCACATTTGGCTGTAAATCCCAAATCGAACACAACTGGTGCAATCCCAGGCCTTTGAATGGTTTAGTATGATAATGTACAATATTTTATGTATAGCTTAATATTTTTTTCATACAAGATACTAGTAGTTAAATAAATACCCTTCTTGCTTCCTTTACCTCTTTCAATCTGGAACCAAGAGATCCTTGTGTGTGAGCTCACAGGTTGTATTATTCTTTCATCTAAAAAGTAAATTCTGGAATCCTTGAGAAATGTTAGAGATCAGTAAATAGAATTCACGTAAATATCCACCCAATAAAATATTAGTTTTGGATGAACCAACATTCTACATCATCTGAGCAGTTCTTTCATCCCTGGCTTAACTACTTTTTGGCAACTGTATGTATTACATTATGAGTAGTAGCTAGAAAGAAATGTTGATTCATTACCTTAGCATTACAACACTGAGTTTGCTGCTGTACAAATTCATGCAGAACATTCAAAGTCTCACAGCCTCCTCTTCCTAAATTAGAACCCAAACAATCCCCGTGGACCCAACTACATTGGGTGCAGGGGTGTAACCCTATTATTATTAATAAACAGGATTTATATAGCGCTAGCATATTACACAGCGCTGTACATTAAATAGGGCAAATGACAGGCAGATAAAGAGAGTGGTACAAGAGGAGGAGAGGACCCTGTCCCGAAGACCTTACAATCTAGGAAGTCACACAATAGGAGGGAGGATACTTATTATTATGTATTAAAGTAAGTATTACGCTGATTTATGTTGGGAACATATACAGTCACAAAACTATTAGGATTTCATTTGATCCCTGAATGGAGTTTAATCTTTTCTAGAGTTTGTTCACACTGCATGATTATAGTATAGAGTCGCTGAACCCTTCAAAAGGTCAGATATGAAGGAACATTAGACACTGCATGGAAAGAAATGTCTAATGTTCTTACTATATGTTTTGCAACAATTTTTTATTAGTAAACAGTATTTAAATAGCACCAACAAATTACACAGCGCTGTACAATAAATAGGGCTTGTTAATGACAGACAGTGACAGAGGAGGAGGAGAGGACCCTGCCTAGAAGAGCTTACAATCTAAGAGACAATGCAACTTTACACACATTTATGTCCTTTGTATGCACAATTCACAAATAGAGTCAGTTTCATCATGGACAGCAGCACAAGTGGTTGTGCATTGTGTTATAACAAAAGGCGTAATAATAAAGACTGAGCAAAGCCTTAGTTCTCATTTGTCTCTCTTGGATCAAACTTACTCTCATGTTCCAAAATCAGGGTTCAATTAGAAGGGGGGAAGGGGCTGACTCCTCTGTGTCATTTTTTTCTTTAACAATAATTTTATTAGAAGAATATTGAGGATATGGGATACAGAAAACAATAGTTGGGGATATTGCAAAAATATTAACATTCTCTGTGTCATTTTTACTGTAAATGATACAGCATTGCCAGTTAGATTTATGCTTTTATCAAAACCACAGAGGTTGGACTAAGTTGTCCCCCTTCAAATGCAAGTCGAGTCCCAAGTCAAGTATCAAGTCACCACAAAGTCTTCCAAGTCGAGTCCCAAGTCAAGTCACTTCCTTTATCCCCATTTGTCCCCATATAGAAACAGAGCTCTGATCCTGTTCTTAAGCAAAGCACTTAGGTCCACAGCTTTCTCCTCTGACAGCTGAAGGGGGAAGGGAGGAAGGCAGTGAGACTTCTGTAACACCACCCTCCTCCCCGCCCCCTTCAGCTGTCAGAGGAGAACACTTGGAATGTTCCCCCTTACAGAAGCCTCACTGCCTTTCTCCCCACCTTTCTTGTATTCTAAGTTTTCACCTCTGACTGCTGAAGTGGGGAGGGGGGGGGGCAGTATAACAGAAGCCTCACTGCCTACCTGCCTGTCCTCTTCAGCTGTCAGAGGAGAAAGCTGTGGACCTAAGTGCTTTGCTTAAGAACAGGATCAGAGCTCTGTTTCTATATGGGGACAAATGGGGATAAAGGAAGTGACTTGACTTGGGACTCGACTTGGAAGACTTTGTGGTGACTTGATACTTGACTTGGGACTCGACTTGCATTTGTTGTTCATTAGGCGCCTTAAGTCATACTCGAGTCCGAGTCACGCGACTCGAGTTCCAACCCCTGCAAAACCATGGAAAGATAGTTTGTGGTGTGCTGTTGGTATTGAAGTTATGTTCATAAGCATTCCCAGAACCCCAAAGCAGCCAACAAGCAATCCCCATTCTTTGTTCTGACTGCTGTGAGTGGATCAAAGGTGAAATCTGATTGGTACTACTTTTGCACAATTTTATTATTATTACTATCCAGCATTTATCTTCACCAACATATAACCATAGTCATATCACTAGCTGTCCCTCAAAGGGGCTCATAATCTAATGTTGCAAATTTGGGGGGAAGCCAATTATTCTAACTGCATGTTTTTGGGATGTGGGAGGAAACCCATGCAAACACAGGGAGAATCTGCAAACTCCATGAAGATAGTGTCCTGGCCAAGATTCAAACCTGGGACCTAGCGATATAGAGGCCAGAGTGCTGCCCCAATTTTTCACTTGAAATAGGCTGTATTTTTTAACGTATAGTGCTGAAAAATATTCTGTTTTATATAATACAAAGGACACTAAAATCAATGGTAATGAGCACAATTTTGTAACAGCCATGTTAACAGCCAATGACCTTGCTGATATGGGTTATTGTTCTGTGCCTATTACCATTGTTGTTTTTTACTGCCTTGGTGTATTGCATATATTGATGGGTGAACTCACCTGTGTTGGTTCTCTATGGGTTTCGCCGAACAATCCAGTTAATTGCAAATTAGATGGGCGAATGCTGCCTGCTATGCTCATACTAACAGGCCATAAGCCAGGTTTCCAATGTAAAAATCAGGCAGGGTACCTATTGTATGGTGATTATAAGGGGTGCTACTGCCTGGACAACCATGCCCACTGAAATCAGCCAACTTTAAAATTTACTGCAAACCCTACCCTGAAGGGATTCGGACATCATCGCTAATTAAATATTCCAATGTGTCCAATAGAATAACAAGAGTAGTATAACTACCCCAAATAGCTTATAGACTAGAGCAGCCTTCTCAGCTTTTTTAACATGGGGGAACCCCTACTATAATTACTTTATCCACAGCTCACAGTACATTAGTGTGGTAGTCAATAGGAAGAATGTCACCCTTACAGATAACCAAAAAGATATTTGGCACAAATTGCTCATGGCTCAAGGACCCTGGTTCGGAAACACTGGACTAGATTGTACAATAAAAAAAAGAAAGTACACAAATACAGTAAATATTATTACTGCAAATATGTTTATATGTTTTCTTTTCAATTGCCTTAACAGAATGTTTTTCATTATTTAAATATAAATATAAAAGGCTGGAGAAGATACATTTTGCAGGAGGGTCAAGCAAATCTGTAATGGATTCTTAAAAGTCATTTGCTATTTGTTAGCAAATGTTTTCAATTCTGGACCGGATCCATTCTACGTTTGCTGGATCACCCAGGTTCACTGATTTTAGTGTATCCTCTTCAGCCTTGGCGAGCTTTAATAAATCAGGCCCTTTGTGTTTAATAGGATTGCATAAGGTAATCGTTTCTTACATACCTTTATTTAAATGTACGCCTAATGAATCCCCTGTTTTCAATAATGATGACATTGTTAGCCCAATCAAACAGTTGATTTGTGTTATTTTTTTATTTTTGCCAGCTCTGAACTGGGATGGTGATTCACTGTTATTTATTTATGAGCAGGAAATAGGCATTGTACTTTGATGTTGTATATATAAAATTTCCTGCATTTCTATGTTTTATATAAATAGAGGTGTCCTACATTTCATGCTGAGATTAGGATATGCAAAAGAGAGTCAGCAATAAAATGCATTGAAGAATCATAGAGAATGAGCTGATTGTGAGAACAGATGCAGTAGGTCTAACAAGAGCCAAGTTACCTTCTAAAGACAAATGTTTACATTGAGTTGGAGAAGCAAAAACACCAATGAAAGATAGCTAAGCTCCGAGCAAGTATCACCATTTGAATAATGTAGCTCCCAAAGGTCCCTGCAATTTGTAGCTTTGTAGGCAATCACTGGAGGGCAAAGCTACCTAATTAGATTGTTGTTTATTTGTTTTACTGCCCCGCGTTCAGTAAAGTAACGCCTGCAGAATTATTATATTTATACAATATGTTATTCTTTAATACTGTAATGCTAGAACAGAAGCATTTGTTTTGAATAGACTTTTTACATCCCAAATCAAAACCTTTAATAATAATATGGATGGGAGTTTAAAATTTAGAATGTATTATGTAAATGGAACCTGTAAATGTTAATTGTAAATGGAAGCTGGCACAGGGGATATCCATCCTTGCTTAAAAAAAATAAAGCATAGGGCTTCATTCACACTGCAGAGCATCTGGTGGTCATGTGTTATACTTAATTTATGAATCACACAGAAACACATGCAGGGGTACATTGTATCAACACAACACACTGCAACACCTATAGTGGCGACATATGGCATTGCTTCTGTGCAATACCTGATCCAATCAAACACTATGTACAATGGAGTGTACTGCTTATTGTGGTCCAGATTCCACTTCCTCACATTTTCCTTTTCCCTCTGTTCTGTCTAGAAAATAAAATGACTAACAGTCATTCCCTCTTGCAATTTCTTACAAATAACAATTGTATTGTATTGTAACAGTATTGGATCCAGGGTATTGCCCTTAGGGGTGAGGATTTTTTTTCTTCTGTTTAGCAAAGTTGGCAGCAATTACCATACACTCTTAAGAATTTTTTTAAACCTGAAAATGTCATTAGAAAAATAATCTTTGTTCATACTTCTGTCACACCATTAGATGGTGCTATGTCATCATGTAAAATGTATAACATACTCTTGTTGTCTGAAACATTCTTACACAAGGGCACAGCACCATCTACTGATGGCCAACAACAATGCACAATTTATGAGGAAGTAATCCACCATAACCAACTCAAAGTACAAAATACCTTAACCTGTAAAAATATCCTTCCCTTTATTAATATAATTTATTTAAAAGATTTACTTTTTTTTTTTTATAAAAGTAATTCGTGTAGATTTTTTACACAGATTGCTTTTTTTTTTCAAGATTTCCAAAAAAGCACAAGGTATTTTGCAAAGTGTGAGGTTTTATTATTGAAGTGGATATAAGAGAACAGATGTGAACAGATGTCCCCTTTGGAATTTTTCCATTTCTTTTCACAACTAGAACATTTGGAATTCCTATCACTTTCTGTCTTTGTTAGTAAGGGGTCTGACCCTTCCCCACGCTATACAAAACCAGAAGCAAAATCATCCATAAATACAATTTAAATGAATTATTTAGTTGGTTTAGGAACCTAAATGTATCAAGCTGACATCATCCTATCACTGTTTGGTAATGAAGTTGGAGTAACCCATCTAAGCCATGGAGTATCTGTTTGTATCAGTGTAAAATGCATGCAGGAAGGGAAAAGGCTTGCACACTGAGAATAAGGAATAAGAAACAGGAAGCAAAGCTTCAATGTTAGAAATGTTATCTAGGATGTATTCCCACTAGTGTGTCACAAAAATTTTGATGTGTGTGTTGACGTGCAATATATTAGGGCAATCCATTCATGTGAGTGGGCTGCCCAATATTCCTCAACACTTAGGTACCATAAAGCAGGGGTCCCCAATTCCCGATCCGCCGCCCGGCTGTCTGACACCTGAGCTTCGAGAGCATGGAGACCCTACGGATCTCAGGCTCAGGTTGGTGGTTGGGTTGTGTCTCTGGACTCAGACCTGGGATAGGAGAGTGGACGGGTTCTGGGATTATGACGTAACTATGGGGAAAGTTTCTTACCCTTTGAGTGACACAGCTTCCTGCACATGCATGATCCAAAGTCCATAGATTTAGTGGTCGGCGAGCTCAAAAAAGTTGGGGACCACTGGTCTAGTGGGCCCTGGCCGTCTGACAGGTGTGCCACGGCTCTGGCCGGTGCGCCCCCCTAAGTGGGGTCCTTCTACTGACCCTGCTGGGGGGTGCACCGGCCAGAGCTGCTGTCCACCTGTCGGATGGCCGCCCAGTATCCCTCAACATATATACAATAGTTCATTGCAGTTTGCTGATAAGATGCACCATAAAGCAGGGGTCCCCAATCTCCTGCCAGCTGACAGGTGGGCTCATGCTCTGGCCGGTGCTCCCCCCAGCAGGCTCAGGAGAAGGACCCCACTTGGGGGGTGCACCAGCCAAACCCGCGGACCATGTCCCCCGTGCACATCGCAGGCTCAGAACTGAGATAGGAGAGTGGGCAGGTTCTGGCATCATTACGTCACTCTGGGGAAAGTTTCTTCCCCTTTGAGTGACACATGGCTCCCAGGGCATGCGCGGTCCAGAGTCCGTGAGATTAGTGGACTGTGGATTGGGGACCACTGCCATAAAGAATAAATGGCAATGCAGCACATCAAACCCACATGATATAGATTCTATTACTTCGTTTTCATTAGTTTTCACGTGTTACTGCAACATATACTAACACATGAGTCCACTTGTGTGCATTAATAAAGGAACATCAGACAACCTATATTTTCAAATATAAAATATACACATCGCAGTCCTCTAGGATTTGGGTCCCCATGGTGCCATTCAGTAGCCATTTGCTATGGACAGGCACCCAGAGGAGGCTATTTTGGCTTTGATTAATATAGTAGAATAATTGTGATAACAGATGCACTCAATACAGAATTCAGTAATGTATTGAAATTTAGTTTTGCAGGAAGGAAGTCTATTCTAACAAGATACATTTGCATGTGGTTAGACTTTAGACGCACACACAGGTTTCCCATTTGCTTTATAGACATCTTACTTCACACTTTAGAAGGTCGGGCCCTATATGTGTGGGTGACAATAAGCCTTGTGCATGATCTTACCCCTCTTCACTCCTCTGATTGCCTACATGACTATTTTAAACCACCTGTAGAATTTAAAGTATCTAAAGACTACGGTGAAATTAGTCCTAATGAGGCTCAAATCCATTATGTGATGAACAAATATCATAAATTAACAAAACATTTCACCTCCTTAAAACCCCATTATTTGTGTATCACTGGCTTCTCCTCTCAGATGCTGCAGCTCATAGTGGGAGGGTTCCAACACAGTTTTGCCAATCCAATAGGTAGAAGGTGGGGCTGGGTGTGGCCAGCTGCTGATTGACAAGTTACAGGCCTATGACTCACCAGTGACAATACTATTAGTCCCACCCTCTGTGACTTCTTCTCATTCTACTGTATTGTAAGCAGCCAACACCTACATGAGGGTGGCCACAGTGCTTTGAAAGAAATAGCGGTACAGCAGTGTTTTTCCCTTATCACTGGAGGCTGCACAGGGTGAACTTTAAATGCAGGATCACCAGGTTTTTGTGAGATTTTTCAGGGGATGAATGGTATGTGCAATGATGTACTGCAGCAATATTATTTAATAGAAGGGTTTAGTTCTACATATTGTGTCCAAATAAAATGTGTCTAAATAAAGTGTCCAACTTGGCATATATATATGAGTATATATTTCAGATTGGTACAAAAAAGCAATAAAAAAGCAATAAAAAAGCAAATTTCCTTGTTCATTTATCATTAAGCCTTCCAAAGTCAATAATTTCCATATTTACATTCTGTGATCAAAATGTGGGTAATCAGCTAGATCTTCCACCTCCATCTACTGCCTCTGGTCCTGTTCAGGCAAAATAACACTCACTCCATTCTGACCATTTTATCTGAGTTTGTGGGTTGAGCGGGAATGGGGGAGTGCAGCTTGAGATAGGGGTAAAATGATGAAAAGGACAGTTGGGTGAATAAATCATGGAATGGGCAATAAGGAGCACATAAGTGCAGCTTTAGATTAAGGGTGAGGGGTGGGGGCTACAATATTGGATAGAGGCCAAGAAGTGGTGGAAGGGAGCATTGGATGGGAATTTGGGGTATAGGGATTTCAGGGTTGGAGGGAGGTCAGGAATGGGGGAATACAGTGTTTAATAGGGCAGTTGGTGAGAAGTGGAGGAGCGTAGGAGTTCGATGGGAGGGTGGGGGATGGGGATCACAATTGTAAATGGTGTGGTGGTGAAGAGTCGAAAACAGAAGAATTGGATGGGGGGGGGGTTTAAATGGGGGTCTGCAGTGGTAAAACACAAGGGTTTGGTGGGAGGGTGAGGATTGAGGGACTGCAGCGGTAAATGGGGTAAAGGGGAAGAGTGGAGGACAGCAGAAATAGATGAGGAGGAAGTGAAAGGTAGTGTTTTAAATGTTATACTGCCCAAAAAATGGTAGGGGTTTTAATTAATCCTAATTGAAAAAAGGTTTAGTTTTTAAGTACATTAACAACCCCAAATTTTTCTCTTGACCAAAACGAAATAATATTTCAGGTGGTAATATTTAACAAACTTATCATATCAACTTTCAGTAACACTTGATAGTATTATATAGTAATATGTATTATTACACACTTTGGTAGGTAAATATATTTACACATGTGCGAACTGCTATACCAGGCTCATTGCTTCCTCCAAACCTTGTTGTCTCTCACACCTATCTCTGCCCTATTACCTTCACAGAGACTGTCTGTAAAAGCAAACCCATGGATTTGGTATTTATAATTGATAGTTCCCGCAGCGTCCGTCCTCAAGAGTTCGAGAAAGTCAAGACTTTCCTTTCCGACATGATCGACACTCTAGACACAGGAGAAAGGGCAACTCGAGTGGCCGTAGTGAATTATGCCAGTACAGTCACCATTGAGTTCTATCTAAAGACCTTCTTCAATAAAGCTGCGATGAAGAACGCCATCTCCTTGATCAACCCATTGTCCACTGGCACCATGACAGGTCTTGCCATACAGACTGCCCTCGAGGAGGCATTTTCAGAGGAGTCAGGAGCCCGTCCTGTGTCCCTCCAGATTCCCAAAGTAGCAATCATTGTAACAGATGGAAGACCTCAAGACAGGGTGCAGGATGTAGCTGCTACGGCTAGGGCCTCTGGAATAGAGATTTATGCAGTAGGAGTGGACAGGGCAGACATGCAGTCTCTTAAATTGATGGCAAGTGAACCACTCGATGACCATGTGTTTTATGTGGAGACCTATGGAGTAATTGAAAAGCTCACTTCAAAGTTTAAGGAATCTTTTTGTGGTAAGTTTTTACACAGATTCACCATGCCAGTGTATCACATCAACTATTTATTCTCAATTTCTACAATTCAAAACTTTTGTGAAGTTTTAAAGTTCTATTTATAATTAGAATTACTGAAGACCATAGACATGGCTTTACAAAAGCCGCTGTGACATAGACACACATTTTTAT
The DNA here is from genome assembly GCF_032062135.1 of Pyxicephalus adspersus. NCBI lineage: Eukaryota > Metazoa > Chordata > Amphibia > Anura > Pyxicephalidae > Pyxicephalus > Pyxicephalus adspersus. The sequence goes on from NC_092861.1 coordinate 17,027,406, forward strand.
TTAATGGAAATTAACATACAATAGTACACAAAGGGCTCTATTTATAAAACAGGGAATCAGACATTTTCTTCAAATATTACCTCGTAGGTATCTTTCATGTCCATGTGTTTCCATAGCAGTAACAGAGTCCACAAGTAGTCCCCAAGATAAGAACATCCAATATACTGACGACTCCTACATACAAACCGGCTTCCCTGCTGCTCATGTGCAGGACAGAGGCTTGATACGAGGGAGGGGCGGTTTGCATAACTTGCAGAAGAAATTTTTTGCTAAACACATCTGGTGTTGTGGGTGATCTCTTTTGCAACCTCTTGTAACTCTTTTATGACCAAGACAAACTCTGCAGTTGTTTCTTTCTGCATATCAAAGCACAGCTTGCTCCAGAAGTTAATGAATGTCTAGGCCCCATAAAGATTTTTTTTGCTTTGTTTGTGATTAACTCACAGTGAGGATTTTATACAGTAACTGACACCACACTGTCTAATAATATTTTGAGACACACATCTGTCCTAATTGCATTTATTAAAATAATGTACCTGTTCCGACTTACATACAAATTCAACTTAAGAACAAACATACAGTCCCTATCTTGTATGTAACCCGGGACTACCTGTATTTAAGTTAGGTCATCAAAGAATAAATATGCATCTGTTTTATAATAATGAAAATTGCCTTGAGATATAAAGATCCAGCAAACCTGGAGCAGATTTCTTAAAATAAATTTGCGATTAGTTGGAAAATATTTTCAATCCTGCACCAGGTTCATTCCAATTTTACTGGATCACTCAGGTTCCCCCATGATAGTATATCTTCTCTAGTCTTGAAGAGCTTGTAAAAATCAGGGCCTATGCTGTACTTAAAGTGTACCTAAACTCAGAATTGTTACTTTATGTAAAAGGGTAGACAATCCTTTTATTTAAAATAAAAATTCTGTTTGTGTTTTTTTAAGTGCAACACCCTTTGTTTAAAAAAAAACTAAAAGAAATGGGGGTGCAGCACTGCCCACTAATTCTTGATCACCTAGGCATTCAAGAATGAATGGGAGCGCAGAGCCTCTCTACTGGCTGCTCCTTCTGCACATGCCTGAGCATCTCGGGCATATTTATGTGAATAACCTGCTGAATGTCACAAATGTCAATGATCACAGCAAAATGCCTGCATTTTGGTAAATATAGTATACAGCCATAGTGTGAATGGGCTCCAAGGGTTTATTAAATTATTGAACAAATAAAAACCTAGTAGATAAAAGAAACAAGTAAATAAAATGTTCAGAGCCATACAATCCTGTTCTATGTGAATGACAGTAGTGGCCATAGCCAGCACATGTGGCTGGTATTTTCCTGACACATATACCAAGTTTCATAGATTTCAGTAATGATATATTATACAACCATATTGTATGTAGGGGTCTGGCCTGTGATGTGTTTTTCAAGAGTCACTATTTAATTAACTGTCTGTAACCAACAAATCAACACATCATACCTTCAGATTGTTCCTGATTTGGAGGGACTGTCCCTTTTTCAGATCCAAGTCCCTCTGCCTCTATTTCCTCCTCCATTGTCCCTTTTTTAAAGTGGTTAAAGTGACCCTAAAAGTGGTTGTTATAATTGAATTTTGATGATCTATGCCTCTCAAATACACACCATGTTTATTATATATGACTATATTTTATATCGATGTATTTTGTAGTAGCATAATAAAAATGGGCACAGCAGCATGAAAAGCTAATACTCTTTATTTTTTATTTTCTAGTTGTTGATTTTTGTGCTTATGGAAGACATGACTGTGAACACATATGTGTATCAACGCCTACATCATACCTCTGCAGGTGCCGTGATGGCTACATTCTCAATCCAGACAAGAAGACCTGTTCACGTAAGAATTTCATGCTAAGGGACATTAAGGGCCTGATTTTTTAAAATTCAGTTTGAGTTGCTTCAAAGATCACTTGGAATCCAATGACAGTAACATTTAGCTTGCAGTTAATAAATTTCAAGCAGGCCATGCCTTCCCTATAGAACTGTATAGGATTGCAAAATCTGGTGCAAACTTGAGAGTTTACACCAGACGGATTTGCAATCCCATAAAAAACAATCGGCACAGGACTCCTATAACATTGAACAGTAGAAGCAGCGTTGCCACCCTAGGACAGAACTACAGAAGTAATGCAGATTTAATAAAATGCTTTCAATTGCATATTTGCCAAATATGAGAAGTTAATTGTTGGGGTTTACATATCCTTTAGCTATTGTATACTGTAGTGAAAGTTTTGACTTACCATTCCTTGTTATCATCACACTTGCTAATTACCATTCCCAAACTACATAATCTGGGCCTGTGGGGATTCTTAAATATTTTTAGATTAAAACCAGTTGTAATCCTGTTTCATTGTAATTGATTGATCCATAACTGGACAAGTCATATCCTATAAAATAGTTTTATTACCTACACTTTACCTTTAAATACTATGTTCAATTATATCCATATTGATGATGATTGCATGCATTATTCCAGGTATTGATGTGTGCGCACTGGGAAGACACGACTGTGAGCATATCTGTGTGGCCAATGCTACTTCCTATCAGTGCAAATGTCGTGATGGATACTCTCTCAACCCAGACGAGAAGACCTGTTCACGTGAGTCTCAAGCACTGTGGTGGCATGCATAAAAAATTGTAAGAATTAGCTTTTTTCTCCAGAACAACTAATTCCCACTGTCATTTCTAGTGTAAATTTGTGACAACAAAAGTCTGGCTTCATGGATTTGTCAAGAGCAAGGGCAGATCATTGGTACAGTGAACCAAGGGGGAAAATTTGGACCTTAGACCCCTTGCATCAGGCATTCTCTTTTTTGGGCATTTTGTTATCCCTCTCCATATTCGCACCCTTTTTTGCAATGACCCAATTCTATCACATCTACAAGATCAATTAAATCATTATCCTTATATAAAGAAATGTCACTGAGCCATTGTTCCAACTGCAGCAGGATCAAGGTGTATGATTCCGCTTAAGCTACTGAGCACTTTTAATGATGACAATAATGATGTGATAACGATTTTGTGGAGGTAATCAGAGGAATGGTAAGTTAAATCTCATGTTCCCTCCCACTGGCAAAAATAGAATAGGGAAGACCCAGTGGGATCCAACTCTACCCAAAATAGAGGTCAGTTTTGGGAAAAATACCTTTTTTTACATTTATTATTATTCTTTTAAAATGTGAGAATCTGAAAATCTAAACTAAAAAGTATGTGGCGTCTCACCTAACCTTTTATTTCTCCTTTTTCTTATAGAGGAAGCACGAGGGGTTGTACAGACGGAGGACCCTTGCAAATGTGAGAGTCTGATTGCCTTCCAGAGCCAAGTGAACACTTATATTGAGTCTCTGACTACTAAACATATCCTTTACCTGGTGCATTTATGTTTCTGGAAAGTAGATGTTTCTGTGGCTTTGTATGTTTTGTGCCAATGTAGGTCAACACACAACAGTAGTAGGAAGTATAGACACTATAATAACACCTGAAGATGTTAGATTTGACATATAAAATGTATCTCACTAAGCAAAGTCTTACCTAATTCAGCTGTCAGTGGAGGGACAAGGCTCATAAATGTTACCATTGAATAGCAAAACCTCCCAGACACAACAGACACCCACAGCAAGGTAACCAGTCAGGACTCATATACCAACACATTGCATGGCATTAAAACTGACTTTGCTGTATGGGTTTCCAAAAATTTCAAACTGTCTGCATACTTGATGGGATATCTTTCTTTTATTCCTTATGTGATTACAGGAAATGAGGTGGGGAAACTCTCCCACTCTCTTCCCCATACGAGTGGTTGGAGTTCCATTATAGTCTACCTGTTAAACAATGTTGGTAGTTTCCAAGGACCCATCAACGCCAGGGCAGTTTAAAACATCATCAATTTTGGTCATTTTTAAACTAATTTTGTGATTTAATTTTAATTTTTTGACTTTGAATATGTTCTTTGGCTTTTTAATTTTTTTTCTCAGTTTTTCAAGTTACTTTCTCTCTCCATTGAATAAATAATTATAACATGAAGAGTACACATTTATGTTTAGCCAAATAATACATTTTTCATTAACCAAAATCCACTAGATGAGCTTACAAAAAAATTGCAAGTCTATGAAGGAAGAAGAAATTGAAGAGGATAAAATGGCCTTATGTATTCGTGGTGCAATAATCAGAGCTTTATGCATTGTGTGTGATTTATTCTGCTGATATTCTATAAACTTTTAAAACTTCCCCTAATAGAGGATGATATTACCCACCAATGAACCTTCATATTTATATGACCACCAATAGTTGTCCTGTAGGACTAGGTCACACTATTTTTGGGTATTAAAGGGAACCCTGCAAAGGGTTCTTATACTCACCTGTAGGAATGGCTTGTGTCCCCAACCTAGCATAGACTGGCATCCATTAGGATCTTTAACCCTGGGTTCAGTAAAATTAGAGGATAGAGCTAATATCCATGATGAAGTGATAGGTATTGAAAACAGGTCAGAAATGTTAAATGCTGGAGAGACTGATGGAGATTGCAGCAGCATAGGAACTTATATTATGCACCTACCCAGAGTTACTTTAAAGCCTAATGCAACCCAAAATAATCAAAGAAAATTCTAAAAGCAATCAGACTAATACATGAGTACAGTGTATAGAAGCAACGTGGTGGAAATTTTTCCTTAATGGAAAAGTTGTACTTTGCAATTGTCAATCTGCTAATAATGGGTAAGCTTGTAAATACTGTATGTTAAATTTTTTCTTCAAATACAACCCAAATTTCAAAGTAAGCCTGCTACAAAGGTAAAAAAGAGGTACAGAGACTTGATTTTTGCTGTTCTGAGAACTTTGGGGGTAAGGGAGGGTTACTTTTTATGATATGTCCTCATTAACCCAAAAAACTCAATAACTAAAATTTTTTTTTATAGCTTTATCCTTTTATTTTATTCCAAAAGTTGGTCAAATCTGCAGTTTTTAAAAAAATATCCAATCCTGCCATGAAGGTGGTGTCCAGAGAGACAACCCACCCACCGCCCTGAGCCTGCAATTCTATATATGGGTGATGTGGTCCGCGGCTCTGGCCGGTCTGTCCCGGTCTGCGGGGTTCTTCTCCTGACCCCATGGGGGGGACCATCTAGAGCCGCAGACCACCAAAGAATTCTTTGCAAAATAAGAGGGGGCACACGTGCCCATTCCCAAAAAAAAGCGAAGACACGGCGTTCCCACCAGTGCCCGCCCCACTACACACCTGGTCTTAGTGGGCCTCTATTATATATACTCATGTCTATTAATGCAAGCCCATAGATTTTAGTATCTAAAAACAAGAAATGTTATAGCCTGCTTATGCAGCTAGTTGGACTCAAGATGGTTCTACCAAAAAACTAGAATTAAATATGTAATCCCACAGGCTGGGGGCACATGGACAATTTTTATTAGGGTGATGGCGCTACTAAAATAACGAATAGTCATGATCAATAAGCATATGGAAAAAATGGCTCACTGTTAGTGAGTAGTTGTCTGTTGTGACGACTAATAATGCTCATTAAAATCATTGCGCGATCATCAGTGCTGCTTTTGTTTTACTCCATATGGAGTCATTTGTTCCAAAAGCATAGTAATCAAATGCTATCACTAGTGATTTTAGCAATGCAATGGCCCTTTCAAAAATTGCCTGCTTGGTCCTGGCTGGAGCTAGGAGTGTTCTGTTTCCTTTGTTGTCCCCTCATTTTATTACATAAATACTTTCTGTGAGTTTCGCCAGATCTTTACGCACCACCTGAAAATCTGATCTGGTAACATATCCATGAATTACAAATATTTTCTATAGGTACATTGCATTTTTATGGTCAGGATTCTATTTCCTAGTCCTATGTGAGGCTGTGAATGTAAGAAGCCATCTGTCTTGCTACAGTGAAGGGTATCAGACAACATGAAGAGTATCTGTTCTTCTTGGAAATCCATCCATAAATGCTCTAGCAGCAACTGACTTTAGATCTGTCCAGCCCGAGTGCTGGGGTTCTCTTTACTCCATCAGCTGAATCTTTAATGTTAAATCAAGACATGTTCTCTTATATGTGTGAGATTTGTTTTAGCCTTTGTGCTCTCCTGGATTCTTTGCATAGCAATATGTGATTAATGCTGATCACAATCTTCACACAACATTCCGTGAAACTTCATTTTAAATCTTTTCTGTAACTTTTCTACTGTTCTTAAAAAAATCACAGTGTGATTTAAAAAGGAAATGTAAAATAGATACAATAAAAATAAATTCAAACAATTTGTGATGGTTTTTGGAATCTTTATTTATTTAGATCTTAAATACATCAATAAATAATCATTACAGTTTATCATTACAATTATTAGCTCTGATTTTAAAAATGTTTTTCTAAAATCCTAGTGTTGATATGAGAACAGAAACTCTGTCTTTAGGAGAAATAATATTGCAAAAAGTATGACAAAAATCATTTCAATTCCCAACTTCTTTTTTTCATTGCAAACATTCTGTTCTCCAGGGCCAATGAAATTCTGCAGAATAAGTTGCTCTGTGGGGAGGTTGAGGTCAGTGCAGAACTTGTTAGCTGGTATAGCAAAAATGTTATTTCCCTTACTGAATGCGACAGGAGGAGCAATATTTACTGAGATTCCAGAAATGTTGTAAAAGCTGTTTTTTTTTTTTAGAAAAGAGTCAGCAATTTGTCATGCAAATTGAATTTGCTGTGTGTTCACTAAGATAAGTAAATTGTATTTTGCAGAATGATCACAGTAATAAGTGAGCAACAGTAAATCATTGTGTTGTGAGCTCAAATAGTAACTGAGGAGCTCATTGGCTTTCTGGCTGATCAACAGGACTTTGTCTGTACTTGCATTTCTTTTTTAAAATGAAACTATAAAAAGAATAAGGGCAAGCAGGTTTATGAATGCAGAAGGAACAGGTGATGTACCTTCTGCAATAAAATAAACTTACCTGCCTGATCACAATACTTTCTGCAATGTACACTGAGCTACACATGTGCAGCTCAATGTCAAATGCTGTGTATTGAGGCATTGCCCTGCCTGCTGGGAAAGAATGTTGGGAACAAAGTTAAATCATTCTGGCCTTGGCTAATCAAGTATAATGCGCCTGGGCACACAAACCACAGCCAACTGCAGGAAACCTTTTATCAAGCTTTATTACGTAGTCATAAAACAAGCCAAAGGTCATTCACAGAAGGTCAGTCCGATAAGCGTGGTACAGATGGATAAGGCAAAGGCAGGTCAGGAACAATCCGAGGTCAGGGCAGGCAGCAGGCAAGGGTAGTCAGAAACAATCCAAAGTCAGGGCAGGCAGAGTTCAGGCAGAATCAGACCGGGTCGCTATTGGTAATGACACAACAGAAGTTAATACGAACCAACACACATAGAATGCACCCAAGCACACTGTACACACCGAGGCTTTTAGCTGGCAATAGGCGAGGCTTATAGCTGGCAATCGGGGAGCAGCTGAGTGGGGTACAGGAGGCACGTGTGGTAGCGCTCGCACCTCTTCCCACAGCACTCTTGGGAAGTGCTATACCTTGCATGCCCGCAGGAGTGCTGAGAATGAGAACATCACTGTCCACGTCCATAGGGATGCTGTAGTTCCCGCCTGGCCTAACCGTTGTTCGGCCAGAAAGGATCCCTCCGCCAGCAGGGAGAGACGCACTGCGAGCAGGGCAGTAGCCTCGGCCACGCTGCCTGCTGCAGCAGTGTCTTCCTCATTGCCTGCAATCCCCAAAGGACGCCGCCGGCTCGCTGGAAGGGTGCCTTACATCAAGATGGTCAAAGATTCAGGACCAGGGAAAGATGGCTGTGCCCATAAGGGAGTGAGGATCATGCAGGTAAGTTTATTTTGTTTCAAAAGAGACATTGCTTATACCATCCACAATAAAGGACCTGCCTGCTTACAATTTTTACAGGTAGTCCCCGAGTTAGATACGAACGGGGCTTCCCTGCTCGCTGTGTGCAGAACAGAGGCTTGATGAGGGGGGGGTTGTTGGGTGCGCTTTGTATGTGATTAACTCACAGTGAGGATTTTATACAGTAACTGACACCACGCTGCCTAATTACATGTTGAGACAAACATCTTTCCTAGTTGCATTTATTAAAATAATGTACCTGTTCGGACTTACATACAAATTCAACTTAAGAACAAACCTACAGTCTCTATCTCGTATGTAACCCGGGGACTACCTGTATTATTTAAAGCGGAAGTAAATAAAAAAAAAAACTCGCTCACCTTTACCTTCACAGATCAGTCGATCCCTCCTGAGGGTTTCTGAATCAGGTTGTCCTTGTGTTCTCCTTCGTTTGCGCAGAGGAAGAGCCAGTTTAAACTCCTGCAAGACACTCATGATATGTATTATTATTTTATGCAGAAATCTCTCCTAATTATACCAAATGTTTCATTCCTAGGAGATTTGTGGAGTTTGAATGCAGGAGGGCAGCATTCCTTTTAATTGCAGTAATGATTTGTACTTAAAGCGGAAATAAATTTTGGTCTGCTTTTATTATTTTTTTTATTAATAAACAGGATTTATAAAGCACCAACATATTATGCAGCACTGTACAATAAATAGGGTAAATGTAATTTTACCCTTAAAGGTAAAATAAATTAAGGTAAATAAATTTATTGTCCCTGTTGAAGGTATTCAGTGTTTCCAAAACCTGTTCTATAGCAAGTTTGAAAATAAAAACATATTTAATAAAGATGTAATAGTGTATTAGTGTAATAATAACTAATAGGGACATCTCTAAAAAAAACTGAAAATGTTGCCTACTGCCTTCTATAAATCAAATTCTACGTCTGTAAACTACAATAGGTCCGCATAAATGTGTCCATTTTGTTGAAGACCATTACGTGTAATTGAATGGTCGTGATCTCCGACAATATGGCCGCTTCAGTCTTCAGACGCACGAGATCTAGCAGACACTTTTTAGCGATATTTCGGCCTCTAGTGTTGAAGTTGTCTCAGGTACCTCGCCGAGCATAGATACACTTCTTCTGTTTTCTTCTATACCGGAAATGACGCAGAGAAGCTGGGAAGTATATTGGTTACCTAGAGACGGGACGACTCGGCTTCTTAGATACCTAGGGCTAATAAATTTGTCGTTCTGGATTCTCCGTTGTCAGAGCTCGGGGTAGCTGCTGGCCAGAGATACAGCCGCAATGTTCATCTACCTGAGCAAGAAGGTGAGTTGTCGGCTGCCATCCCTGGTCTGCTGTGTGCCTGGCATGATGTAGAATAGGGTGGGGGTGGGTGGTGTAAACATAAACAGTCTGTATATATGGATGGCTGTGTGTGTTGTTTTACTTCTACTTTGGGATCAGGCAGGGTTTTATTGTACAAAAGCAACAGGTATGATATCCCTCCTGCAATAAACATTCTTACCTACCTGATCCAGCAGGCAAAATCGCAAAACTGCGCATGAGTAGAATTGGTTGCTAGGATACCCGGCACATCCCGGCTTACGCTGCGGGTGCTGCTACTGAATAAATGTGATCCCAGCGCGGCCAATCAAAGCTGGCGGCGCTCAGAATGCCAGATCAACAATGCAGCTATCCGGTACGGTGATGACGGTCACATGTGATGTGCCGGTACGAATAATCATGCTCCATACAGATGGGGATCATGGCACGGATCATAAAAGACATACAAATTATTATTAAACATTATTTATATAACACCAACATATTACGCAGCGCTGTACATTAACTAGGGGTTATCTTAATATCCCCTTAGAGTGAACCTGTACGCCATCACACTTTTCAGTTCGTCTGATGTCATGTCTTCGTGTTTTTTGTGAATCTTTTCCAATTATTCCTACCAGAAAATCCTGCCGGTAACCAGCTGACAACACAAAGCCACTGCTGCGCAAATAGTAGCAAACTTGTCAGCTCTTTTATTGACCAGTTGGACTCCCTATCCAATAAACCTGATATTTTTTTTTTTAGCGGAAGTAAACTAAATAAAAAAACAACAACTCACCTTTACCTTCGCAGATCCGTTGATCCCTCCAGAGGTTTCCTGGATTGAGCCCCGAATTGTTCGGGTATCCTCCTTCGTCCCGGCACGGAGGAATCACTGGACCCCGCCATCTTCACCCTTGTTCCACCTTCTGCCTACATCACCCAAATCTTACACTGTGCAGGTGTGAGATTGGGTGACGTAGATAGGGGGAGGGAGTGACGATCTCACTGCACATGCGCAAGATCAACCTTTTTTTTTTTTCCCCATTGAATTTCCTTCTGCGCATCCCCGAGAGTGGGCATGAGCAGAAGGAGTAGGAGCAGCCTCCCAGGGTGCATGATGGGCTCCTATTCCGTCTACCCTTTTATGTAAGGAAATATTTTAGTTTGGATTCGATTTAAGTATGGGAACCTCGTCAGCTTTTCATTGCAGGTTACTCTTCACTTGGTGAAACCATTGTCACCATGCCTGATGAAAAGCCCCCAATCCCTCTGCAAACCAGTCCAATAGGTCCCGTGCCATGCCATCTTCCTCTTCTTCCAGTGCAGATAGGTCAGTGGGCACAGCCATCTTCCTCCGGCTTCTTTCATAAGGCGTGATATCAGGTAATGCATTTTCCTGGCAAAAAAAATTTCAGAAGGAGCAGCCTGCAGCCTCTTGGGATATGTGATGTATGTATCCCAGGAGGCTGCAGGTTTTCTATTTAGTCTTCACTGCTGCGGCAGTTAAGATGGAAGGGGTACCCCCCTTCAAATCAATAAAGAAAAAATAATAAATTAACAAAAAAATAACTTTTTGTTTCATTGTATAAAAGAGTCAGCCACCTTCTTATATAATGTACCTTGGTGGGCGCTGCTATATTTCATGGGTCTAGAGACCCATCCACTGATGGTCAATGAGATTCAGAAAAAAAATCAACTTTGCACTGATGTATATTTAAAGATGCTTAGAAGTGACGGGAGGAGTATTGGTGTGTAGGGAATGGAGATAGTCCAGAATGATAGTGATTAGGTCATCAAAGTATAAGTTGGAGTCCTTGGAGATATAAAGGACGAGGTGCTGGCGACTGTATCTATTCTTACCTATCTCTTCTTTCTATTCTGCAAGTATAGAATTTAATTGGCTTAATTACTGGTCCATTCTATTTGCAAATCATTTGCATAAATGTGCATATTTTGCATTGTTGATGATGATAGCGGGCAGAGAAGGCGTAGAATAGATCCCATGCATTGGATGCAATTGATGAGAAGCTTCCCATTGGCAGAGGGTTTAGAGATTGTAGTGCAGGGCAACTAACTGACAAGTGTTAATTGCATTGCTGCCTATGGGCATGGGCAGGGTTGGAGGATAGTACAAGAGCCTGTATACAGATAGGAGGAATAAGACAATCAAATGTGATAGATATCAATTTCTTTTACATATATTCAAGAATCAGGGTGGTAGAGATCTGACTGCAAACGTAGTGGAGATTCCTAATAGATCACATGGTTCTTGTTATTTGATCACATGGTTGGCAATGGACCAGATGGGTGTTGTTGTTATTGGATCACATGGTTGGCACATGATTGATAATGTGGCAACTTTCCAATGCCCAACAGAACTTCCCCAGGGTCCCAGGTAATGTCAGCTTATGTAATGTGAAAAAACGCGTACACTAATCTGTAGGAACTTGCCCAAATATTATTGTTTATTTCTCCCATCAAAAAAATCTGAAGTTGACAGCTAACACATTTCAGGTTATACGCAAAGTCCCTTTATCAGTAAAAAAACTGAATTAAAACATACCTAGTAAGTATTGGTCATTTGTCAGCCATATAAATGTATATCGGTGTGTATGTGAAAATGATGGCGTGTATTGGACATCTTTCCATATCCTATGTACAGCACATTTCATTACCCATGATGCACCCTGTTTTTTTAATTATGCCTAAAGATTTTTTTTTATATTTCAGTCCCAATGAAGTATTTGTGTGTAACCCTCGAAACGTGTTGGGTTTTAGTTCCTGATAGACTTGGCACTCCCATCCATTTATTTACTATACATAGCTTAAACTGCACAGAAGGAAAATCAGATTTATTGACACAGGGCCTGGCTATGAGAAAAGAAGAGATTTTAATTTTTTTGTTGGTTTTAGATGACGTAAAGACCTAATTTCAGAATATATTGCTGTATGTGGCTTGTTGGGGAGGCTGTACAAAGCACCCAGACAGGAAATGAGGATACACCGTTACAGGGTTACAGCAATTAAAGGTTTGGGGATTTTGCCTTTGCCTTTTTGTGATGTTTCCACTGAAAATC
>NC_092861.1:17040594-17071629 GCF_032062135.1 Pyxicephalus adspersus
GCTTCTCAGGAGCAGAGGGTGTTGACAGATCTCCTTGTAAGACATTAAATTGATCTCCGGGTGGAACTTCCTCCTGGTTTGCTGTGTCCGGGAAGGTTTAGGACAGAAAAACACACAGAATAAAACACCTTGGAATTTACTCATGTAATATTATTAGCACTAAGCAGCTGTGTAGAGACTGACATTGCATAAGTTCTACTGGTCAGGTGAAAGTGTAAATTCGGCTTCCAAATAATATACAGGGGGCAGAATTTATAGGTTTATTACTGTAATAGAAAAAAGTGTAGGCTTGAAGTGGGCCAATTTCTGCAGGGCTATGGACCCAAGAATGTGCAGTCACCCTTTTTATGCTTTTTATGCTAATTGTAATAATAAAGCCAAACCTGTGGCACACACGGCTTTATTCAAAATAAAAAAATGTAAGCAGAAAGGTCCTTTATTGCAGAAGAGACAGACCAGGTCCCTTCTGCAATCAAATAAACTTACCTGTCTAATTACAGTTTTTTTTTAATTAAGCTCACCTTTCTTCGCTTAACCTAGTCCTCCTCCCGAATTCAGGATATTTGACCATCTTGACTGGCTAGACAGGAATGATAAAACTCCTGCAAATGTGCATAGGAGTAATTCCCTGCAGATTCACTAGGATACTCTGCATTGTACATTGAACTGTGCATGTGTAATGCAACAAACTGGTATGGATGGTCCCTAACAAGCTCTAGTTTTAATACTGCGGTGGCCTGCAGTGTGCCAGTTACTGAAAAAAGCATTTGATACTGTGGGATCTCATTCATTCCCAGCACATGCAGGGCAAGCTGTGATTGCCAGATATCCTGACAACCAAAGCTGAGCTGTGCATGTACAGCTCACCTTTTTTTTTTCTCCAGACAGATTATTGCAGATAGGACAACGCCTGTCCCTCTCTACAATATTGGCCCGTCTGATTGGATTCTTAATAGTGGAAAGTTAATTCCTTGTTCACCCTCATATTATCCTTTTCTGTAATCCTCACACTTTTCCTCATCCTCATTCTAATCATTTCTGTATCCATAATGCTAATCATCTATGTGATCGTAAACTAACCCTCTCTATCCTTGTGATTGCTTGCTTTGTGCTAAACACCATCCCATCCTATGTGGAAGTCCTGGCACTGGAATCTATTGAATCTATTGGAGATAATTTTACTTGTATAAATATCCTAATTTTTTTTTATTTTGCAGATGATGCCAAGTTAAAAGGTCTTGCTGCTCCCAGTAATCTGTCCATGAATCAGACTCTGGAGGGACACAGCGGTAAGATCCAAATATAAACATATTTGTAAATTCACAAAAGCATAATACATTCCACCAGTGACCATTATTCCCCACATGTGAGTCCAGAAAGATTGGATAATTCCAGTCATATAGCTGAATTGGAGAGCTGTATTTTTTCATCTCACTATCACACACATCTTCTCAATTTACCCCATGTATGATGTAGTATCTGTTTTACTCTGCATTTTGTTAATTGCCAAATGACAAAGATTAATGGTAAATTCTCAGATAGTAGGACGGTAACGCCACCCAAGCTCATGCAGTTTATACAGTTTATACTGTTCGTTCCAGCTCCTTTTAGCCTGGCGCACCACCCGGCACTTTTTTTTAGTAACCACCCACTGCTGTTTTCGGGGCATAAAGCAGGGGCTGCCTTCCACCTACAATTTCTTCCCCCCCCAGCTTAAAAAAAATGCCTGGGTTGAACACTGTACTGCATTCACAGCATTCCTGTCTTGCTATAATCCATTCTGTAATTTCTTGTTATGACATTTTGTGATTTTTTTTGGTTTGCCGATTTCCTACATCCCTCCTGGTAGGAGGAGGAGCGACTTGCCTGTCCAACATCACATGGGCTAATTTTTTTCACAGCCTAAAATATTTTGTAATTAACTTTATGAGTTGGTTATGATGGGTCACTTACCCTTAAAAGATCTTTTGTGCTTTATTGGTGGCTACTAGTAGATGACACCGAGTCATCGTGTAAAGTGTTACAAACAGCTTGTCTTTGACAGTTCTGTTTTGTCAAACCAGAGATAAATGCAGTTCCAGGTCATTCCACTAGGTGTGTCCTGAGTATAAACTGAGATTCTTTTTCTAGTAGGATTTAAAAAAAATCATTTTTCTTATTCCATCATTTTGAATTATCAATGAATGATTCAATTACAGATTCCCCAGCATTCCATCACTGTTAAGTCTGTTGGTTTTCTGTTACTATACAACAGTTACTAGTAAATTATTTTTTGGTAGAAATTCTACATGGCAACAGGGATTGATCAGGGTAATGATATCAGACTGGTATTATTCTGAACACAACTGTATATGGTATACTCAAATAGGTTGAAATCCCCTTTGAAGAGCTTGGTATATATTAGAATACACATGCAATATCCATTGTGATCTGATGTTATGTATTCTAAACTTATAATACATTCCACCAGTGACCATTATTCCCCACATGTGAGTCCAGAAAGATTGGATAATTCCAGTCATATAGCTGAATTGGAGAGCTGTATTTTTTCATCTCACTATCACACACATCTTCTCAATTTACCCCATGTATGATGTAGTATCTGTTTTACTCTGCATTTTGTTAATTGCCAAATGACAAAGATTAATGGTAAATTCTCAGATAGTAGGACGGTAACGCCACCCAAGCTCATGCAGTTTATACAGTTTATACTGTTCGTTCCAGCTCCTTTTAGCCTGGCGCACCACCCGGCACTTTTTTTTAGTAACCACCCACTGCTGTTTTCGGGGCATAAAGCAGGGGCTGCCTTCCACCTACAATTTCTTCCCCCCCCAGCTTAAAAAAAATGCCTGGGTTGAACACTGTACTGCATTCACAGCATTCCTGTCTTGCTATAATCCATTCTGTAATTTCTTGTTATGACATTTTGTGATTTTTTTTGGTTTGCCGATTTCCTACATCCCTCCTGGTAGGAGGAGGAGCGACTTGCCTGTCCAACATCACATGGGCTAATTTTTTTCACAGCCTAAAATATTTTGTAATTAACTTTATGAGTTGGTTATGATGGGTCACTTACCCTTAAAAGATCTTTTGTGCTTTATTGGTGGCTACTAGTAGATGACACCGAGTCATCGTGTAAAGTGTTACAAACAGCTTGTCTTTGACAGTTCTGTTTTGTCAAACCAGAGATAAATGCAGTTCCAGGTCATTCCACTAGGTGTGTCCTGAGTATAAACTGAGATTCTTTTTCTAGTAGGATTTAAAAAAAATCATTTTTCTTATTCCATCATTTTGAATTATCAATGAATGATTCAATTACAGATTCCCCAGCATTCCATCACTGTTAAGTCTGTTGGTTTCTGTTACTATACTACAGTTACTAGTAAATTATTTTTTGGTAGAAATTCTACATGGCAACAGGGATTGATCAGGGTAATGATATCAGACTGGTATTATTCTGAACACAACTGTATATGGTATACTCAAATAGGTTGAAATCCCCTTTGAAGAGCTTGGTATATATTAGAATACACATGCAATATCCATTGTGATCTGATGTTATGTATTCTAAACTTCACTTTTGTTGCAGGATCTGTACAAGTGGTGACATGGAATGAACACTTTCAGAAATTAACCACCAGTGACCAGAATGGACTGATTATTGTATGGATGCTGTACAAAGGTAAAACTGAAGATGGTCATACCGGTGCAGTATTTGACATGCTTATGCATTATAAATAAGCTTAGCGTTTATTTGCTTAACACTAGTATATTGTTCACCCACTTTTTCTCAGGATACGTTGACAGGAAGTAGACAAATCAATGTTGGATTCATTAACCATCAAGCTTTTATAAGACATCAAGCACCTAATGGGTACCAGGAGAAATTTTGGGAACCCCCCCAAAAACAAACAAAACTAAAGAATATTAAATAATGTATTGCCCCCTAACCTTTTGGTTCTGGATCTGGTATGAGTAAAGCAAATCACACATTACAGAACAGTCAATGGTTCTGTTCCACATTTCTTGCTGAATACCCATTAGCAGCATTGTCTGCTTTCAGTTAAACAGATTCTGCAATAGAAAACTGCATTAGGCTTAGTGTTCTGAGATTGTTCCGTGACCGTTAATATAAACTGCCATATCACAGAATGTTATAGTTCTACTGTCCAGGTCACACACATAAAGGCATCCACATATTCTAAAAAAAAAAAACAACAATCTCCTTATCAATACGTGTTGTGGACATCATTATCATCAAGGTTTAAAATAGATGTATTGAAATCTTAGCTTTTTGCCTATTACTTTCTGTTACAACAGAATCTTCCCAGCCTGCCAGACTGCAGAGGTGCAGAAAACCTGTGGGAGGACTTAACTCTTGTAAGATTTTGATTTCTGCCTGTAGAGAGACTTCTGATTTCCTGTCCTGGTCACTCCCTTTCACACTTTAAGCACAAGAGGCTGGTGGAGTTCTCTGTATTGATGGCAGTAAAAGCCTGACAAAAATTCTGACCCTTTTCCAGGCTGCAGGGCATTTTTATTTCTGTTGTATTCTATGTCCTTATGTTTAAATATTAATATTACACTGTAAAATGCTTCACAGGCTGCTGGTACGAAGAAATGATAAACAACCGGAACAAGTCAGTTGTTCGCAGTATGAGTTGGAACGCCGATGGCCAGAAGATTTGTATTGTTTATGAAGACGGCGCCGTTATTGTTGGTTCAGTGGATGGTAATAGGCTTATATACAGTTCTCTCTGACCATGATTAGAGGTTATAGCAGCTATAAAACCAATGGGGGCATTGTAGACAGTAATTGGGGTTATATAAACCCTAGTTACTAGGGATATCTACTAATAGGAAAGATATTTATTACAACTTGTACCCCTTTTATGGGGAATATCCTCTATGAGAGCACAGACTGCAAAAAAAAAAAAAACTGTCAAGTTCCATACTTAATGGATAGAGTTCAGCTAAGTATAAAAATGCTTCAGGATATTAGTTTTTATACAGTAAACCACATTTACAGGAGGAGCTATATTGATATTGTATAATACAGTAATGCCCTATATAGTAATATTGTGTTATAATTTTCACTATAACATATTGTTTTATGCTTCGTACAGGAAATCGTATATGGGGCAAAGAACTGAAAGGGTTACAGTTGTGTCACGTTGCATGGTCACCAGACAGCAAAATCCTTCTGTTTGGCATGGCGAATGGAGAAATACACCTTTATGATAACCAGGGAAACTTCATTGTAAGTAACAGTCATTATAAGGGAACAGTTACTAACAATATGATTCTTATTTCTAAATGATCTATGATGTATAGCTTAGGGGGAGCTGCCGCGTTAACCCTGCTCTGTACTAAACACTCACACACACACACACTGTGCATGTGCACATTCCATTACTTTAGAGACATCATATATATTGTTATATATATACCAACAACAGATGGACTTTCTATGGCATGGATATGGCAGGAGCATGGGCATTTAGTACAGACATTGCAAGAACTATGTTGAATAATGCAAATGATAAGTATACTCAAGTATGATTAGCCTTTAAATGAGCATTGTTCCTGGCCTTCTCAGGCATCCTTTAGATCAACACTGCCTAAAGTATATTGCAACTTATGTGACAACAGTCCTATAAACAATTAATTAAAATGCTCCAGGATCATTTCTGGCAAAAAATCATGACATTAAAATCTCATGTTGATGGGTGTTGTTTTTCCATGTTTGGCATGTGCTTGAAATCAGGTATGCAGGTCAGCAGAATCTCTTTGACTTGAGCAGTACACTTCACATAGCAAATGATTTTCAAAAAATCAATTTCGGGTTTGCTGGATCACCCAGGTGCTCCTATGATAGCCTATCTTCTCCCGCCGAATGGATCTTTAATAAATCAGGCCTATTGGGTTGCACTGTGTTCCTTTAGACATGTCCTTCACTTTTAACTGTAAGCAAAGCAGATCAACCACAGCATTTTCCTATCAGAAGCTGCATTTAACATTAAACACATGCATTTGATTTAAAGAATAAACACATTGTTTGAAAATAATGCCCATCAACATAAGCCCTTACGGTGGCTGTTTAAGCTGAAATGGGGTGATAAAAAAGCCATGTAACTCTTCATCTATCCAACATAAAGATATTGTGTTTTTTCCCCCAGGTGAAAATGGTTCTGAGCTGTTTGGTCAATGTGACTGGTCCTCTGAGCATTGCTGGCATGCACTGGTACCCGGGCAATAAAGGATATGTGGAACCAGACTGTCCTTGTCTGGCTATATGTTTTGACAATGGAAGATGCCAGATAATGAGGCATGAAAATGATGAAAGTATGTAGAGCTTATGTTGCATTAAACTATTCTCACTGAACTGATCACACTTGTTTGATAATTATGTATTTTATATCCAGTATGGTCAGTTACTGGTAACAACAATCCTGCTTTTGGCACTGTTAAAGTACAAAAGCTGTAGAACTTGCTATTGTCATACTGACCGATAAACTCCTTGCCATTGTATTCCCAACGATTCATGTTTCTGGTTGTATTACTATTTTTCAATTGATTTTATTCCTTTTGTAGAACTAAAAATCCACACATTTCTTTTTACGAACTGGGAAAGCCCTTTTTGAGCATGTGTGGAAGAAACAATCCGAAGCCTCCTCGCATACATATGTATCCCAGGAGGCTCCAGGTTGGGGAAGAGGGGAGTATTAAAAAAACAAACACATTTTATTATATAAAGGGATTAGCAATCCTAATGTTAAAAATGTGATCATAGGTCCGCTTTATTAGAAAGTATACAGATGTGAAAGCTGGTTTAAATGATAGGCTGCCGTGTCTGGAATAAGATAGTATTTTATACTTTTTTTTTTTTTTTACTTGCAAAAGCCTTCTTTGTGTAGGTATCTAAAAAGAGGAGACTGCTACTTGGCATGGCCATCTTGAATGTTATGTCATTATGTTATGTTATTTCTCAATATCAGTCAAATGTGCTTGTTATTTTGTAGACCCAGTTCTAATCGATACTGGAATGAGTGTGGTCAGCATACAGTGGAATCACTGTGGAAGTGTCTTGGCTATAGCTGGCTCTCAGAAAACCACCAGTCAGGATAAGGAAGTCAATATTGTGCAGTTTTATACCCCATTTGGAGAGGTAATTTAATAATTCACATGGTTATATCTATGCACATTTACATGCACAAAATGTGGAGCAAAAAGATGGTGGGTGTGCAAAATCTGACACCCAATTATTTCAGCTAAAATTTCAAAACGAAAGCTACAACCTGGTTGTTCTGGGTAAACATTCTTTGTTATTTTGGAAGAGTGCACACACTGCACACATATTCGTTTGCTTTTCTGTCCTTGTAGTGTTTCTGTTTTCAGTGTGTCTGATTAGATACATGCCATATCTACTATGCAGCCTTAAGCTACGTACACACGGCAGATTTTTATCGCCCGATAATCGGCATCGGCCAATTATCGGGCGAAAATCTTCCGTGTGTACAGTCGGTGTCGTCCATCGTCCGGACGAGACCGACCTGCCGGATCCACGGACGATGGACGTCAGCCGATCGTAATGAAAGGGAAGGGGAGAGCGCGCAGCAGGGTGCCGCTCCGTCGCTCTCCCCCCTCCCCTCTCCATAGAGCATGAACGGTGCTGTATGTACAGCATCGTTCATGCATCTTGCAGCCCCTTGTCGTCGGAAAGGATCGTGAAAGATCCTTTCCAATGACAAAAATTGCAAGTGTGTACGCAGCTTAAGACTAGGTGCAAATTTAGTTTTTTTTTTAATACTGTTTATATTTCTCCATGCTAACAATTGCAAAGTGGACATAATGAGCCTGATTTTTTAAAGCTCTCCAAGACTGGAAAAAATAAACTATCAATGATAGAGTGAAGCTGGGTGATCCAGTGAGCTTTAATAAATCAGGCCCAATGTGCCGCTTTATATTTAAACTATGATAGTGTATTGTTATCATACTAAACTCAGAAGACTTGTGTATATTCAAACTGCTGTCACAACACTCTTGTATTTTGGTATATAAAAATACTATCATAATAAAACATAGCTTTTCTATTAATATTTTTTTTTTTTGCTTTTTATGGTATAAAGTTGGTGTGCACAGGACTCTTTGTATTCATACTGAATTCTGTGGTTTTATCATAATATATGCAGGGATCCCATAATAGAGAGTGGAGTCTGCTTCAGGGTGTTATTTATTCACTATCAGCATAATTACCACTTATCCCACCTTCATGAACATGGCTTTGCTCCTGCTGACTACAACTAAAGCCAATCATCTCATAATACACATTGTTTTATAAAGTCATTAGTTATGTCGCTAAGTGTTCCTTTAGAGCTTACAATCCAACTTTATGTTTACATTTACTTTTTGCCTATTATGCTTCTATTTTAAGCACCTGCGCACCCTGAAGGTTCCAGGAAAACAAATGTCTGCTGTTTCCTGGGAAGGAGGAGGGTTGAGAATCGGACTGGCTGTGGATTCATTCATATACTTTGCAAACATTAGACCAGACTATAAGGTAAGAAGGCTATGACCAAATATACACATCACAAGAATCACAAATTAATGCATAAATACACATCACAGTTTACATATAAAGAATGAGCTAAAATCACAGCCACCAGAAACAGAAAAGTGTACCCTGTATGTCTAGGTATGGGAAACTTGATTCTTATTCCTTTCCTTGTGGCAGCATTGGTGGTTCATGATGGGTTGCTGTGGCACTCTGCACATGTGTGTCAAAGCCATGACATTTGTTTTAGGAGCTCACACTGGGCATCACCCCTTCATATCTGGCAGGAATTCCTGCCAGAAATAACAAAAGTGTTCTCTGAGAATTGTATTTTATATGAGGCTTGGTGATTTGTCCACAAATATTTTTTTTTTTTTTTTTTAAGTTGGCAACCTGAAGTTTAATCTACTACTTTTAACCTAGTGTGCTGTCTCTGTGCATCTCTGATGCAATATAAGCAGATCTTGGCTGGCGGAAGGGCTGACTGGCGTTTTACATAATTTCCTGTCAACATCCCAGTGGCTCAGAGATTAGCACTCTGGCCCTTGCAGTACTAGTACCCAGGTTTAAATCTCGGCTAGGACACTAGACAATGGAGTATGTTCTTCCAGTGTTTGTGTGGGTTTCTTCCGGATTTTTTGGTTTCCTCTGACATACCAAAAACATGCAGTTAGGTTAATTGGCCTCCCCCTAAATTGACCTTAGACTGTATTAAAGACATATGACTATAGTAGGCTAAGATGGTAAGCCTTTTTGTGGTACAGCTCGTAATGTGACTATGGACTTAGCACTTCGTAATACATTGGCCCTATATAAATACAACCTAGAAATACCATCACCTTGCCTCAGTACTCCTCTCAAAGGCCCTTGAAACAATCAATGGGCTAGTTCATGTGAGGAGTCATGCGAATGGTGGATGTTAGTTTTGAGAAGTGGGAGTTCCTAGGCATACTACAGTCATGGGTAGACTGCCCTGGGTAACACCCATATGTAATTCTAAGTCTTTGTGATTTGAAAGAACTGAAATCCAATAAATAAAAGGGTTCAACTGAGGACAGTTAGTCTGGGGAGGTAAGGGCTAGGTCAGCGTTGTCCATCTTCAGGGGCAAGGAGGGCCTAGATTTTTTTGGCTTAGTTGCTGTGGAGCCTTCTTAACGCCATGAAGTGCAAAGGGTGGATGGGCTAATAGTGGGGGTGGCTTTAGGGGTATGGTGTATGTAATGCACATGATGTAGGGATCATTGCATTTACCGTACTTAGTGCAGGGGGCAGGAGTATGTTATATACAGCATTCAGACCTATGTACAGCAGTACCCCCATGCACATGCACTGTATGTACATACACACACACTTCATGCATTTACAGACACGCACAAAAACACTTATCTCACTATTGGGACAGCTGGGAACAGCAAGAATATGCCCCTTCCTTGGTTTTCTTATGTACCAACGCCTGTCAAGTGTCATTTCTGAGGAGGCATGCCCCATCCTGATTACTCAGTGTAGAACAAATGTTGGTGCTTATTATAAATAATGACAGATGTAACATAATTCCATTTATTTTGCAGTGGGGCTTTTGCTCTAACACAGTTGTATATGCTTACACAAGACCTGATCGTCCAGAGTATTGTGTGGTTTTCTGGGATACCAAGAACAATGAGAAGTTTGTAAAGTATGTAAAGAGTCTGTTATCTGTTACCACATGCGGAGATTTCTGCATTCTTGCTACCAAGGCTGATGAAAACCATCCTCAGGTTGGTCTATTACTTTAAATATTGTTTTCTGATCATGTCAGAGGTTGACTGTTCTCTTCAGACTAGCATATGTATATAAACGTAAACCCTAGAAATTAATGACCAAGAGGTCAATTTTAAACAGTGATACATTTCCTGATGGAGAATCTTTCAGGTCCATGTGTTTTAATGACAATAATTGATTCTCCACCAATCTAAATGTCAGACTCACTGCTTTTTAAACAGACCCCTAAGTGCACTTTCCCTTTCATTAACTTGACCCAAGCTACCCTCTCCCTCCTGAGTTCCATATTACCAAGAATTCAAATGGCCACATACTGGCATTTGCTTAGTCCCTGACCTAAAATACATTTCCCTCTGCTTTTTTGCTGCACGTGCGCATGTACGTTTGGAATATATGCTGCTTTTTGCATCGTGCACATTTAAAGTGGTACCAAAGATGCTGCTTCTCATGAATATAATGAACTCCCTTCTTTGTCCTTCATCTTCTGTCATCACATTATTTTTTTCTAATTTCACAGGTCAACATGTCATTTTCATTAGATATATTTTATGAAGGCTTTGTAGTAGTGATGCGGCTAGGTATATATTGTGTGAAATTCGTTATAAATAGCTCTAACATATTACAACATTTAACAACCGTTTTCTTTTTTTAAGGTTAGAGACTGCACTAACTGCGTATGGTTTTATTTGTGATCATGCCTAGAAATTGCCTTATTGATCTAGACAGTTTCTGTTATGCGTGTGGTTCATTCACGGCGAAAGCAGAACATCGCCAAATTACCACAGAACCTAAAAAGATATACAAATTAAATTTTGGCTGTCCACTTGGTGACCAGGATAAATCTTGGGCTCCACATGTCTTCTGTACCAGTTGTTCCAACGGACTGCGTGACTGGCTAAATGGGCATAAAGTAGCAATGCCACGTGCAATCCTGATGGTGTGGAGTGAAACTCCAGACGATCTAATCGACTGTTTTTTTGCCCCATCAACAAAAGTGCATTCTCAGGTAATACTAAGCACAAAATTGTATATCCCAGCCTCGATTCTGCAATTAGGCCTGTTCCCCAGGATGATTCATTGCCAGTTCTGGTACCGCCACATGATGGACTTGCTTCTGTAGAAGGTGACGAGGAATGCGCTGGAGTTGCAGCCAGTTACAACCCCGAATCATCTGATCCTGACTACTTGGCCGATGAAGATTCGGAACCAGAGACCTTTACACAAGCAGAGCTCAATGATCTAGTTCGTGATCTAAATCTCTCCAAAGACAACATCTTGCTTCAAGGCTTAAACAGAAGCACTTGCTTGCAAAGGGTGTGACTGTAACTCACTGCGGAAAACAAAATCATAACTTTACAATGTTCTTCACTAGTGATGGCTCACTGAGCTACTGTCATGATATGAATGCACAGTTTGTTACAAGAGCAGGTTCCATCTAAATGGCGTATCTTCATTGATTCCTCTAAAAGAAGCTTGAAAGCAGTCTTACTGCATAATGGTAATTCCAAACCAAGTATGGGGGGGATCTAAAGGTCATTGGCTTGCTGATGGGAATGCAAGGAGGATTCACAAAATATTGCTGTTTCCTATGCCTGTGGGACAGCCGATCTACGGGAGACCATTAGGTCAAGCGTGATTGGCTACCAAGAGATACCTGTAAGCCCAGAACAAGCAGGGTTAGGTTTCTGCCTCTGGTTGAACCGCAAAAAATATTTTTGCCACCTCTCCATATAAAGTTAGGCTTGATGAAGAACCTTGTAAAGGCCATGGGTAAACCAAACTCTATGGGTTTTCAGTACCTTGTTGAGAAGTTTTCAAACATAAGCACTGCAAAAATGAAGGAAGGGATATGTATAGGGCCACAGATTAAGTCTGTTTTGCAGGATGTTGTTTGCAAACATTCTCTCTCAGCAGCTGAGCTAGAAGCTTGGGATGCATTGAAGCCGCTGTGTGAAAATTTCCTGGGCAACCATAAGTCTCCTGCATACAAGGAAACAGTTCAGAATCTGCTTGATTCATACCAGAAACTGGGT
Organism: Pyxicephalus adspersus; assembly: GCF_032062135.1. Lineage (NCBI taxonomy): Eukaryota > Metazoa > Chordata > Amphibia > Anura > Pyxicephalidae > Pyxicephalus > Pyxicephalus adspersus. The sequence continues at coordinate 17,052,940 of NC_092861.1, forward strand.
TGTCGCATGTCATTAAAAATACATTTCTTGCACTCGCATCTAGAATTCTTCACGGAAAATCTTGGTATGGTGAGTGATGAACAAGGAGAACATTTTCACCCGGAACATTCAGTTAATGGAGCACCGCTACCAAGGTTTCTGGAATGAAAGTATGATGGCTGACTACTACTGGATGCTGTACTGCGACAATCCAGATAAAGAGTACACAAGAAAATCATACTCTAAGCATTTCTGAAGAAATAATGGTACCTGACTGACACTGTTCGGTAGATCTATACCACAGTGTGCCTTATTATACTTCACACTGAAGATGTATTAACATTCACTACAATCGTGCTTACGTTTTAGTACAAAATACATGCACGTACAGTTAACTATAATAGTGCTCCTAATTCAGGAACTGTACGTGTGAGGGAAAAACTGAAAACAGATCTGAATTCTGGTCGAAAAACTGATTTGGAAAAGTTTGCTGTGGTTTCTGATGATTATCAAAACTAATTTTTTGTTGACCTGTGTTTCTTTACAGGATGACAGTGACTCTGATACTGGCAGAATTAAGGTAAAAAAATGTATCTTAGATATTTCTTACTTTTAGTTTATTATGCAAAAATATAAACTCCTGCTAATATGAATTCAGTCCAGGGACCTACTGTATTACGTTTTTGTGGAAAACCCCTTCTAAGCTTTGAAACTGCTTATAATAATGGGAATGGAGTCTATCTATCTTCTAATGTAATTGTATTATATATTATATGTCTACCCCAAAAATACAAATGGAAATGCATATATAAGGAAAGAACAGCTGATAAATTTTCGGCAAATAAATGAGATTGTATTCAGTGAGTTATATTCGACAGCATACAACACACGTTTGAATTCAAGAGGTACATATACATTTTAGGTCCATTTCCCATGAGTAAATGTGGGATATTGGACCAACAAACTAGACAATATAATCCCTAGCTTAATTAAATTTGTGGTATATGGCGGTAATGTCTTGTAAACCAACGCGTTTCACCAACAGGCTTCCACAAGGGGTTTGCGAGGCACGATATATAATTGTAGATGATTGTTGTTAAGTTCTTACAAGGATTATAAACCCATAGGTAAAGATATCTTTCTAGGTAATTGCTTCATGTTGCAATAAACAGTTGCAGAGATACAGTGAGCAGTGGTGCTGCCAGTCTCTCGAAGCAGACAGACTGGCAGCACTACCACTGCAATTGTATAACAATTATTACCGCAACATGTTTGGACATCGTTACTTCCTTTATAAAAACTAAACATTTCCTCTCCTTCTTTGTATTTTAACTTTTAGTTTTGTTATAACCATGACTATAGCTTTGTTTTTATAAATGCTTTCTGTCCTTTTTGTCTATTAGGGAGCATCGGCCTCTGGAGCACAGGTTAGTTTTTTTTTCTTTTATTTTTATGTTGCCATGGTTGCCTTTATTTTTTCACAAACCATATTAAAGCACATGTAGGGCTCTATGTATAAAACAGTGAATCAGACATTCCCTCAAACATTCTCTCATGGTAATATCCCAGGTCCATGTGTTTCAATGGCAGTTTGAGGGATTGTAAGACTCTCTGTTTTAAAATAGAGCTCTATATGACAGTCTAAACAGGTTCAAGGAGTTTCAAGTTTAGTGTTTATGTTGTTATATAAACTGATGTAAACCCATGAATTAAACTCTTTCACGTGCTCTCATATCCTCTTGCCTTTTTATAAGTAGAAAAAAATAAAATGTATGCATTTTAGGAATTTTATTAGTATCTACAAAAAAACAACAATATATAAAATCCCCTGAATCATAGTACATCCATCAGAAAATTGCCATATCCCCAAAGACAACAAAAGACAGCAAAGCCCTACTACTACTACTACTACAAAATATATTATGTTTAATACACAATAATATGCTATCAAAAATAGGGAAAAGCATTTCCTGAGGAGGTTGGAAGTCTGTGAAAGGAAGTTCAACAGGCATACTTCTTGGAGAAGGGACAAAAAAAAACACACACTGCATCCAAACACCTGCGGAAAGTGAGAATCCGTGACCTGGACACTTGTATGGAGTTCCTAAGTTCCAGGAAACCAGCAGCATTTATACAAGCTGGCAGTGTTGAATTTATGGGGAATATCATCCTGACCTGTGACATCGCTGACATCAATCCAATGTTTTGTATGACAATGTCCTGTGTGTAAACACTTGGATTTGATAATCATCCTGGATTTTGGACATCTGTATGTGTTGTTCTGCTTTTAAATCCCCTGAAGAAGCGGTTGTAACTGTAACCGTAAAATGCGTAGGGACTATAAATGTTTTTAATAGCACTTTATTGCGTATTATACGTGATACATTTTGTGATTCTAAGGCAGGGGTGTCAAACTCTTGTCTGCAGGCCACATCTGGCCGCAACATTCTTTTTTTTGACCCCCAAAGGAATCCTTAATATGAATTGCGGCTGGCCCACCGCTACTACAATTCCAGGCATCACTCGCGTCTTTAGACCAGCGGCCTCTTTGCCTATGCTTGGCCCCGCATTGGACTCTTTTATAAACGCAAATGTTTTTAAATATATTTGTATGCCAGTAATACCCCTCTTTGGGTCCACTTACCTAGTTAGTAAAGTTGGGCGTTGCTGTCTGTTGGTATCTACCAGAATTTAAATGTGCTCTATGTGCTCTTCTAAGCAGCAACACAGACATTATTTTTAATAATCTGCCTAACAGGAGCTGGTTACTTTTGGGTTATTGCTTGGTATCAGCTTTTATGCCGCCAACTGTGTGTTTTTGTTTTTCATACATAGTTAAGATTCTGTTTTTTTGTTTACTTTTAGTATGTTCTGGTTTTATGTAACTCCATTGGAACACCACAGGATTCAAAATATATTGATATAGGTATGTACATGTCCATGTAATATGTTTCCTTTTGTTTACTACTGTTATCGTTTTCTCAATCACTGTAACTCTGTGGTTACAGAACATTTATCCTTCCTGCAGTTTCACCACCCATTTCTAGCAATACACAAATCTTCCATTACATTAACAGTTTGTTTCAGTAATGTCCTCCAACCAGCCACCTTTTGCTCTAGATTCACCCATCCTGCCTTTTCTGTTGGTCAGCACTACCTGTGGGTGAACCTTATCTACATCTATGCAGCATCTGAATGTTTTAATCAGAACAGAAAGTACTGTCTCTCCTTCTCTCCTTTACCAGAAGTTACTAGCTGATCCAGTGCTTTGTATTTCAGAATTCCTTCTTGCAGGTAGTTGCACAGATTCAAATGATGTAACTTCCGCCTTCGTTCTTGCTGTGAACATATAAAAGGAATAAAAAAAAAGGCTTTTTCTAGTGCAACACATTTTATTTAAATTACGAAAAACAATAAAAACATCACTTAGGCACTCAACAGCATGCTTACATTCATATTGTCTAAAGCAGAGGTCCCCAACCCCCAGGGATCTGGGGCTGCAAATGACAAGAAGCAGTAAGCGCAGGCAGCTCTCCTCACATTGCTTACACAGGAGCTGCCTAGAATGGCAGAGCAATGTATGTAAGGCTTACACTTCTCTGCCATTCCCAGCAGCCACCTGACAGACACATTACACTACTCTGCTATTCTCAGCTAGTGTGCTGACAGGAGGCTGAGCTGCTGAGAATAGCAGAGTAGTATAAGCTGTACATATACCAGGCCATGGCAAAATGGTATTCTATGTTACTGAGCCCTGCTGTCAGAAAGGTTAGGGGCCACTGTTCTAAAGGGCTTCATTTCACAAAACATGCACTGAAATCCTATACACATTTGTAACCATCCCCAAACAACTGTTGGAGGGGATTAAATTGGAGTACATAGAGCATTGCGTTAGCTTGTTACTACTGCTAAATGAGGGAAGTCACTTTCTATTCTGCTACATGCAGATTGTGAGAGGATCATCCACAGGGGAATGTTGACATAAAGAAATGCTGGTTTGGTGAGTCTGATTAGTAAGTTTGCTGGTCAGAAGTCCTTTGAAAAGGCTGTCTAAGAACACTGAGCAGCTTTGGGTGTTTGTAGCCTTGGTACTGCTGACTGCTCTTGTAAATAACACAAGTATTATTGTTGCTGGCCTCTTCCTAAAAAATGTGAGTTACCTGGCTGTCTTGTAAATGTTTCTGAATGTCTGACTCCGAAATCAAACTTGGTAGTATCGGAGAAAAGACAACTCCTTATCTCTGTCTTACACAAGCTTGAATGTAAACTGTAAAGTATGATTGCCAGGCAACCATTACTGTCATAAGGGAACATAGGTTGTTATTTTCCTCATATCCACCATCCTTTAGTGGGTGCTTGAAACTACACACCCAGATGACCAGAAGCAGAGAGGCTGGTTTCAAAGTAGTCAAAATTTTCCAGAAAAAGAGAGTTCTCACCTAACGATCTAAACATTTTAGCTGCCTGGCTGGTAAGTTGAAACATTGACTTCAATGCTAAGTTACCAATCTACAAACAAATATGCATATGATCTGATTGTTCTTTCACAATGATTTAGAAGGCATTGATGCCAGAGCTTAATGCCATGACAATAAAGAGAACAGCATGTGCATTCCTTTTCATATTTAAAGGAAAACTTTAACTATATTTATATATATATATATATATATATACACATTTTTTTCTTGACTAATAACTTAGTTATATACTATATACTAATAACTTGACTAATAACTAATAACAAAATATATTTTTTTTTCTGTCAATCTATGTGATTTGGGTTTATACAATATAATCCTTATACAGAATATTTATCTAAAAGGTGAGGTTCAAGTAAGAGCAAGATGCAATTTGCTACTGGTATGCTATAGAGTAGGAAAAATCAGACTACACGTGAGGAAGAATGAAGGAGGAGTAACAGTACTCTATCACTTAGCTTAGTAAACCTTTTTCATGTGGTCAAAACGCAAATAGCCACTGCTGGGCATTCTTAAAAGAAAACCTGGTATGCCTTGCAAATCAAGTCATGGATGTATACCTAATTACATTTGTATGTTTAAAATAGAGTATTTAGAATTAACATGTGATACAAAACAGACATTTACATTGATACAATAAAGGAATTTAGGAAATGCAAGGGTTATAATAGTCCACAGTGAAGAATAGCATATGTGTGATAATCCTAGGTTGTGTACTAAGAATTACAAAATGTTAGCATAGACGCCAATATAAAGTCATGGCCCATAGCACAGTTTTTCATATAGTATATCTTGAACTGGAACATACAATAAACCTACAATAAACCTCCAGCTTTTTTTGCTGAGTTTCCTAATATTCACTAGGTGCTATTTTATTACATAATGCTCTGGAATAGAAGCCGTCTTTGAGAAGTGAGAATTTATACTGTAAATCCTATATATATATATATATATACATTTTTTTTCTTGACTAATAACTTATAGTTATATACTATATACTAATAACTTGACTAATAACTTATAACAAAATATATTTTTTTTCCGTCAATCTTTGTGATTTGGGTTTATACAATATAATCCTTATACAGAATATTTATCTAAAAGGTGAGGTTCAAGTAAGAGCAAGATGGAATTTGCTACTGGTATGCTATAGAGTAGGAAAAATCAGACTACACGTGAGGAAGAATGAAGGAGGAGTAACAGTACTCTATCTCTTAGCTTAGTAAACCTTTTTCATGTGGTCAAAAAGCAAATAGCAACTGCTGGGCATTCTTAAAAGAAAACCTGGTATGCCTTGCAGATCAAGTCATGGATGTATACCTAATTACATTTGTATGTTTAAAATAGAGTATTTACAATTAACATGTGATACAAAACAGACATTTACATTGATACAATAAAGGAATTTAGGAAATACAAGGGTTATAATAGTGCACAGTGAAGAATAGCATATGTGTGATAATCCTAGGTTGTGTACTAAGAATTACAAAATGTTAGCATAAACGCCAATATAAAGTCATGGCCCATAGCACAGTTTTTCATATAGTATATCTTGAACTGGAACATACAATAAACCTACAATAAACCCCCAGCTTTTTTTGCAGAGTTTCCTAATATTCACTAGGTGCTATTTTATTACATAATGCTCTGGAATAGAAGCCGTCTTTGAGAAGTGAGAATTTATACTGTAAATCCTTCACCTTTCATACAAAGTAAACAGCAGTATGTATATTCTCCGGCCTCCGATAGTCTCCCAGTTCTGCTATGACATCCAACAAATGTACCTTTCATTGCTCCATGGTAAACACAGCTAAATGTTCAGTGTTTGTCTGATTTATCCTCCTCCTGTAAAATTCCTTTTTAACTCTGAGACTGGCATCTTCAGAACCTGGAAAATAAGCTTTTGTAACACTGGGGAATGCAGGTAGGGCTGTGCTTGTGTTCACCCTGTGTTTTTGCTCCAGCAGTTGCCATGGATCTGTTAATTTCTGAGGTTACAGACATCATTGTAAAAAGTGAAAAGAATTTTTGGTCCTAGTCACAATTTATTATTGTCTGTCCATCTAGGTCTGTGTACATTGCTGTTTTATAAAGAAAATCCCCAGCTTTGTGCTTCAGACTTGCATGACAAAGTTCTTCTAAAAATCCTGGCTTGGAAAATCCTAAAACCAGAGATGACAAGACATCTATTAGCAGTAACACCTTCATATATTTTTCTTGCTGGTTTAACCATCCAATAGTGTGCAATGTACAGATAAAACAAATTTCAATAAAGCTGCCCTTTTATTGATGCAGCTGACTCTCTTTCCAGAATAACAGAGGGGTTTGGGTAATGCATGTTTTACCCAGTCACAAATGAATGCCATTCTGGGAATCTGGGGCCAAGCAGGGGAATTGAGAAAAAAAGCCCACAAAAACGCATTTGGTTTCCTGACATTTTACTAAAACAGAAGAGACTAATGGCCAATCAGAGGGCCAGACAGTTGTCCTATGAGCTCCTATTTGGCATTAAAAAAATAATTTTTGGAGCAAATTACTGGAATCCATCAGAGGTTTTATTCAGGTCATTTGCTGGGCCAGTCCCATTCTGCATGTATCAAAATATTGGTTACTAAAAGTTTTCTCCATCCATTGTTTATGTACTTCTGAGTCTTATGACGTGGATAATTAAACACTTACCCTCTCACTTACCCCTTGGTCCCTGATTAAATGGACACCCAGAACCTTACCCTCCACAGCTAGACTTCTATCAGGAATCCTGGTGACTGATGCATATCTTCATCCCTCACTGGCTAAGTGTCTCTTTATGAGGTTTATACATTAAACTAATACGTGAACATAAGTGATCAGAACTTTAACTGTACTGTTTCATAGAATTATCAAATTTGTATCCGAATTATATACAAAGGATAACTTTATTATAGCAAAATCACATAAAATCCATTAAAATATGGGCTTAGTATATCATCGTTTAGGTATCCTCCAAATTGTTCTTTGATACCTAATCAGCTAATTTATATTATTATCAATATACAAACAATTCAACTGTAGTGTTCCAACATTATTAGTGCTATTGTATGTGTTCCACCATTCACTGCTTTCTCCGGAAGAGCAAAAACACCTTGTAATATGGTAGCCACAGCAGATCACCGTAATACAAGACCAGAGTAACATCGTAGCTGGGTGAAGCTTCAAGAAGCCTCAGCACATTTCTCTTTCCTTAGAATGAATGACCATGTACAAGATTCCTTTGATCCTCTTCTACATATTTTGTATGAAAATATTCTTGTTATATCTTAATCTGTTTTCTTTTTGCAGTGCCATTGTTTGTAACTATGACCAAAACCCATGTAATAGCAGCATCCAAAGAAGCCTTTTATATCTGGCAGTACAGAGTAGCAAAGAAACTGACTGCTATGGAGATCAATCAGTTGTTACGGACTAAGAAGGAGGGGAGAGAAAGGTGAACATGTGGACTATGGAAACCTTCAGGACATCTACTGTTTTCACCTGTTATCAGTGGTTTATATTTATTATGTTTTTATTTCAGGTTGTTTCACATTGATGATAGCCCAGCGGGAGTCGGTGACAGTCTGATGGACTTCAGTAAAGCAGTGGCGGTAAGTAGAGATACGGACAGGTTTCTGTCTACCCTTGTCTAAAAAACATTGTAGCTTATTATTTATAAAATATAATGATTACAACAGTAATTTGCAGCTGTAGCTGTAGCTTGTGGTGATATTTCAATTCTCAGTTTATTTATTGTGGTATTTATAAAGCTATGTTAAATAAAAGTGCAACAGGGAATTGCAGTGATAAAGGAAGTCATTCAATTGCATTACTGAATGGCTTCTAGTAGTGATATGGCATCAGAAAGCCTCCACTTCAGGTAATGCTTATTCCTATTTGCTTGCATTGGTAATATCACCTTCAGGATGACAATACGAATGCAGTGCACTTCAGCCAGTGAAACCATTTTTGATTGCTTTATACCTATACATTTTTTTTCCATATAGCTTGTAGCATCTGTACTGCCACTATTTTATAAGCAGTAACATAAAAAATTAGATTGCTGCAGCGATAAACATGTGTTGCTGCATTATTACAGTTTTTTTTATCATCCCCCAAGTCTTTCAGGGTAGATGGGGAAAGGCAGAATGCTTTGTGTTGCAGATCAGATTTTTTTGCTGGTACACCGGATCACATTTTAAACTGGATCAAGCTGCTGTTCGATTACCATTGACTTCAATGCGTAAAACAGAAGTTCTGATATGAACAAAAGCACAAAATGAAAAGTCCTATAGCACATTGCATCTATGTATGCACAGACAACACCTATACAAACCTATAAAATCTAAGTAAATCCCTGGAGTATGTATGAAGATTAACATTAAAATGTATTTTAATATCACTCAAGGAAGTGTGGTGAAAAAAAGTAGTTGACACAGTAACAATTGTAGGAAGCCAGGATAGTCCATAAATAAATCGGATAAAATAAATATATCAGTCAGTATCAAGACTTGCCTTTCAATATGGAAGAGATTGATGGCTCTGGAGAAAATATTTTTAGGTTTCAGTAAGAATATATTCATACATATTTTTTTGGCTACATTCAGACTAGTGGTTTTGAGTGTTTTTACAGCTCAAAACTACTTAAAAAATGATAAACATTGGATTGATTGGGCAGGAGTGTTGGAATGCAACCCCTGGACAGGCTATCCCCACTGACATCAATGACAGAAACTGCACTCAGGTGAACAACAGAGCTTCTGTTGTTGTGTTTAGTGAGGAGCCCAGAGCAGTTGGAGACACCTGTCCTCTGTCTGCTGTCTCCTTCCTTGATTGGCTAAACGCAATGACAGGAGTTCCAACCAGCTGGGCTTGCTTGCAGTTGTAGCCAATGTATTAACTTTTAATAGTGCTAAATCTGTTAGTTGGGAGACACTAAAAAGCTATTGGCATGAACAGAACCTTGTTTTAATGTGATAGTAAAAAATAGGTTTGATTTTTTTATGTTGCTTATAAATATTGTATTTTGATATTTCAGGCTACAAGAGATCTTATTTGCAGCATAACTGCATCTGATAAAGTCCTAATTGTGGTAAGTGTCATTAAAGTAAAGTGATACACATATATTCTGTATATGTATTATTTGTATTAAATATTTATTGTTAAAAAACAACTCCATACCATAGGTAAATATTAGTTAAAATACAGTATATAGGAAAATGTATATATACACAAAATGCAGTCATCACTGCTAACATCCAAAACAGCAATTAACACCAATGACAATACATTTATCCAATGCATGTTATTTTTAAAGCATTTATTTACAAGGCCAAAGAACATCAAAATCACATGTGTTTCGTCTGTATAACTTTTTCTCTTTTTTAACAGGTTCAGTTGCTCTTGACTTTTTGTAAATTATTTGCCATCAGTAATTGGCACTGTTTCCTCATGCAAAATGTGTAACATTTTTTTTATTAATAAACTCCACTTATTTCTAATGGCAAAAGTTTGTTACACTCTTTACATGGTGACACAGCATCACCTACTGGCATGACTGAGTAATAATGAGATTCTTTTTCTAATGAAATTTTGGGGGAAACAATCTTTGTTTATACTTAAGTATATATGGTACATGCTTGGTTTTTAAAATAAATCTGACCTGGTGCAATGAGAAATTTAAAGATATTTTATAGCTATGATTTCCTTTTTAGTAAAAATTTAGACTAGTGTTAATTTATAGATTGTCGGTGGGAAGGTGAATGCCAAGTAAATTGTATTTGAAACCTACTAGGCTTACATCCTTATTTTATATTTTGAGGTTGAAAGTAATGTGTTGCTTTAAGCTTTGCTGTTTATTTTTGCAATGTTCTCTAGGCACGTGAGTCTGGTGTAGTGCATAAGTACAGTTTACCTAATGTGACGTTAGTACAGAAGTATGAGCTTAGCTGCCGTGCCTATCAGATGAGTCTGAATTGCAATTCCAGGTATGTATACTATGTATGAGCATAAATGATCTTTTTTAATAGGAGCATGCATATGACTTTAGAAGCAGGTCAAGCAGAGCAGGTATAGTGGAGTCCAGTGGACTGTGTGACCCTCAGGCTTCCTTTTTCTTTTGTGAACTCCAGTGACAATATCTCTCTGTTATAACTCCTGGGTTTGGTACTGCCCACCTTGGAGTTTTAGTTGTTCCAAAACCTCAGGTCCATTCGTCATGGAATGAAAGATTCAACAGTTAGAATGACGCTCCCTGTGATGACATTGACAAGGAAGTAGGCCTTAATACAAAGATCATTACAAAAAAAAAGCGATGGCTAAAAATGAACTAATAATTTTTAACAAACAACTCTTTAATACCAATCACAGGGCACAGGATAAAGACTCTAAATATTGGTCCCTTGACAGAAGTGGGCTGATGTTTATTATCGCTTTGCAGAGTTCATTGCTTTCCTGTAGCAGCTGTAACCATATTCTACCTTACGGTCTTTAGCTTTGTTGGGACCAGTCACCAGCTCACCATCTGGAAGCGTTCTGTAGGTCTTCCATAGGCTGTACAGTCTTGTAATACATCCCTGCTGTTCTTTATGATCCGTTACAGTTTTAGTAGCCTCCACAGATAGAAGTACAGGTAGTCCCTGGGCTACATACAAGATAGGGACTGTAGGTTTGTTCTTAAGTTGAATTTGTATGTAAGTCAGAACAGGTACATTATTTTAATAAATGCAATTGGGACAGATGTTTGTCTCAATATATTATCAGGCAGTGTGGTGTCAGTTACTGTATACAATCCTCACTGTGAGCTAGTCACAAACAAAGCAAAAAAAAATCTTTACAGAGCCTAGCATTTATTAACTTCTGGAGCAAGCTGTGCTTTGATATGCAAAAAAAAAAAACTGCAGAGTTTGTCTTGGTCGTTTAAGAGTTACAAGAGTTTGCTGAAGAGCTCAGTCTCAGCTGTGTGTAACAAAAGATTTCTATTGCAAGTCATGTTAACCGCCCCCTCCCCCTATCAAGCCTTAGTCCTGCACAGGAATGGGCAGGGAAGCGCGTTCATATCTAGGGGTCGTCTGTATGTCAGATGTCTTTAACTCGGGGACTACCTGTAAAATACTTCACCCCCTCTGAAATGAACACAAATGTCTAATCAATACACAATTAGAGTGCTTTCCTCTCTTTTTCTCATTTGTTTTTCTTTCTCAGTTTTGCACCAAAATTCTTTATAGCCCAGTTATTGAACAGGTTAGGTCATGCTGGAACCATTAATGTGTTCATAATTAGGTGTCTAGAGTGAGTGAACAAGTATTATGGTACTTTAGCGTAATTCACCTCCTTTATAAACTATCTGTCATACATTTTATCTGTTTAAAAGCAAATATTGATATTGATGTAAAATTCTTAATCCCTTGATAATGATGTGATTATGTGTAAACTATACTTGCATTGTACTATATGAGGCATATTTGACCAAATTTTCCCCAGCCGCCTGGCTATAATCGACCTTTCTGGAGTCCTTACGTTCGTGGATCTGGAGTGAGGGATTTGAAGGCAAAGCACAGGAGCTTGAATTTGATTCTAAGGTGAAATGGAAGCCAATGAAGAGAACTACAAAGTGAGGCAGCAGAAGAGGAGCGGTGGGAACGGTTTGCTTTGATTTTTATAAATCTCTAAGACGTGAAGTCCTTTTTTTTGGTACTATTAAAGTGTATTGATTTACTAATTCTTGGTAGTAATTTGCTTTGAGAAATAAAAACTGAAAGCTGTTTGCTGTACATTAGGTAATTTTACAGCATTGTTCTTTCATTAGGCGGATGATTTATGCTGTAATGAGCAGAGTTGGCTGAGAGGGGATTTGTACTGTATGTGTTACTTCCAGCAGAGCAGTGTGGAATGTAAGATACACCGAGGTCTAGACGGGCGCTGGAATGTCATGTGAAGCCCTAATCATACACAGCAATGTATTTCATGAAAATAAACACTACCACAAAGCTGCTTTTTGTTACATGGACACCTTATGTCCAGGTGCTACCCAAGCTATAAAAAAAGTTCAGCAGTAAATCCATAGTTCAGTTTAACACTGTTATTAGCAGGGAAAAAATAACATTTTTAAATTAAAGAATAAACACAGATTTTTTAAATTAAAATTTTAGGGGATTGCTCCCCACAGAACTGTGCAGCTTTACTCACATATACCGGTAGGTGCATGCATGTCCATTATTATGAATAATGGAGCTTAGGTCCATAGAAGATGATCATATTTTATATTCACATGAAATCTTGATTGTTGATACAACCTAACATATTTAGTTTTACCCCCTGGATGTTCTGGGACAAATGTCTACATTTAAGGCAATATCATTTTTTAGGGCAGCATATATAAAATGACGTGTGTGTGCCTCCCCCACCCCATATATTTAGGATCTATCACTCATCTGGTGTAAGGGTAATGTAATAGTCCTGTATGTGTCCTGTCATTTGGTGGAAGAGTAATGTAATTGTAATGTATTGGTCTTGTCCTAATCCTGGAGGTTCCCCCAGCTAGCTTCAAAATTGATTGCCAATCTCAGCAAGATTCCCCTTTTCTCTGATTTATGTGCTGGAAGCTCCCTTATCTAACCCTATCACAGACAATGCAGGTGCAGCCACATCTCTATTACATCCATCTGGACTAATTGAGCTTTGTTTACCGAACTCGGCAACTCAAGGTAAAACACATACCCAGAAATTAGTTAGTCGAACCAATGATCCATACTTTCCTGGACGGCTTGGTCCCTACTTTTATGTTGATCGTGTTTCTACATTTTAATTTTTACTTTAATTTTACTTACAGGCGCTTACTAGCTGAGGCTGCCTTACAGAAACTGGATCTTCAAACTGCTGAACAAGCATTTGTACGCTGCAAAGACTACCAAGGCATTGAGTTTGTGAAGCGTCTGGGCAACTTACAGAGCGAGCCCATGAAGCAAGCAGAGGTGTCTGCCTATTTTGGCAGGTTTGAGGAAGCAGAGAGGATGTATCTGGATATGGACAGAAGGTGAGACTATAAAAAATGTTTAATCCTTGTTTAACTTCCCTAGCGGTCTGATTCTGGACGTATTTCCATGCAAAAAGCAGTACCATTTTCTGCATGGAATTTCATTTTACATTGTAGGCCTTTAATTCACCGACACATGTCTAATAGTTAAAAATTTTATTACATTTTTAATAAACTGTAAAAAAAAAAAAAAATCTCTTAAAAAATAAAAAATACAAAAATAATGTAATATAACTGTACAGCAGCATTTATAATATAATTATGTATATATTATATGAATATTTCTTTGTATTGGGCTCAATACAGCTATTTTGTATTGAATCCAATACAAAATTATTTGAATTTCCCGCTGCTCAGTCCCGCCGCAGCGACGCATGCACCAACATCACTGGGAAACCCCGTAGGACGTCTCTGCACTTCGCGGCTGGGGATAGGAGGAGGCAGACGTGTCCGCAGGACCTGCGAGGACCAGCAGGATGCCGGGGGACAGCGACATAACAAGGTAAGTGGGGTTTTATTCTGCTTTTAGGTACCCAGACTTGGGAATTTGGGACTTGCGACTTACTACGTCTGACTTGGGAATATCGATTTTGTTTATGTAAAATATGTGATTTCCTGCTAACCTCAGCTTTCATACTCTTCATAGAGATCTTGCTATCAATCTAAGAAGAAAGTTGGGTGATTGGTTCAGAGTACTGCAGCTGCTCAGAACTGGCTCCGGGGACTCGGACGATGCTATGCTGGAGCAGGCCTACAATGCAATTGGTGACTACTTTGCAGACAGGCAGAAATGGTATGAGCGAGTACAGAACTCTGTTTTACAATGTACACAGCCGTATACAATATATTTTTATTGTGCTTTCTTTATTACTTCACCGTTATAGTTTTTTATTTCAGTCAAACAATTTACACATAGTTAAGGAAAAATAGTGAAAATACAAAATAGTGTTTTAGTATCAAACATTTCTTGCTGTAAACATCTAAATAGAGACAGGTTTTCTGGTACAGCAACTAACATTTATATTTGGAATATTTTAAAAAGCTTTTTCAAAGTTTTTGTATACAAACTGTAGATCTTCTGTAAAGTTACCCACAGTTTGACAGCTGGAAAGCATATGCATCGTGTTTTAATTTGGTTGGGGTTTAACATGGGTGATCAAGCAGTCCTGTAATTGATTTTTTAAAAATTATTTGCTTTTAGTTTTCCATTCCAGGATTTCAAATCACCCATGTTCTCCTGATAATCTATCTTCACTAGTCTTAGAGAGCTTTATTAAATCCCAATGTCTATAGTAGACACAGGAGCAGTAAACCCTATCTCTTGTGAAATAGAACATAGATACAGTGGTTTGGTATTTCCCATTTAGGTCAAGAATTGTTGCTAGTGAGATTAGCAGGTTAAAATAAAAGGGAAGAGCTCAGCAAATTTGCACTGAATACATATGTCTGCTTTAACTATATCTACATGTGCACCAGGTACCTGCTAAATGCAGGAAACTTAATTATGTCACCATTCCATTCCACGTCACTATGTTTGTTTATTAAAAAAATGTTGAAATTTAAGAAAAGTAATTCTGAGTTACCTTATTATAACCTAAAAATTTTCTGTGTAAATTCTAAATAGCAATGTTGCTTAGATTGTAAGCCCTTTCCTCTCCTCCTGTCATGGAGAGCCTTTATATCTTGTTCATTCAAATGAGCCCTAAATGGTTGTTCAGTGTTAAATGTTAAATTAGGTGTCTGAGCCATAGATTAGTGATTGAAAATTTGCTTTTCCCTCTACAAAGATTAAGATTTTCATTAGACAGACCCAGTTAAAAGCCTAACCGAAGCAACAGAAATAGCTCTACAGTCAGACACTATTAGAAGCTATTTCTTTCCCATTATATTGGTTGCAGGATGCCTAAATATCACTACACAGCCCAATAGACACCAGACATTGGCCTAAATGACCTGTTAAAACATGTTTCTCCCCTTATCTGTTATACAAGTCTTTGTAAAGTTGTTAGAGATGAGGGAAGGGTCTGCTACCCATCTATACCAACACAGAGCACTTAAATTGGAGCTGGAAGCTCTTCTCTAGTAACAAAGCAAGTTACCTTTGACATTTCTAAGTAAAATCAGTTCTAAATCATATCACACTGCTGTACAGGATTATATATAAAAAAAGAGTATGCCTGATGCTTCAGTTGAAGAATTTCATGTCTTGACTGTTATTTGACTGTTATTTCTTCCTGTAGGTTGAATGCAGTGCAGTACTATATACAGGGCAGGAATCAAGAAAGTCTGGCACAGTGCTACTACATGTTGGAAGATTATGATGGTCTTGAAGTTTTAGCTAATTCGTTACCAGAGAATCATAAGCTGCTACCGGTATGGTTATCATGGAATTACTGTGCTATATATAATATATTTTTACCCTGCTATGAGATAAAAGTACAGGCAATTTCACCATGTAAGGCAAAATAAACTTATAGTGCCCAAAGATTTCCTTCATGGACCAATATACCCAAACAACCTGGGAAATAGGCCTGATATTGGATAAATAGATTGCTTGCCAAATTGATTATTAGGTAAGAGATATGGTCAGTTGAATTCATATTGAATTTTGACATTTCTTCTCTTTATTGGTCAGCAAGACCACCCACATTATTTTGTCTGCAGCACATACCATGAAAAAATATACCTGACAGGAAGTTTAATTTAAGGGATCAGTAAGATGGTGGTGGGGATAAGGTCCTTGACTTTTTCTGCAGCAGCATCAAAGCCTAGGCAAAATCAGTGGTCACCCCCCTGGAGAGAGAAGGAGTTGCCCTACACAGGCTGCTAGTGTTGGCACTACCTCTTTCAATCTGAGTGCCGCAAAGCAGGGCATTAATGAGAGATAATATCAATGTAAACCAGGTTCGTATAAAAACACATTTATCGTTTTTAATACATTTCTAATTGCAATAAATACTTTTTTTTGTTCAGCCTGAACTTTTACAATGTACATGGATGATGATCATTAAAACATTCCTGGGGTCTAGTGCTAGTAATTGGGTATATAAATTATGTGTAACCCTTTAAAGTTCTAAACAGTACCGGTAGGTTTTTCCAGCTATTCTATCCTGCTACTTGTACATTATATTTCTTTTATATTCTATATTCCCAATCCGGTTACTACATATCCATGTGATCAGCATGTGTGCTTTATTGTTCCTGTGCAGGACCTTGCTCGCAAGTTTGTGACCGTGGGGATGTGTGAGCAGGCTGTGGCCGCCTTCCTCAAGTGTAACATGCCAAAAGCAGCTGTAGACGCATGCATGCACCTTAACCAGGTAAGCAGTAGCTGCAATTTACTACACTGATAAGAGTTTGAAATGTGCTGAGATGCTAAATCTTCATTCTTTATTCCCTCTTTGCTTCTTCGCTGTCATCTGAAATTGTTGGGATTCTCTTCTGTTTGGCTGCAGTGTACAAAGTCCCACAATGGGGAGCATTACTGTCCCTTACAACTTTCAGCCTATAGAAATATTTCCTGCTGAGTCCATTAAAAACAGGGCTCGCTGGTTTTTAATATACAATTTGGGGAGCAGTTCTGTTGGGTGAGAGTCATTAGAGGTCAGAACGCTTGCAGTAGTTAACATGGACACATGTTTCAGCTCACATCAAAATACCTTGTAGGTGTGAATAGGTACTAATGTTTTTTTTTTTAATTGGAAGATTTAACATATACTGATTTCAAACTGAATTAATAAAAAATATGCCACCTAGAAGCCCCATAATGGCCAAATGGTTTGAGACTAAATCAGGTTCACAAGCAGGAAAGAGTTTTGGCCCCAGGCAAATACTAAGTATAATTGTACAGATCTAGTGGCATGATTATTTTTCATTTATTGTGAAAACTATTGTTCCAGACAACAGAAGTAAAGCTTGGAACTCCTTTGATGTGCTTTACCCAAACTCCTAATCATAGAGAGGGCTACGACTCAGCTAAATCCCCGCTGGAAGCAATACTTCATGATCATTTGCAGTGACAGATGAACAAACAAGATCTGTACATACAGTGCATTTTGTTCAATGGAGAGGGCGGGGGAGAGGACCAGTGAGTGGTACCCCCCGTGCTCCTTTTGATTGCAGTGAACAGTGGTCACTACCCATCGGTCGGGGGACTGCTGTACACTTGTCAAGTTTTTTTCCCGGGATAAATATGATAATTTATCTCTGGTGAGAATCAGCTGACATGTGTACATAACAGCTATGTACACATGTCAGCTGATTCTCACCAGAGATAAATGATCATGAAGCCTTTGGATAAAACACATTCATCTAAGAAATCCCAGAACTACCTTTAAATGATAAAACAGGTGTCAGTACTTAATGTTGTATTGCACCATCCAGCTGTGGCCAATCAGTAACAAATGTCCATCCCTAGGTTTTCCTAGCAATATAATAGAGCAAGACTATGTTCCTACTGTGTACAAATGTTCATGAATTCTGACCTGTGCAGTTTGAACTATTGACATGAAGGTAACATAGACACCAGTATAGATTTGTGTCCACTTTTTCAAGTTGTCTTTGCAAACACAAGAGGTGGGAAGTAGAAAAGCAAGAACATGACAATCTAATTGTGTGCTTCTTTATAATAGCCATGGTTGGATGTCTCCTGTAGAATGATATTGTATGGTAAAACAAATATTTTCCTCTATGACCTATTCAACCACTGTAAAATTCCCCTAACTGATCAGATGTGCTATTGAATGATTTTATTATTAAGTGTACCTGTCATGTCCCTGCAAATGTATCATTGTTTCATTATTCCAAAAGAAAAAAAAACTTTACGGTGGTCAATAAATGTGTGCTTTTACAGCAGGCAGATATTAGCGTGACTTTTCCTGTCAAGCAAGGTGAGAAGGTCCTAAACAGCATCCTGCTAGGGCCAGCAAAACACAAATTATTATAAGAGTCTGTAATAACAAAATGTCTGTGCTGCTTTATTGGGCCTGATTTACCCTCCCTAGTGGTAACCCCGAGTGTGACTCGGGGTAGAAAAAAGTTGCTAAAAGTGGTAACCCGAGTCACACTGGAACAGCCAGGCGGGGCGGGAAATTCAAAATCCATTTGTATTGCATTCAATACAAAATAACTGTATTTTTTACAGTATATATAATAGTATGAGTATGTGTATTTTTTTTTAATGTAATAAAA
>NC_092861.1:17072224-17077586 GCF_032062135.1 Pyxicephalus adspersus
ATTAATAATAAAAGAGTAAAAAGCCAAAAAAACTTCTAGTTCTGGATAAAGTAGGGAACAGTTGAATATTTTAATACTATTGGGAAGATTACTCTTCTCAGTTTGTCCTGGTAAACACTGACAGCTGGATAGGAAGTGATAGACAATCCAGTATTACGCCATTGGATCCATGATGATTATAATGTTCAAATGGGTACACCTGTACACCTGTTCTGGTGACATCTAATAGCAAATATCCTGAGACAGAAATACATACTAATGGGCTTCATGCGTTACCTACGAATTCCAAAAATAAAAAAGAAAAAATGATGGTTATAGATACATCAAAAGCGCTTGATGTTAGATGGAGGGACACAATCTTACAGCAGGATGTGACATTTGATTTGCAACAGAGCTCCAGGTGAATCCTTGTCATGTGCCTTTACATATATTAAAACTTTGTCATGTTATTTTTACCTGTCCTGCTTCATTTCTTTCTCTGGTATCTCAGTGACAGGCATCACAGGAAAATCCCCCTAATAAAGTGACATAGAGCAATTAAAACCCGATACAAGTTCCTTGCCTTCCCACGCTATGTACAAATTAAAGGTTTTGGTACAAATGTGTTGCACTTTATTGTATTCAGCGGGTAACCTGATGCATACCATTATGAAACCTAAAGTGAAAAATGTTGGGAAATAAACTGTTTGGAATTGGATGCATTTTAAGGTTACCAGCTGCGTGTATTTGATCTCTATATAACGTGCTATTGCAGAACTATTGCTTCATTGTTAAAGTCAAGAGGAAAAATATGAATTAGAATTTACACTTTTGGCATCTCTCTTACAGTGGAATAAAGCAGTCGAGCTCGCCAAAAATCACAACATGAAAGAAATTGGATCTCTGCTTGCCAAGTACGCCTCCCACTTGTTAGAGAAGAACAAAACTCTGGATGCTATTGAACTTTACCGCAAAGCTAATCACTTCCTAGAAGCTGCTAAGCTTCTGTTCAAGGTATGTAATCTCTTCATGTTAAGTCATCTGCAATCTTTAAAAATGGAGCATAAAAGAAATCTGAATGAAGAGCAACACAGAGATTGTAAGTATGCAGATAGACCCTCCAGCATTGTCCTTTCCCATAGGTTACAGTATACTCTATTCTTGAAATGTGTCATTCATCTGGCTTTTACCCAAATCCATAACAGGAGTTATAATAGGCCTAGGTGGCTTTGATTACAAAGCACCAAATATGCATGTCTATTGCAGGATATTCACTCAAGGCTTTAATGTCAATCTGAAACCTCAAATAGGAAAATGATTTGAAATAAAGGATCAGCAAATACAGCCTACAAGTTTGTCTCCACACACATTGCTTTCTATGTAGATGATCCCGTTCCTCCGACCTTTAGAAGTTTGCCATCATGTTCTGCTTGATCATACAGTGAACAAGTGCTGACATCTAGTGGTGATTTGTTAATCATACAACGTTGCTCACATTACCTTACCTTATTGAGTGTGTGCTGCTCCCCACCTTTTAGATTGTAAGCTTCTCTGGCCAGGGTTGTCTCCTCCTCCTGTGTCACTGTCTGTATCTGACTGTCATTTGCAACCCCCAGTTAATGCATAGAACTGCGTAATATGTTAGCGCTATATATAAATATTATTTAATAATAATGTAGACTTTTGACCTACAAAACTAGCATGTACTGTGCATTAGAGCTGGCTTTTGTACCAGAACAAGTAAAAAGGAATCATAGCTTAGGGCCCACCACACAACCGCATTTATGTATTACTAAAAACATGTAAGATGCCTAGCATGAAGGCATCCCTTTTATTTTAAATGAGCTGAAAATATTGATGGACCTGAAATCAGATTTTTGTAACACACCATTCCATTCAATGCGGTGCTTTTAATGCAGAATATCCTCTGTAAAGAAAATATCTGTAAAAGCAGAGCAGAATAAATGTGTTCCCAAGGTAAATAACATGAGCCCAGTTGAAAAAAATTTGGCACCGGTTTGAATGCTCAGCTAGGTTCACACACTGGCATTGCAGTAATACACCTGAAGAGCATAGGCACATTGCAGTTCCACTCATTATGAAGGACGTTTCAATGCACTTGTATAACACACCTGCACTTCAGCAAAAAGTAAAGGAATTCATAGTAATGCACTACTTTACACCCCGGTGTGCTGACTCAGGAAAAGTGCACGTGCTTTCGTCTGTTCAGAATTGTTAGGCAGTTCATTTGAATGAACAGGCTGACTTATCACAACACACGAGAATGGACAGAATAAAGCAGAACTGTAAAGCATATCTCTACAAACATTTTTCATATAAAGTATGGAACGGATACAGAAAAGGAAATCAAATCCTCTCTAGTTGGCACTAGAACAAATGTCCGTTTTGGGAGATTTCACTTCTATTCCTGTTCAGATAACTGCTCAAAATGTTTGATTTTTTTTCCCCTCAATTTTTGTCCTGGGGACTGTCTTAATTTCTATTACTCTCTGTCTTCACCGGGAGCGTCTACCAAGGGGAATTATAGGGGAGAATATGACGGCAGCTGTAGGAGTTCTGCAAGTTAATCTTCTTGTAGAATGATCCTAATGTTCTTCAGATCTTTGCACAGTTGAATCATTCTTCTAGTAAGAGGTGATCATGTTACTGAGGCAGCAACCAAGGCAATTCAATAAAATTACAGATGTAATTCACAATTTGCAGTAAAAAAACATCCAATGGCTGCGTCCATGGCCAGTGATTTCAGTAACTTGATGGGTAAACGCATTCAGAAATACCAACTTTGTTCTGTGCTTTGAAGAACTGCATTGTGTCTATCACTGCTGACCCTGGTGTCAAGGAACAATAGTGACCTGAGGGCTGTCTGCCCTACTGCTGACCTTGTTAGTGACCCCTCATAGTTTTAGTAACAAACTGTTGTCGTGCTATATTACAGATTGCTAATGAAGAGGCTAAGAAGCGGACAAAGCCGCTCCGTGTGAAGAAGCTGTACGTGCTGGCGGCATTACTGGTTGAGCAATACCATACGCAGGTGAAGAATACACAGAAAGGAAAGATGAAAGGAAAACAGACCGAGGTATGATAAACCTGATGTCCTGAAACCAATAGCTGATGGCAAAAAGTACCTGCAAACCAAAAAAAATAAAAAAAAGTTTCCAACATCACATCCTTATAACAACATCAGTAATGACTCAAAAAATCAGATATGAAAATTAGATTCAAATAAGTCTGGTGCTTCCTGTACAATAGTTATGTTAGATTGCTTGCTTGCTAAGTGAATGTCGGTGCACTTTTAAAGCTGAAGTTTTTATGTGATTTTGTTCTAGACATAAAAACGGTGTGGCAAATCTATAGGAATAAAATCTATAGTCCTTCCACTTTATTCTGCATATAGTTTTCATCCTCTCTCCCATCAATAACATACTTAGTAAATTTTAGATTAAAAACTTTCCAAAAATTTTCGACCTGCCCATTACATTTCAATATAAATTTTATTGGACAACTGTTTTGACAATGCAGCGGCACTAATAGTTTCTTACAGGCCCAAGTGCTGGTGTCTTATCTCCAAGTTCCTCTCCTCCTGTTCAGTTACAGGAGATCTGGCAGCATTGTGATTGAAGAGGAGGAGAGAGAGACATGACACCAGGTCTGTCTGGACTCAGAATACAGGGGCAGATGTATTAATCCCAATATCTATACAATCTGGTCAGTGTGATGATTGGTTAGGTAAAAGCATGTTTACGGTTGTAAACCTTGTAAGATTATTGTGACCAGAGTTGGTCTTTAATACTCATGTCACATTAGTGATCCTATTGCTGGCCAGGGCTTTCCAGGGTCAGAAACCGTCTCTTATTGTGTCCCTCCCTCACTGGGTGAACCAGCAAGGTGTAGCATTCTCACATCTTAGCTGATTAGTAAGATTCTGAATGGCCAGCAGAGAAGGGACGCTATAGCAGCAAGAAAGTGCTCCCTTATGCAATACTATATCATTTTTATAAAGCTGATATCACTGTCCCTCAGCAGAGACATTTCTAAACTCCAAATTAAAATGAGAGAAAAGTACACTGAAATTGAACTATTTTTGTTCAATTTCAATACACAACTGTGTATTAAAACTGATTTTAAATATAAAGTGTAATGCTGCATGTAATGTGGTCTCCTTGGTTTTCAGGCCACATCTGCCCTGGCTGGCTTGTTGGAAGAAGATAGTCTCCTATCTGATAATCGGATAATTGACAATGCCTGGAGGGGGGCTGAAGCCTATCACTTCTTTTTGCTGGCTCAGAGGCAGCTTTATGAAGGCTATGTGGATGCTGCCATGAGGACAGGTAAGTCTAGACTTCTGGATATGTGTTACTGCAGATAAACTAAAACTAAATATAATATGAAGAGATTGAAAGTTTTTTACTTCTGGAAGCCACAGGTTTAAGGACCTAATTGTTTCATACATCTCTGACTCCACCACTGCATCTAAATTTTCAGCTTTACTGATGTCCTCTTGCTGCAATTATTATTAATATTAAAAAACAGGATTTATATAGCGCCAACATATTACGCAGCGCTGTACATTAAATAGTACAATGTCAATGTATATATTCCAACTCTGTTCTTTGTTAAGTAGAATGCAGCATTACTAATATAAATATTTGGGTGTAACCTCCAAAATCTGAGGTGGCTTCTTGAATTCACTAGATATATAATTTAATGATTATGGGTCACTACCATTCCATTCCTTTCCTTGTTAATAGGTATCACAAGGAGCTGTATGTTAAGAATCTATGGAGAGAAATAGTGTCAAAATAAATGCTGTATAATTTAAAACAACCCAGTCAGCTCCATAGTCAAATCAAAAAAGAAGTGGCTGTGTCTCCTACCTTCTGTCCAATCCAGAGCTGCAGCCTTTATCACTTTCTGGGAGTGTCAGAATAATGCCCTCCCCCATATCTAGATTAAAGTGACCTACATGGTAATATTGCAGGTAACAAACATAGATTGATCTTTACTCAGGCCAAATATTTGGCTGCAGGTTTTCATCAGTACATGAAATACCAGAGTTGAGTTTGTTTGGTGCACAGAAGTTTCACTTTTTGTCTTTCTGATTCTCAGCTCTGCATCTGAGAGATTATGAAGATATCATTCCTGCTGTAGAGATCTATTCCCTGCTTGCACTCTGTGCCTGCGCTAACAGGGCATTTGGTACCTGTTCTAAGGCCTTTATTAAACTGGAATCCTTAGAGGCTTTAAGTTCTGATCAGAGACAGCAATATGAAGACCTTGCCCTGGAAATCTTCACCAAACAAAGTCCAAAAGATAGCAGGAATCCGGAAGCAGATGTCTTTGCAGAACGGTTGGTATACCATAT
>NC_092861.1:17077802-17086864 GCF_032062135.1 Pyxicephalus adspersus
CTTTCTTAAAGTCACATGACCACCTAACTTATGAATCTAGAGGCTAGTGTTAGGCAATTCTGATAATTATTTTGTTTGTGTTCATGAGTAAATTTTTGCTTCTTTTACAGTGGTGATGGAAAATTCCCAACATGCATTGCTTCAGGAAGACCCATTACAGAATACCAATTCTGGATGTGCAGTGTTTGTAAGCATGGTGTTCAAGATCGAGAGATTGCTGCATACAGCTTCTGTCCTCTGTGTCATAGCTCCACTTCATAATATTCCTATGTACACAGCAACAATCTAATAGTCTGCCATTGATCCCTAAATGAGTGAATCCTCATGGGATATGGACTGGAAGTTTGTCCATAGAGTAAATGTAAATATACCTATAAAGTGCATATTGTCAAACAACTGCTTTCTTTAGGTTGGACAATCACGTTATTTGATGTGTCTTTCTCATTGGACCAAATGGATTGTAGAAAGAGTCTAACCTAAAGTCTTCAGCACTGACAATGTATTGTGGGGCAACTAAGAACTCAGATCAGTCAGCTAGAGTTCCTAACACCTGACAAAGCCATTGCAAATGAGCTTCCCCTCCATAGGTGTAAAGGGAGACTTGGCAATAGTAAAGGAGGGTTTTTCTGTGTTCAGCTGAATATAGCAGTAAATGCAGGAAAGATCTCTATGATTACCGGAATATCATTGAAACCTGTAACTTCTCTTTGTACTTTAAAAAAAAACGGTAAATGTATTTTTGTTCATTTAATGTATCCTTTACAAATTTGTAAACTGTATATTTTTTTCATCATTTGTATAAATTTTTTTATTACAAATAAACATATATTATGGGATGTGTCCATGAAGCTCGATTTGTAAAGCATTCTGGACGTTTTAAAAGGAAAGCCCAGAACTGTGTGCTTACTTTGCCTTATTTTAACTAAGAATCCAGTATCTTTATGAGCAAGAATATGATAGCTGGTCTGTCCTTCAACTAATTTGGTTCTGTTTTTTAGGAAGTTTTGCAGCAAAGCACTGAAGTCAGCAGGTAAATACAAACATGATCATACTTAAACATAATAAAAACACACAATATAGGGAACCTATATTGCATTTCAACAAGCACACATTGTCTATATAACTGCTGACAGGATAAGGAACACAGAAATACCAAGAGAGGATCAGTGCAGTCTTACTGAAAAGCTCCCAGTGAATTGTCCTGGAGTTCAGATAGTGCTGCAGTGTAGGATGGGAAATGAGCCATGTAGACTTTGCCGTAAAGTTTGTGGGGTTACTATGACAGATCTAACTGATGGCCAAACACACTAATTGTAATTTATACACCAGGTTACCTTTGCTATGTTATCTTGCACTAAAATTAGTCTATTCTTTAGTCTAAACCAATGTTTTACAAAAGGAGTTCCTCTAAAAGTTGCCCAGGATTCTTGGAGCACTGAGCAACCTGTCAGTTTTACTTACACCAATGATCTTTCTGGCTATCTGTAAAGGTGATTATCTTCCTAATGGCCAGCAATGAAGATCGCAAATCTAATATACTGTGAGCTGTGGCTATAATAATTTTAGCAGGGGTTGCCTAAAGACTTTTTGAAAGTTTTTTGTGTGTTCCCCAATGTTAGAAATATTGAGAAAAGCTGTTCTAAACCAACTGAATTACTTTAATTTGACCCCCTCATATACACATTATTAATATTAAAAAACAGGATGTATATAGCGCCAACATATTACGCAGTGCTGTACATTAAATTAGGGTTGCAAATGACAGATGAATACAGACTGTGACACAGAGGAGAGGACCCTGCCTTGAAGATTATACAATTTAGGAGATGGGGGAAGTAACACACAATAGAAGGGGAGATATGTAGAGGTGGGAAGTAGTGACGGTTTCAAAAGACAGAATAAGATGGCTAGGCATGTTTGTAAAAAAAAGGGTTCTGAGTGCTCTTTTATATGACCAGAAAGTAGGAACAAGCCGAATAGGACAAGGAAGACCATTCCATAGAGAGGAGGATGTTGCAGTAGTCTCAAATGTTTGGTTTGGCTCTGGGAGTATACGTATTGTCCTGTGTAAGCTACAGATACCAAAGTCATTGCTTACAGAGAGCTACAGACATCCCTGTGCCAATGCTGATTGTCATTTGCTTCTTTATACCCAAAACTACAGCACATTTTAGCTCCTGGTTTTTAACAGAATGGTAATGAAGTGAGTGATAGGTGAGTATGTGCTGCTGGGGAGATGGGACTTAAAGTCTGCTTGCTGCTTTGACCTGAATGGGCAAAGCATTCTCACATTAGTAACCCACAGTAAAGTATTGCATTAAACCAATGGGCATGTTCAGTATTTTAAACATTGCCATGCATTGGCAGCTTTAACATAGTACATGCTACATTCCCATTACATAGCTGCTTTGACATAGTATATGTTACTATATAGTAATGGCCCAGAGACACGTAAAACCCACTTTTATTCCTTGGTGAACCAATCGAAGGTTTCCTATATTTATCTAACTGAATTAGAAACTATTGTATGATTGAAAAAAAAATAACATTTATTACCACAAAACAAAGTCCATTACTGCTCTGCTCAGTACCAGTATTTTAAAAAAATGTGCACATGAAGGACTATATTTATAAAATAATATTTATTATAATATTGGCCTTAACAACAATAGTTTTATTCATTTGTCATATATTTACAAAACAATATTTTTTTTATTGCTGTTGGCTGAGGGTCCACCAAGACAGCAGATTCCATGGGTGAGACACAAACCAATAGGAATACATTTAGTTGCAGATAGGTATAATACTGTATACATATAGTTATAGTAGGCTTGGAAGTAGCCACAGACCAAAACTAGAGGGGTGCTTCAGCCTATAGAAACGGGCGCTTTACAGGCCACTAATGCAAATCAGGAACAACTTTTTTTACCCACTAACAGAAAAAGGGCTGCTGCCTTATTTGCCAGAAAAGGGGCTATTCTTAGGCTACCAAAAGAAACGGGGTACAGCTTAACCTACAACAGATGCAAATAGTGAGTGCTGGATTAAATTGGGGGAATGCAGTAATGCCTACCGGTGGGGCATGCTTTACTAACCACAAACTGAAATTGGTTGATGCTTTACTGGTAATTAATAGAAACTGTGGTTGCTTCACACGAGGGGTAAGTTCACTTCCACACATATATGGGAGCTACTTCACTGCTGTTTATTTATTTGTACTATATTGATGCCTTGTGTCCCACTGGACTGTTACCTTGCTGTATCATATTGCTGTCTTGTGCTCCTGAAACGACCCTTGCACCAGGCTGTTATCATTGTGGCTCAGGACTTACCTTGTTGTATCTTAGAGTTGTCCTTATGCCTCCCTATACAATGCTACTTGTTCTGAAGCAACCCTTGCTACAGTGATCCTGTTTATTGTCCTGACTGTACCCCAAAGTTCTACCTCTGGAGGTAATCTATGTCTGTATGGTACTTCTGTCCTGTGATCATTGCTGATAACCCTTACCAACGGATTCCTGAGGGTCCTGATCCACTCATCGTGTGTGTTCAGTTCCACTCCCACTCATGGAAATAGGCCACTCACCCACCACCAATTGGAAAAAGTGTCTTTTTTACTCAACACAGTCAAGAAAAGAGGACCATTCTCTCTCTCTGGGCGGGGGCGGGGGGGAGTATTACTGTTTTAATTTTTATTAAAAACTTTCTACAACTTACTGCTGAACAATAATGCATGGTGAGCTGTGGGTTAAAAAATTGTTAGCAATTCCCCAAGAAACCAGAAAAAAGAATTATAAAAAGGGTTCCTGGGAAGTAAAAAGACTGAGAAAAGATGCATTGGGATCCTTTCAATCTGTAGTGTTAAATCGTACCGTTGTCAGCTCCTTAAAGCAGTAATCAGATTTGCATGTGGTCGCGGTGCAGTTCTTCCAACAACCACATGGTCAAAGGCTGTTTGACGCTTCCAGGAACTGAGCCACAATCTGCTTCAGCCAAAGGTTCCAAAATTCTCCCATTCACTTAAATGGGGGAAGCAGGATACGAAGGCTCATCGTGGGTCTGAAATGGCCCACTGATCCATCTAAGATTTCTGCTTGTAGACAAACATCCTACTGCTGGTGATGTAATAAGGGTTATTTATCTAATTTCTTGTTTAGCTGTAAATATTATGTGCTTCCTCCCTCATCCTGCAGCCTTTCCCAGGATTAAGGAACATTATTATGGTAACAGATACCAGTTAGCTATTCTAAATCACTTTATTGATGACCATTCCTATAATCAATGCAAATGACGACAGGGATTTCCATTGTCATGTGACTTTGGATCTCTGTGTACACCTTTCCCATATCAGATTATTACACTGCTCCTTGCACACCTTTGGAAAATATAGATGTGAAGCTGTGTGAATAAATGAGTGAAAATACAGAGCTGGTGTCTGTGCAATGCAAACTCCAACAAGAAGCCTGGGGCGCTGACGTCACCCGCTCACTCTTGTAGCACGTGATCTGGCGCGCATGCACGAGGCGCGGCTCCGCACGGGTCATGTGACGAGTTGAGAACGTCGGAAGTAGCAGTAAGTTGGGGGTGCTGTGTATTGTATCCATGGATACCATTGTTGCGGGAATCATTGTGCATTATATGTACTTCCTGTACAATGTATTATTATGTCATGTTATAGTTGTCATTATATTGTATATTGTATTATATAATATTATATAGGTTACTGCTTTCTTTATTCTCTTTTGTTAACTTCCCTTTCTCTGGCATTGTCTGTCTGTGACACATTTTGTGTTCAAGAGTACCTGTCATTCACATATACAAACAGCTCAATATGCGATTCTGCTAACAATGTGGCCTTTATTATGTGCACACATCAGGTTGGCGGTAAGTCCGCCATTGAGAGTGAACCAGTGTCGGGGTAGATGGTATCAGACTGGGTTGTTTGGCCTTGGCAGCACCTGTGTGCCCGCTCAGGATTCTTTTTTCTGATGCCCTGACCCCCTTAGGCCAATCATTTTTATCTTTAGTACAAGGGATAAGCAAGCTAGATTTGTAAACATGATCTCGCGGCAAATTTGGCTGTTCTCGCTTACCGATATTGTAAGCGAGAACGGCCAGTGTAAATTCAAGATCGAATTTTGCATAAAAAAAAAATCATTTAATGCATTAATTGACCAGCTCAGTGTGCGATCCCCGGTACTAGAAGTTAAATGGGGACAAGTCTCCCTATTCAAAACCTCTAGTGCTCTCTGATTGGCTGAGGAAAGGAAAATCCTGATGACGCTCAATGCAGTCCTGGGAATCCTCCTGTAATGATTTCCTGGAACTTCCGATAGGTCCACGAAGTTTCGGCAAACCAATTACGCAGACCCATCGGAAGTTTGAGAAAATTTTCGATGGGTCCGCGTAATTGGTTTGCCGAAACTTCGTGGACCTATCGGTCATCCCTAGATACCACTATCTGATCTTTCCAGTAGGTCCGGCCTGTCATCCTGAGCCATGGCATTGCTATTGTAAGACCATGCCGTACCATCTTCCACCGGACGCTGCCATCTTCTTCCATCACCTGACCTTACACTGTGCAGAGATCGAATGATGCACCTTCCTGATAATATAAAAAAAATATAAAAGTTTTGATCCCAATGCGCATGAGTTAGATCAGCAATTTCATTCCAGGAAAGCCCCTACTGCACATGCCAATGATTAGACATGCGCAGAAGGAGCAGCCTGCGGCCTACACTGCGTCCCAGGAGACTGTGGCTTTGCCCTTCAGCCTATACCACTGTGATGGTAAAGATGGAAGGGCAAGGTAAAACCCATGTACAGAAGGAGCTTCTTCTTCAATGGGAAAAAATAAAATGCTGATCTCACGCATGTGCAGTAAGATTGGCACTTTCTTCTGTATCTACTGCAGGCTACGTCACCCGAATTCCCACCTGCCCAGTGCGAGATCAGGTGACGTAGGAGGAAGAAGAGCAAAGAAGATAGTGGCGCCCGGCACTTCCTCAGCACTGTGATGGAGGATATCAGGATGACGTGAGAAAACCTCTGGAGGGATCGACCGATCTCTGAAAGTAAAGGTGAGTATGTTTTTTTATTTTGGTTACTTCTGCTTTAACTTGTTCTTTTTCCAGCCTTGGACACCTATAGATCCTAACCCCAATCTACTATTACTATCTAGCATGATCCCTCCATTGTCTGGATGGTATTGTCACTCTAGGCATATGGCTACTTTTCCTGTTGGTAAAGCTGGTGCAGTCCTTGTTGTAAACATATTTACCTATTTCTACAATTCTGAGATAATAGGTCTGATTATATAAAACTCTCCAAGACTGGAGAAGATCACTACCATGGGAGAACCTGGATGATTCAGCAAACTTGGAATAGATTTCTTTAAAATCACCATGGCAAATGTTTTCAATCCTGGACCACATCCTTTCAAGGTTTGCTGGTTTCTCCCATGATAGTCTATGTTCTCCAGTTTTAATACTGCTTTAATAAATCATGCCTATTATTATTATTATTATTATTATTATTAAACAGGATTTATATAGCGCCAACATATTACGCAGCGCCGTACATTAAATAGGGGTATGCAGCTCTATGCATAGACTTCTGATTCCTCCGAACTAGTTTTATGGATTGTGGAAAGGAAACCAAAAAATAGGAGGTAGAGACATTGTTGTGGAGGATACTGTACACAGTTCTGCCAGGGTCAGCATTAATCATTAACTCACCATACTGTCCTTCTCTAGCAATATGTAATGTAATGTTTAACAACTGTTTAGACCAAAGCTAATGTTCTAATTGATCTCATGATTCTTTTTTTATCAGAATGGAGCATAGTCTGCTTGAGACTGCAAATGCAGAGCTGGAGAGACGTCAACTAGACTTGGCTGAGGATCTGTATGGGAAAATCATAGAACGCTGCACACAAAATAGGTAAGAGTATACCTAATATGCAAGCAACATGTGCTTATTACCAAAGTAGGACTATGATAATACTGCACAAACATTTTTGCTGCATAGATGAGGTGCCTAAATGTGGGAATAGAGTTTCTGCAGAATATGAAGGCCCTCTGATATGTAACAAACATTCATTGTCACTGTCTCGGCCCTTCTCCTGAGATACAATGCTGGTTAGTGAGGCTGCCTGTTATTGCTCTACATGTTCTACATAGTCATCCAAGTGCTTGTAACAACTCCTTAGTGACAAGATCAATAATGAGAGCATTCATCTGCTCCACAAATTCTCAATTTAGGCAAGAGAGAGGCTGTAGAGTAATACGTTACTGGACAGGCCAGTGCGTTAGTGACCCATTAAAGTAAGTGAATGCTATTTTAGCAAACCTGTTGTTGGTTTATTTCTGCCAGGATAAGGATAGCCAGCATGAGATAATCTTCAGATGATCAGATCCCTTCACTACACAGTTAGTGATTGATTTCTAGCTCTACCAAAGTCCCAATTAGACTTTAATAAACAACCACAGTTAATGCACGCTAGTTGTATTTAAACAGCCTTTTGGATTGAAGTTATTCAGAAGATTAGCCGGCAGCTTTGAGGTTTATACATTCAGGAATTGAGTTTTTGCAGCTCTCATTTATCTGATCACTTGAAACCAATAAATAGATTTTAATAGATTAGACTACCCGTTCTAAACCTTTTTTCCCCTGAGGAACCTTTGAAATAATTTTACGGTCTTGGAAAATCACTGCCAAAACCATGGAAGGTCAATGGAAAAAATACACTTTACATTGGTGGTCAGTGCTAAGGCTGTGTACACTTTCACAATCCTTTCCAATGACAAACGGCTGAACGATGCATGAACGAGCGCTGTACATATAGAACTGTTCTACTCTATAGGGAGGGAGAACGATGGAATGGCACCTTGCTGTGCTCTCTTCCCTTCACTTCCAATATATTCCTTCATCGTTTGTGGATCTGCCAGGACATCTATGAACAACATCGGACGAGCGCTGTACACACTCCAGATTCCCATTTGATACTAGCCCTAAAGCAATTATTGGATGAGAATCATCTGACTTGTGTAATTAGCCTTAGGCTGCCCTTCTTACAGACAGGTAAAAAAGAGCTTTGGTGCCATGTTACAGACTCAGCCAAATGGCACTAGCCACAAAATTATGAGGTCACCATCACATGGGAGGTCAATCTGCCAAAGCTCACAGACCCCCTAGCAACCTCTGAAGGAACCATAAGGGTTAACAGAACCCTGGTTCATCACTGAATTAGGTGTTAGATTCAATAAAAAGTTTTATTCAAGCAATCTAGGGCACCCCTGATCGAAATTTGATCGAAAATGCGTCCAGATCATATTTGTGCCAGTAAATACTTGTAATACATTTTTGTCCAGAATGGACATTTGCTGGTTAGCTTTTTTTTTTTTTATTGCAAACTCTGAGATATTATCTAACTAGCTTTACAGTAGAGGAATGTGAACAGTTAATCTCACAGTCCAGAGATCACTCATGTCCTATACGTCTGAACTTTATTCAAAGCTTCTTTTTCAAAGCTGTATAGCACATGTCATTATCCTTAGTGATTACCATAAAGACAAAGGGACAGATGTGTGTGTGTCAACTCTAAAGACCCTTCCATACCTTTATCCTTAGTGTGACACACTATAAATATCAGTGCTTTATACTCCTCTCTTAAAACACAACTTGTTTGTACATATCACAAGACATTTCCTACATGAGCTAGGATAAGGGGAATCCTTACCTCCAAAATGCATCCCCTGCAGCCTCTTACCTAAGCCACTCTGTGCTGTGGTCGCATGATAGCGCTGCTATCATCCCATACAATGCAGGACTAATTGTCTTGTATTGTAAGCGGGGATACTGGATAAACCGATGGGAGAGAAACGGATAATGTAAGTAAACTTGCTCTTTACAATCCCCTGCACCTAAACAAACATTTAATCCTTGGTGGGAAGGTATTTATTCTCCTTTAATCCGTTTTCTCCTTAAATCTCATCTTTAATTGTTTAGGATCAGATACACATCCAGTATTTCCATTCCATTATATGTTTTTAACCCTTTTT
>NC_092861.1:17086926-17129551 GCF_032062135.1 Pyxicephalus adspersus
TTTTTTTTCTGTAATCTGCAATGAAAGTAAAAGTTTCAAGGCAGCAAAGTAGGTCCTTGGCCGGTCACACTTTGAGCGGTGACACATTTCCATTGTAGTTAATTGTGTGGACAGAGATGATTCACTTTACAATAGAAAGAGCTGGATATCTCAGTACATATGTGTAAGATCATAGGAGGAAAAGCAGAAGTATGATACAGGGTGGTTTCAGATGCTCAACAGGAAAATGGCAGCGTAGGGATATGGAAAAGCGGTGAAAGCAAGAGACATGGAAGAGTTAAATTAATAACTATTGCACAACTATTGCAAAGCAAAACGGTGAAAGACCCTAGAATTGTTTTTGTTTTTTTTTCTTGAGGACATGCAGAGAATTGGAATTCTCCTTTGTGTGGATTGGCACGATTTGTGTCTGACTATTCAGATTCTGAGAGGTTCTCTTGGATGTGAGCTAGAATGATAGGTCATTTATGGACTTAATATGTGAGGCTGCGTTCCATGAAATAACATGGGCAATCCGCACCCCCTTTTTCTAAAGGCCTTGTTAAATAAAGCCAGGGATGTTTATTATAGCCAAATCCTCCTTAGTATGGTTCCCCCATAAATTGCAGCACTTTGCCTGTCAAAAAAGTATTCTAACTAAAAAGTGATTTACTAGTTATATAATCCTTCAATAGGGAGTGTTTAGAGATTGATGTAATTTGGAAAACAAACTTTTTTTTTTACTATTTAATTGCTTGTAAAGGTCAAGATGGCAGCATTTAATGTTGTATCTTCTTTTTTTTGTTTGGTCACACCTACATATTTAACATTTGTCCAGACACACAAAGCCAGCATCCCCAATGCTGCATTATGTCATAATATGAATTTTTTATGATGTCTGAGAGTACAATGTCTTCTCAGGTTGTTCTGCCAAATCTGCCATTCTTTCTTTCTCCCACTATCTCCTGCTATCATGTACCCTTGTTCGTTTTTTTTCCTTTTAAAGTAACACTTTTTTTTCTTTGTTTCCTGAAGCAAATGCAGGTCTGAAGATTTAGCAACTGCCTACAATAACAGGGGCCAGATTAAGTATTTCCGGGTTGACTTCTATGAAGCAATGGACGACTACACAGAGGCAATAAAAGTGAGCCCTAATTTCGAGGTTCCCTATTACAATAGAGGCTTGGTCCTGTATCGCTTAGGTGGGTGCTGTTGGTGTTGGTAGTGTATGCTTGTTATTAGCCTGATTAATGGTGGCAATGGTGGTCAGTGAAAAGAATACTTCTTACAATTCTGGTCAGTGTGAGGAATATCACTAAAAAAAGATCATTGGTGTCAGTAGTAACTGACCTGAAAGGTTCAAATTGCTTATTGGTACCCCTAGCAACCTCTGGAGGAACCCCTATTGTTTCATCCCTGATTGAGAAACACTGTTCTATATAGATTACAGACCTCAATAAATCTTTATGCAGTTATGTTTTACTTAAGCCAAAGCCCATATTAGTGAAGCAGCTCTGAATCCATCTGAAATGCAGGAAGCAGGCAGATAACAATATACTTTTGGATCACTGCAGGAAATGGGAGTTTGTAACAAGCTTAGAGTGATAGTACATTTGTCTGTCCTGCTGTTTACTCTCAGCAGAGTGGAAGACCAGGTCATATAGCTTTCAGATGGAGGAAAGGTAACCCACATATGTGAACCCCACGATATGAAGTAAAAAACTGGTAGCTGGGTTGTACATATGCATCCTGTAGTCTGTTGTACCTCATACACAAAAGCCAGACTCACTAGATGTACTCTAAAAAAATACCTAGAGGGAAATATATATTTTTATGTTGATGAATAATGTCCTTCACTTGCCTGAAAGCCCAGCCAGTTCTAAACTTAGCGTGCTGGACCACTCTTTTTTGCAAATATTAACCAACCTACTTAAGGTATCAGCAAAACAATGTGGCTTGGTCAATGGTCAAGGTCGTTCCCCATCCAGAAATCTATCATATGGATACACTTTAGAAGAATATCGATCTAAAGTTTACCCAGGTACAGAGGTTCAGCTATATTTTTTGTATATCAGATTTGCATCAAAATCCAGAAAGGACCCCTATGTAGCCAGTAAACCTGTACCCTGACCTAGGAACTCAAGTAAAGAACTCATCATTGGATAGAGCTGTTCCAAATCTGCCAAACATTTTGGTCCTGTTATAACCATTTTAGTACCCACATATGCTGTCTTGAGTTTGTAAGATATGTTTTTGTTTAAATTGACCTATTTAAAATGGAAACAAAACTTGCAGTGACCCCTAGAAATCTGTCTTCAATTGTTTGTCATCATTACCTATTCTGAATTATTGAAAGACATTTGGTTAGGGCAGACATCAGAAATTTCTGGGCTCCGTGCAATGTAAACTTGTTGCCCCCTTCTATCCCTTGTACCTCCTTATGGTGGCTCTGTAATTGGTCCCTATCTGTTTCATACTTACATTTCTTACCTTTTTTTTACCAACAGGATTTTTTGATGAAGCCATCAAGGACTTTCAGAAAGTATTAGAACTAAACCCTCAGTTTGAAGATGCAAAGATCAGCATAAAGCAAAGTATGCTGGACAGAGAAGAGAAAAAAAAGAGGCTTTCTGGAATCTAAAATGACTAAATATTTACATTACAGTGGCAGAGCAGCACAGTTCTCTTATCTATGTTTCTGGATTGGTGCTGAGTGGTCTAACCACCACCAGCTGGTTCTGTCATGGATCATACGTATGTGCAGTGTGTTAATGGGTAAGGCAGCAAACTATTTTGGGATGGGCTGCCAAGACACAACACTGGTTTTAAAGCTAAAATATAAGGTAATGAAGATTTCTAATAATTTATACATAAATACATTTTTTTAAGCTGATCTCCAGTCTTACCTTTCTTGTTTTGCAGACTTGTAGATAGTCCTATCCTGTTTTAAAAGCAATTAGTCCCATTTCCCTGCCAACTGTCCTTTCCACACAACAAGCATTAGAAGTTTCGGCAGCAATCTTGAGCACATCTCATGTCCAGTCTGAAGAACTACAAGGATCATCCATCCCACTTCTCACCATCTGTGCTGTCCTTTACATTTTTACCAATTGCTTCCTGTCCTCATGGACACTTTTATTTCACACACACAGTTTATTTCCTAGTGTGGTCTGCATGCAAATGCAGTTGGTCCAATAATGGCTTTCTGCTGATCCAATGATTGAGAGGCAGAGTTGCAGTCTGGAAAGTTCCCTGTTTCTTTCTGAAATTCATCATTCTCCAGTCACTGGAGTCACAATGCAGTTCAGAAAGTTATGGTACTACACAATTGTACTTCCTATGTTGTGACTCCACAAGCACAGATGTAACACAGAAAAACTAAGAAGTGTGAGTTATTGAGAACTGATAACAAAGGTTAGTAAATGGAAACGTGCTGATTTTAGTAAATGGTACAGTGAAAGGGTTACCTGCACCTATATTGTACCCCATGTCTGCAGAGTATGAGGACCTTGTGTACCACTAGGGATAAGCAGGGTGCAAAGCTTGGAGATCAGTGGAGTCCCTCTCTTCCTTGCATTGATACTCCCTGCCTCGTGTTGGTTACTAGTCACAAAGACCGGCAGAGACAGTAAACTTCTGGGTTCTGAGGATGGCATGTTTGCAGCCCCTGATCACATGGTTAAGAAATGGATTACATAGTACAGCATTTGTGTAATTTACAAAAAATTCTGAAGGACAGTATACAGGGGGTAGAAAGGGTAATTTAAAGTGCTCACTAAAGTTATAAATGCAAGCAGTTTATGTGCCTGGTAACAACCATTTTGCTTTAACAATTCATACTGATAGGGAAGTAGTCATTTAATTGTGCTTGATACCGTATGCTGGCAACAATAGAAACTCACCATTCGGCTGCTCCTTTACCATCCAAGCACTGGCTGGGCCAGGAACAAGACCTGTAAGTGTTACTGATTAAAATCTGGTCCCCTCTTCTAAAAAGCATGGACTGTGAATACAAAAGTTATGACTGGATGTACAGAAACATTACTCCTTTGGCAGGTGAAGCCATAAAAGACTGTACTAAGATTGAAGTATGATGAAAACCGCTACAGGGAAAGTAAAACTTTAAAGGGGAAATGAGCAGAACTGCTCTGGGTATGAACTTTATCTAGTTAGCCAAACAAAAAAAAAAGTCAGCAAATGATTCGGCTGCTAATTTGCCAACTTACCCTATAATAATAAGATATATGCTATCAGCAATAATGTGTTAGACTAAATCTTTATTTCCAGAAGAAAGGGGCATGTTGTACTACTTCAGTGTTTAATTTATAGCTACCATTTCTTTATATAAATAAGACAAACAATTGTGGGCGTAGTAAATAGATTTATCTCCTGGTTTGGTGTATATATTTGTACGTATATAGGTGCATGGGACAGCGGTATGTGTTCATTTCATTTATAGGCTCTGATACCACAGCTGGATACCACAGCTTGATACCTGGAATCCAATGTACTAACCTCTGATATCAAATCTAACTTTAGAGTTATGACCAGAGGTCCAGTGTGGGTACATATCTTAATAACAACTGTCATATAGGGGAATTACTATCACTTTGGGGAGATTTCCTATCACCTTTCCTTGTGTCTTCAGGACAGGTAACAAAGGGAAATTTCCCGAAGAGAACAAAGCACTAAAGATAACATGATGAAGTCTTGGGTACTTTAAAAAAACAAGAATATTTACAATTATTCATTTTTTAAATACATGTCTCCCCTTGCTGCTGGTCTTCACCAATAAATGGCTACATTGGTAAAGGAATCTTAATCCTCTGACACTTCTGGGTGGTTTACCTATCACTGCAATACACAAGGGCGTCCAATGGTCAAAAAAACAAGATGTAAGATGCAGAAGACGTCTTGATTGAAATCCTAATAAAATGCCGTTGTAATGCCAGAACTGGTGGGCAATTACACAGAAACTGTTTCTTCTAATGGGGGGTAGGAGGGTACCTATTAAGTTCATTGATATTTGAATTGAAATAAATAATTGAAATTGCAATCAAATTTGTAACATACTCATGTGACTATCTAATGTTTGCCTGTTCAAAATCTGAAAAATCTCCACAATATTTTTCTGCCACGTGTGTAAATTTAAACTTGAGCTATTGAACAGCAGGATTTTTTCATTGGACAAAAAGTGAAAAGGAGCCTAAAGCTCTACCTGCTGGCCAGATACAAGAATATTGTGTAAAGTGGTGGGCAGAGAAGAAATTTTTCTGCTAGGGTTGTAATTATGAACTTGAGCTATTGAAATCTTTCAACAGCACTGGAGAAAAGGTGAAAAGAAGCATAAAGCTCCACCTGCTGGTCAGATACAAGAATAGCACCTATTCATTTGCAACCATTCACCTTTACTAGATAATCAAAAAACTATTTTTAAAAAGCGACCATAATAATTAGATACAGATGCAGACATTGCAGTTTCTGAAGGCAACCAACTATGTTCAGGTTTGTCTCAAGATGTCCGCAGCTTGGCATCTCCAATGTGCTGAACATTACATGCACCACAACCAATTTACAATTTACAGAGTTAGAAAAATAAATGAAGATGGAGTCTGATCCAGATAAATTACAAGGCGTATATTGAGTAAATTTCCCATTTGTGACACATAGGTTGTCTGCAGCGATGACTTCAGCGTGGATCAGGCGAGCTGGCATTTCTGCACGGTTAATAAACAGCGTTTGAGCTGTTCCTGATATGTACAAGCATTGTATCATGACTTAGATATCCCTGAACACAGCCATTCTGGCATAGCACCAGGATAAATCACAACAGGCAGGAGCATCCAAATTCTGAAACGTCGTGACACTGGCAATAAAGCTTTCTCCTAGATAATCGCGTCAAAAGAGAAATTAAGCAGCGCTGCAAATGCGGTCTGTGGCTGTCATTAGTGTTAGCCAATTGGGTATGGCAGGTATTACCTTACTCTGCATTACTAGGGAGATTTACTTTTAGAAGCAGATTAAAAACAGATTGGTTTTACTGAATCAGCCCCAAAAATGCTCTCAACACCAAGAACAGGCTGTGGGGGCTTACGAAGAAATCACAGCACTGTTCCAGGTTTTAGGAGTTTGTTTCAAGATGAGTTTTGGTGAA
Source organism: Pyxicephalus adspersus (assembly GCF_032062135.1). Lineage (NCBI taxonomy): Eukaryota > Metazoa > Chordata > Amphibia > Anura > Pyxicephalidae > Pyxicephalus > Pyxicephalus adspersus. The sequence goes on from NC_092861.1 coordinate 17,093,060, forward strand.
CTTTAAGTCATAGAATGTCCTGGGGAAGAACAATGCAAAGACATTCAGACCTAAAAGGAAATACAAATAGCAAATGTAAACTAAGGCCACCCCCTGACGTGTATAGTGAAAATATAAAGTGTACACACCGCTTGTAAAATGCCGGGTTTTTGTGATATAAAAAATGAGACCACAATAAATCATTTCCAAACTTTCTCCACCTCTAACCAATGCAATACAATTCAAACCATACTGTTAGGAGAAAAACATAAAAAGAAAAAAAAAAAAAAACATACAATAAGCTGGTTGAATACATGTACTCATCCATAAACTAATACTTTGTTGGAGCAGCTTCTGATTTATTTCCAGCATTCAGTCTTCTTGGGTCGGTGTCTATCAGCATGGCATATCTTGCTCGCTCTTCCTTGGTAAAATGCCCCAAATCTGTTAGATTGTGAAGAAATCTCTTATGCACAGCCATCTTCGGGTCACCCCACAGGTTTTCTATTGGATTTAGGTCTGGGCTCTGGCTGGGCCATTCCCAAACATTCATTTTCTTATGATGAAACCGTTCTTTTGTTGATTTGGATGTATGCTTGGAGTCATTGTCGTGTTGTACTGTCAAATTCCTCTTCTTTCTAGCAGACACTTGAAGACTTTGGGCCAAAAATGACTGATATTTGGAACTGTTCATAATTTATTCCCCCTTGACTAATGTTCCAGTTCTAGTTAAAGAAAAGCAATCTCAAATCATGATACTGCCACCACCATGCTTTACTGTAGGGATGGTGTTCTTTTGGTGATGGAAAATGTTGTTTTTGCACCGAAGGTACCTTTTGGAATTGTGGCCAAAAAGTTCAGCCCTGAGTATCGCCCACTGTTATTACTATTAGGAAACCTGCAGCCATTCCCTTTGATACATGCATTTAGACACAAAGTGCAAAGAGGCTGCAGGAAATCAGTAATGCCACACAAAATAATTTAGCAGCTATTTACAGAGTGCTTCAGTTGGGGTTTTTTATTCTTGATCTCCAGCTTATCCTGCAATTTGCTCTTTCCAAGCTTGAGGCTGAACATGCCAACTATGCTATTTCTTTATTCTTCCAAAACCTCTTATATTTTAACTTACCTTATATTTTCATTAAAATTATTTCTTCCCCACTAAACAATAGGAAGTCTTGTTTGTTCTACTCTAGAGTTCAAATATGGGAAAAGATAGACCTTGACTTAGGCACAAACACAGCAGTGAGGCAATACCTTTATGTGGCCACCAGGTGGCAGCTGAACACAAGGTATTGGGGAAAAAAGCATAAAATCCCTTTTTACTGGTCTGCACTCAGACTGTCTGGAAGGGACAACTGAAATATGCAGAACTGATAAAACACTTTGATATACAGAAGACAGGAACTTGGGCTGCATTAGGCACCTTCCATACAATGTGTTTTGCATCTGGTTGTAGGCAGACAATTAAGAGATAGAAGATACATTTAAAACAACATTTTTATAGGGATAGTCACAGATGTCATTCAAAATGCAACTACATATGGTTTATCTCACGTCTTCTCTGTGTTTTATAGGGGCCAATGAATGAGAATAAATAATTGTGTTTTGAATGTTGAAGTCTTTGCATAGTTATATTGGGTCAGGTTCAAATTATTACCTTATGGCCTTGTTGGAGAATTGGAGACTAAAATAATGAGATATAAGACATCAAACAATTGGTGCTTTTACAGGTATGACATTATTAATATTATTTTTATTACCCGGTAATTATATAGTGCTGACATATTATGCAGAGCTTTACAAAGTTCATAGTCATATCACTAGCTGTCCCCCAAAGGAGCTCACAATCTAATGTCCCTACCATCATATGTCATTAACACAGTCTAAGACCAATTTGGGGGGAGCCAATTAACCTAACTGCATGTTTTTGGAGGAAACCCATGCAAACACAGGGAGAACCTACAAACTCCATGCAAATAGTGTCCTGGCCAAGATTTGAACCTGGAACCCAGCAATGCAAAGGCCAGAATGCTTACCTTTTGCCAATCGTGCTACCTATCATTGTAAGAAGAATTTGATTGTACCAGAGTTTATGTAAAACTGAATTTGGTTTTGGTGGTATTTAGATTAAACATAATAAATTAAACGAATGAATGTGTAGCATGTACCTTGCGATAGATAGTCAAGAACCTAAAACCAGGAGTTCTCATAGACAAAGATAGGCTTTGTAGATAGATAGACAAATGTGTACTTAAATATTTAGGTGGCTGAGCAGCCTAAGAGGTTTTTTGGCATGGAACGTTAAGCCCTCTGCATCACATTTGGTTGAAGAGGGCATCATCATTACATTCTGAAAGATCCAAAGCATGTCTGGCATATACGATAGGACATAGCCACCTAGCTGCTGATCTCAGTTGAGGATCTGGCAGTAGCAATCTTCTGGGTCCCCAATGCTCTCAAAGGTTTTTCCTTTTGACCTCCAATTCCCTATTGTCTTCTGTATTAAGTGGAAGTTAGAGAGAGGAACCAACGAGAAGTGCAGGACTGCAGGGGACATAGAAGACTGACACTCCTGGAAGTGTTGGTTTTCCAGTAGATTTCAGTATAAGATCCCTCAGCACTGCAATGTAGTTCAATAACAAAGGAATTTGGAAACATGAGTGCACATATGCTTCAATAGGAGCAATTTTCTATAGTAATAGTTACTTTACGTGGCTATTTATTAATAATATTATTATAATAAAGAGGATTTATATAGCATCAACATATTACGCAGCACTGTACAATAAATAGGGGCTGCAAATGACAGACAGATACAGACAGTGACACAGGAGGAGGAGAGGACCCTGCCCCCAAAAGCTTACAATCTAGGAGGTGGGGAAAGTAACACACAATAGGAGGGGAGATATGTAGTGGTGGGAAGTAGTGAGGGTTTAGGAGACAGAAGAAGATGGGTAGGCAAGTTTGAAAAAATGGGTTTTGAGTGCTCTTTTAAATGAGCAGAAAGTAGGAGCAAGCCCAATAGGACGAGGGAGACCATTCCAGAGAGTTGGGGCAGCTGTAGGAAATATCTTGGAGCCGAGCGTGTGAGGTGGTTAGGAGTGAGAAAGTCATTAGTAGGTCATCGGAGGAGCGGAGAGATCGGCTGGGGGAGTATTTTTTTTACCAGAAAGGTAAGTGAACTGTGGAGAGATTTGAAAACAAAGCACAGGAGCTTGAATATGATTCTAAGGTGAAATGGAATCCAAGAAAGAGAACTACAAAGAGAGGGAGCGGTGGGAAAGATGGATGAGTCTGGCTGCAGCATTCATAATAGATTGTAGAGGAGAGAGTCGGGTTAGTGGAATACCAGAGAGGAGGAGGTTACATTAGTCCAGATGAAAGATGATAAGAGCATGTACAAGGAGTTTGGTGGTCTCTGGGGACAGGTAGCCATTGGACCTTTGGGACCATTGAAAGAAACTTGAAAGGAGCGGTCAGACAGATAGAAAGCAAACCAAGAGAGAGCGGTGTCACAGATACCAATGGAGCGCATGATTTTTATTAGAAGGGGGGTGATCAACAGTGTCAAAAGCAGAGGAAAGATCAAGGAGAAGGAGGAGGAAAACGTTGCCTTGGGACTTAGCTCTGATGAGTTCATTGGCCACTTTAGTAAGGGCTGTTTCAGTGGAATGGGCAGCTTGAAAACCAGACTAAAGAGGGTCAACGAGAGAGTTGGTGCTCAGGTAATCGGTGAGTCTTTTGTAGACAAGGCGTCAAAAAGTTTGGAAACATATAGGAGAAGGGAGATAGGACAGTAGCTTGAAGGTAGGGAGGGGTCCAGTGATGGTTTTCCTCAGGATAGGGAGAATTATGGCATGTAGAAAGGGAGAGGGTAAATAGTTTGGTTAGGGCAGGGGCCAGGGTGGAGGAATGGGCACAGAGTAGATCAGAGGGAATTGGGTCAAGTGGACAGGTAGTAGATGGAGATGATGAGAGAAGAGAGGAGACTTCGTCCACAGTAACAGGGCTGAGGGAGGCCAGTGATGGCCAGTCATTATAAAGATTTAGGGTGGTTGTGTTTCTCAACCAGGGTTCCTCCAGGGGTTGCTGGTCAGCGTCTCAGGTCAGTTTAACCAATGAGCTATGTGTATGGATGACATTCTTTCTACTGATTAACAATGTAGGAGGAAATCCCAATGACCAATAAGCTAATATACTGTGAGCTGTGGATAAAGTACTGATAGCATGGTTCTATTAGGACTTAGAAATTATTTCAAGGGTGTGAAAAAGGTCACAAAAGCTGATTTAAAGGGTAAATCCATCCAGTTGTAAAATAATAGTTCTATGGTGGGCTGAGTCAGCTCTGACTTTTATATTTCTTGTAACCTCCAGCAATAAGCTCTTTGCCATTAACTCTAATTCTGGTTCTATCCACTGGTATTTGGGGTCTTTGGGGCCATCCACCATTGTGAGTTCCACCTTCTTCTGTTGCATGCTGCATGATTTTAAGTATATGAAACACTAATAAAGAAGAGTAGGATCTGCTTGCAATGTCCAGGAACTAGGATCTCAACAGTGGAGACCTTGAGACACATATAGGAGGTGATCCCCCTCTCTATTATCAACCAAAGTTGGAAATATCACTGTGGTGTGAACTGAATCTTTAAATAGCAGATAATTATGTTTGGCTAAGCAGCACAAAGAAATGAATACTTAACATGATGTCCTAAGTTTTAACACTCGCTTTATACATCTTAGCAACAACCATAGATACTTCTGGCATAGCATTCTGTAAGTGCCGGCATTTGCTGCAAGCTTGTTGTAAATTGGAGGAGTGTCCGGGGACTTTCTTACAAATGGCTTCTTCTGAAATTGGCAGAAACATCCAGTTAATCTATAATTGTAATTCTTGTCCTATCATTCCAGGAAAAAGTTTAATCAAACACTCCCTACGGCTTGTAAATTGCTCACCATCTTCCAGAAATAACAGATCTGCACATTGGTGAAAGTGGTGTCAGTTTCAGGTAATGGGAATAAAGAAAAGTCTAAACAATGTATTCACAAATTTCAATGTTTTCTTTAGATGTCCTAATAAGGACCTGTACTCTCTAAGCTTTATATGACTAGCATACTAATTATAGGTGAATGAATATCAACTCTAACCAAAATCTTAAAAAAAGTCTTGTTTTTTGACCCATCCTCCTTCAAAACCATGGTGGCATATTTGGCCCAGTGGATAGAACTCTTTTTTTTGCAGCTTTAGGTTCCAGGTTCAAATCTCAGACAGGATAATATCTGTAAGAAGTTTGTATGTTCTCCCCGTGTTTGCGTGGATTTTCCCCCAAGTTCCCAAACCATGCAGTTGGGTTAAATAGCTTCCCCTAAAAATTGGGCTTATGCATTGGTAATGACTTATGACTACGGTAGATTGTGAGCCCCTTTGAGGGACAGTTAGTGACATGAACTGTGTAAAAGGCCATCACTATATAAATATAATTGTAATGTGTAATTGTCGGAATGTGTTGCGTTCTGGAATGCAAGGTCTTTGCTATATTATTTTTATGTTTATGTGCTGCAAGTTCTTTTATCACTAAATACAAAAGCAAACTAAAGTTAGCTTTGCAAGTAGGCTGTGGCAAAGGCACGTCCAACAACCTATTTTTTATTTTATTAAAAACTCCCCTAGGTGCTATAGAAAATGCTGGGGCTGCAATACTCAATCTTTATCCAGAAATGTCCCGTCCATTGCCTCCTTTTTGCTATAAGATGTCCTCAGCCTTCTGAGTTGATTGATACCTAGTGGTAAACAATGAGGACTCCACTGTTCCTCCCTTCTATCACATTGTGCAGTGGGGCAGTGGGGGGAACACTGATCATGCAGTACATCTAACACAACCGGGTAATATCTTTAAATGTAAGGCTTTCTACATAGAAAATCAGGGAAAATTGTTATGCCAATATTTAGAATGACACCACTATGCCTTCCCATAGGGTGCATACCTGTGTTGACAGCCCAGTAAAATGAAAAGGTTCATTAATGAAATGCAATTCAGAGTAACAATTTAAGTGTCTGCTGAACAAAGGAGAAATCTGAAGGCTGCTTTTTCAGTCAAACTAGATGTTACTTTTTATTAACTGATTATACAAAGTATGTATATAATGAAATATAAACAGATCATAATATGAATTGATGTGTTTGCCTTTATCTAAATAAAACAAACAGAAAAACTGCCTAGACTTGAGTTTAGACCTAGGACTCAAAATGCAGCCATTATTGCAAACATTCAAAACAGTAATCAACAGAAGTGCCATTCTCACATCCTCATTGTGGATCCTTCTTCTCCCTTCATCTCGTGGGACCTCCTTCACATTTCCTCTGGTAGGTGCTCATTTTCACTTTCTCTGATAGGCCCTCCTTTCCTACTTCCTCTAGTGGGCCCTCCTTCTTAATTCCCTCCCTTGGCCCTCTGTCTAACTTTCTCTGGTAGGTCGTCCTTCTCACTTCCTCTGGTGAGCATTTTGTCTCATTTTTATGGTGGTCCCACCTCACTTCCTCTGGTGGACCCTCCTTCTCACTTCCCCTAGTGGTCCCTCCTTACTTCCTCTGGTAGACCCTCCTTCTCACTTCCCCTACTGGTCCCTCTTCACTTCCTCTGGTAGACCCTCCTTCTCACTTCCCTTAGTAGTCCCTCCTCACTTCCTCTGGTAGACCCTCCTTCTCACTTCCCCTAGTGGTCCCTCCTCACTTCCTCTGGTAGACCCTCCTTCTCACTTCCCCTAGTGGTCCCACCTCACTTCCTCTGGTAGACCCTCCTTCTCACTTCCCCTAGTGGTCNTCACTTCCTCTGGTAGACCCTCCTTCTCACTTCCCCTAGTGGTCCCACCTCACTTCCTCTGGTAGACCCTCCTTCTCACTTCCCCTAGTGGTCCCTCCTCACTTCCTCTGGTAGACCATCCTTCTCACTTCCCTTAGTAGTCCCTCCTCACTTCCTCTGGTAGACCCTCCTTCTCACTTCTCCTAGTGGTCCCACCTCACTTCCTCTGGTGGACCCTCCTTCTCACTTCCCCTAGTGGTCCCTCCTCACTTCCTCTGGTAGACCATCCTTCCACTTCCCTTACTAGTGCCTCCTCACTTCCTCTGGTAGACCCTCCTTCTCACTTCCCCTACTGGTCCCTCTTCAATTCCTTTGGTGGACCCTCCTTCTCACTTCCCCTAGTGGTCCCTCCTCACTTCCTCTGGTAGACCCTCCACCTCACTTCCCTTAGTACTCCCTCCTCAATTCCTCTGGCAGATCCTGCTTCTCTCTTCCTCTGCTGGACCCTGCTTCCCACTTCCTCTGGTGGATCCTCCTTCTCACTTCTTCTGGTGGACGCTCATTCTTACTTCCTCTGGTGGACCCTCCTTCTCACTTCCCCTAGTGGTCCCTCTTCACTTCCTCTGGTAGACCCTCCTCCTCACTTCCCTTAGTACTCCCTCCTCAATTCCTCTGGCAGAACCTGCTTCTCTCTTCCTCTGCTGGACCCTGCTTCCCACATCCTTTGGTGGATCCTCCTTCTCACTTCTTCTGGTGGACGCTCATTCTTACTTCCTCTGGTGGACCCTCCTTCTCACTTCCCCTGGTGGCTCCTCCTCACTTTCTCTGGTGGACCCTCCTTCTCCCTTCCTCTGGTGGATCCTTCTTCTCACTTCTTTTGGTGGATGCTCATTCTTACTTCCTCTGGTGGACCCTCCTTCTCCCTTCCTCTGATGGACCCTCCTTCTCTCTTCCTGGTCGGCTCTTCTCATGACCTTTGGTGGGCTCCAGCTTCCCAGTTCAAACATGCCCACCTCTATTCATTTCTGCCTGTTCATTATCTAGGGAACATCTAATCTAGAAATAAATAGCTGATGGAAATGATTAGCTGAACAGAAAATGCAATATAAGTAACATTTTTAATGAGTTAACTTATATTTCCATTGGTATTACCATTCACTATTTTTAGATGTGCTTTTAGCTGACACATTTAGTTTATTGCTTTTTTTGTGAAAATTAAAAAAGAATCACAGAGGTGTAATAGGGTAAAATGATTGGTTGCTGCACCCAACACATTCTCCGTCATATATTTTCCTTCTTATCCATATTTCAATTTTTCTTTTAAATCCCCTTTAGTGGTTACTGTAAAATATTTTTATCTTTCGTGTGCTTGTCAACCACCAAAGATCTTTCTCACTGTTTGGATGTTATGAACTCAGCGTTTCGTTTTTCCAAGGTGGGTTCCCTAAGGTATTATTGACATGAGAACCTTCTCACAATATCTAAATACAAATGGTGGCCCAGGTCCAGGCTTCAGCTCTCTGTGAAAAGCATCTATATGCTAACTGAAGCACAGCTGCGATATTTATGTTGGAGGAATTATTTATTGTATGGAACCGGGATCAGAAAGCATAGAAACTCTCTGAAGACACACATAAGTCTAGTCTATAAAATATGGCTTGTCGAGCTACTCAGTACTCCATGTTGTCCCTGTAGATAACGTAGCTGAACGCCTCCTAGCTCTGTTTTGACTTCTCGTGTCTGGGAAACCTAGCAAAGCTTTCTTCACATTTAGCAACGTGATCTTTGTGGTCTCGGAGAGGCATGTCTAACAACATCTATTACCTCTGTGGTCACCGGCGCACATGAATACGAACATCTGTTGTCTTGTGGTTTTATAGAGCGACATGTACATTGTCCTAGCATGTGGAGTTCTAGCGGTGACATACAAAATGGCGGCCTGCCAAAAACAGAGAAGCTTCCTTGGCTCAACCAATTTTTTTTTATATATCCCCCCTTTTTTTTATTACTAGGCCAGTGGATTTTTCTGTTTTGAAACATTGCATTATTTTAAGCAAACCACACTGCGTATTTTGTCATGGCAGTGATATATCAGAAACAGGTTGTATGCAAGGGAAAATTTAGTAATTATAGGCTTGCAAAATTGTTGCGGTAAACATAAAATTGAGTGTTTTCGAGATGGATTTCATAGAAAATGATATGCATTTTTTTTACATTTTTTATTCTCCTCAGTTGTATAGACCACTATATTACGCAGCTCTCAAAGAAACAGATTAAAGGTACTGTTCACAAAAAGCATTGCACTCTAAACCCTGCCCCTGATCAAGGCTACTCTGCCAAATCATGCAATTTTTAATGGCAGATTTATTTCAGAAGTGCAAAAACCGTGCTATAAGTACCATGAACTGTATAAAGAAAATGTTATATGAAGTAAAGTGACATTATCCCAGTACTCATTGGTAGATGGGTAGGGTGCAGTGTTCCCCCCAGCCCCTTTTAACAGGGCACACCACCCGGCACTTTTCAGTAACCGCTCGGCTGTTTTAGAGTGATTACTGAAAAGTTGGGTCTCAAAACAGGAGCCATCACCCACCTACAGCTTCTACCTACCCAGTGGGGAGAACACTAGGGTGGGTACGTTTAGGTCAGGGAGGGGGGGAACAAGATAACTTTGAATGTAAGATAAATGTGTTTGGGGATTTTAGATTTCATTGTAATGGCTTTATAATGGCTTTAAACACTATAGGCAGAGTTTTGTAATATGGAGTAGCCTCAAGCCAGTGTGGCACCAAGACATAAACTTAGCTTAATAGCCACCAGACTCCTCGTCAGTGGCAGATGGATATGGTCATTGATTGGCGGTGCACAATACTGGAGGCCGGCTGTGGAGTGACACCTGGGACAGCCGGTGATGGATGATCAATGCATGCAGCAATCAGGGGTCCTGTCTGTAGTGAGATGCACTGGGCTAGCCAGACACCTCTGCAGTAGTAGTGTCTTTTGGCTCATGCCAGCTGTGCCTGGTGGCATATTGAGCTCTGGATTCGATGCAATTTTATTTTATGTGAAACCTGACAAATTACTTGCTGACCTTTTTCTGCATGTTATTTAACTGTAAATTGTTCCTTGTGCAGATAACATAAGCAGGTTAGCAGAAGGTCTGCTTGCTTAAAACTTTAGCACAGAGTCAGAAATTGTGGTTGGGCTGCATTACCATTTGGGACAGTAGGCACGTGCCTATATATACCAAAGGTATATATAGTATTTTTAGTGTAAATGAAAGTACATATCGATAAGATAGGCTGGGCTAGTACCTGGAAAACAAGAAAATGTCCTATGTCAACGTGCTAATACTAGCAGAGGGGTACTACTTATGGTGCCAATGATGCCAATGCTCTCATCACCTAGAAAAGATGAGATTCTGACCCAAGTGGAGATACCAATCCAGATATCATATCCACTTTTCAAACATTTTTACAAATACTAAGTAAAAGCTAATTAACTGAAAATCTTTTTGCAGACATGGCTTTCCGCCACTTCTGACATAATAAAGCTCTTGAAGACCGACTATCATGGGAGAACCTGGGTGATCCAGGACATCTAGAATGGATCTGGATTAGGATTGAAAACATTTGCCAACTAATAGCAAAGGATTTTTAGGAAATCCATTCAGGTTCAGTATAGATCTATGCCTTTCGCAATCTCAACTACCAGTTGTTTCTACATGAATAATTAAAGAACATTGTGGAATGAGTGATTGCAAAGTGTGATTTTCTAGTCATAACACCATACCTATGAAAACCTTCCCACAGTCTTGTCTGTGGCCTGACATAACACTGTACTACAAGAGATGTGTATTGTATATTGTGTGGAGGTTTGCACTGTCTCTGGCTCGCACACACCGTCTGTTTCTCATTCTACGCGATGGCAGCCAAGAAAAGACCCTGTTCTCATGGCAGCCAATACATGGGATGTTGTGTCAGTGCATGGATTGTGCTTTACAGGCTTTATCGCTTGTTTCACAGCTACATCATCACTCTTTTATTGTTTGTTTGACCAATTGTTAGAAAATGTTGAGCTGCTATACGCTATGCTTCCAGTCCCAGCATAATACTATGGGAGAGATGCACTAAAAGTTGTGTGATGTCATTTCTGGGCAAATTGGAAGCTTAGCTTGGATTCCTTATGGATTTATTTGCAGTCTGTGCTCTCATTTAGATTTTACATTACTTCCTGTTGTTCGAAATAAGGTTGTTACCCTTCTGCATCCAATAAACAGATTTAATTTTACTCATTTCCTGTCCCCATAGCAGTAGCAATGGCCCCCCTTTTTTATAGATTAGGAGGAGAGACACCTTCGAGCAGTGGTCCTCAACCTTTTGGAGCTTGCAGACCACTAAATCTACGGACTCCGGACCGTGCATGTGCAGGAAGCCATGTGCCACTCAAAGAGGAAGAAACTTCCCCCAGAGTGACGTGCCAGAACCTGCCTTCTCTCCCAACACAGGTCTGTGTCCAGAGACATAACCTGCCCACCGCCCTGAGCCTGCGATCCGTATGGGAGACATGGTCAGTGACTCTGGCCGGTGTGCCCCCCATGTGGGGTCTGGCCAGAGCTCTGGACCACCGCTATTCTCCATGCTCTCGAGGCCCAGCTTTAAGATGGCCGTGGCCCACTAGTGGACCAGGGGTTGGGGACCCCTGCCTTAGAGGGACCTGTTATCCCCATGTTTGTACTCTGGTTTATTCCCACATTCCAAAAAAATAGCATTGGTTTTCTCCTTATCTGGGCCTGTGCTGGTCCAACACCAGTGTGCAATCAAGTAAACCTTTGATATCCCCTAAATATTAATTATTTGTTTACCTTTGTGTGCACCAACTAACCATGGGGCGTTCTTTGGGCGACTGAAACTGTACCTCCCGCTCTGATCACCAATAAAGAAAAAGGAGAACACTCCTCTTGCTCCTTTACATTATTGGCCATTTCAGGGTGAGCAAGAGTTCATAATCATTGTTCACTGATATAGAGAATAGGAATTTTCTAATTAGATGCTTATATTGAATGCAATGTCTAATATATTAGAATTATTGACCCGTGAATGGTCGGCATTAGTGGCAATGCTATGGGACTATGGTAGGGGGATTAGATTGTGAGCTCCTCTTAAAGACACTTAGTGATGTGACTGCAGGATCTGTAGAGCGCTGGGGAAGATATCAATGCTTTATAAATAAATAAAGGACTATACATGAGCCTTAAAAGAGGGACAACCCAGGAGGAACAAAGGACAAATGGATTTGGTTCCGAATAGAGTAAGTGTTGAGAGCTATGCAGTAGCCACACAAAAAGTATTAAGAACCTTGTACATAACATGAAAGGGCTTCTAGCTCTTCAACAAACTATCTAATTCCATATATAACATGTTTTTCTGAAATTCTACTACAAGCAACTGTGAGCCATTTCTTACACATTACAGGTCTTTTCTCATTTTAGTAAATCTCTGGAGTTCTTTTTATAAATAAATTCATGAATTTAAATTGTGTAGCTTTGCTCATTTTTCGTGTGAATAACCACAGCGATTTTGCTCTTTAAAGATTTAGAGCTAAAATCCTGGCAAACAGCTAAATACACAGATGAAATACACATGTCAGAGCTGTTTTAACTGCGAAAAGATTTTTTATATCTGTCTGTCGAGTCCTGAGAATTATACCGCCCTTCTATATATACCAGCCAAGCAGATGACGGTGCTTTCTTTAGAGAAGAAATTCACTGGTGTCACCTCTAGCGTCTATAGTAAAGTAAAAGAGCTGTGGAAGACGGAAGATTAGATGATCTCTCTGCTCACTCTGTTCTCTTTCTAGAAACATGTTCCATGTCAGGACATTTGCATGCAGTACACCTGATTGGGTCCAATGCTGTTCCTAATTTTTATACAGGGGATTGCAACTGGCTAATATGAAGTTATATTCATGTACTTATACTGGTAAAAGTAGTATTAAAGCCAGGTAATAAACAGTAATCATGCATTTACATTAAGGCTATGTTTAGACTTCCCCACACCAATAAACTGCTAAAACGCTAAATGAAGCACGTACCTGTTGAAGCCCAATAGAGAATAAATGGAGATGGTGGTTCAGCATCACTCACTGCCATATGCTGTCAAATCTGTAAAAGCTAGTTCTATAACTACGGTGCAGGGTCTAAGGGTCTGGCAAGGTGCCAACTTCTAGGAGCCAACCGGGAATATTTGTTCCCTCTACAGGTCTGAACCTACCCTAACAGTGGGGAAATGCTGTGTCTCATTAAATACATTTTCTTCCATTCAAACTTTTTTTCAAAAGAAAGAACAGAGAAAAAGCTGGGTTTTTTTAAGGCAATAATTGCTTAAATTGGTGTTCAGATGATTCATACAGCAAAATCAATCAATAGTGGATACATGCAATAATTGCAAGTGGTAATCTCCATTATAAATCCATTGAGTAGAGAACTGATACTATATATAATAGATTCTTAATTGTTATAAACCAGTAGTGGTCAGGTTAACATTCGAATGTCCTGACGCGTTTCTCCGTGTGGATTCCTCAGGGGATTTGTTGAGAATGTTAATATTCTATAAGGTGAGACAAGGTAAGGTACGGAGTAAGGAGGTAATAAATACACATTACATTGAATAGGGATTACAATAATTTCATATGGGGATACGACTACTTTATTCATTTATTTACTGATGTATTAATGCATTTTTTTTTGTATTACAAAACTGCATTCATCTGCATCTTTGATATCTGTAAAGAGTTCAGTGTAGAAACTGGGTCGTCAAAAAATGATGGAGACATTGATGCCATCCAGATTAAACCCGGCAACTAACAATTTCAGAAGTAGAGCAGCAATGGCGACCCCTGCCACTCTTTTTCATCTCCTTGTTACTCACCTGTCCTGGTTCTGGGGCAGGGAATTGCTATCTTCTTCTTTCCTGGAACTTTAGAGTACAGGTTACCATTGCTGCTTCATTTGCAAAAATGATACAGGTAATCCCTGGGTTAAGGACATCCAACATACGAATGCCTCCTAGATACGAACGGGACTTCCCTGCTTGCTGTGTGCAGAACAGAGGCTTGAAGGGGAGGGGGTGGTTCGCATGACTTGCAGAAGAAATCTTTTGCTAAACAGCTGAGGTTGTGGGTGATCTTAGGGGGTGAGCTCTTTCTGCAGCCTCTTGTAATTTTTTAATGACCAAGACAAACTCTGCAGTTGTTTCTTTTTGCATATCAAAGCACAGCTTGCTCCATAAGTTAATGAATGTCTAGGCTCCATAAAGACTTTTTTTTGCTTTGTTTGTGATTAACTTACAGTGAGGATTTTTTAACTGACACCACACTGCCTAATAATTTGTTGTGACAAACATCTGTCCTAATTGTATTTATTAAAATAATGTACCTGTTCTGACTTAAATACAAATTCAACTTAAGAACAAACCTACAGTCCCTATCTCGTATGTAACCCGGGGACTACCTATAGTTGTTTGCCTGGTTTGCTGAGCTTCAATACTTATTTCACCTTTTTCATCCTTAGATTCATCTCAGTGCTTCAACCTCTTTGCAGCCACCTACACATGTTCCGGTGATGGCAGCCTGGCATTTCCAATGGGGTATTGCACATGGTGACTACAGTAGTCCATGCCACCATGCATTGCCAATGGGACAGAGTGACAACACAAGAGAATGCCTGAGAGCAGGAGCAAAGCGTTGTCACTCTATATAGTAGGAACTTCATGGTAAGATTTTAAAGTATTATTTTATTGAAAGCTGCAGATTTAAAAAAGCTTGAAAATGACCTGAACATGTTAAAGCTTTTATGAGATTTTAGTGACACTTTCACATTTATTTCGGATTAAGAAGGCTTTTAGATATCACAGACAGTCCTAGCAGTTAGCAGACTGCTTTTCCATGTTGCCTGGACACCCCTGGCAGCACCCGGCAGTGAAGAGGTTACTGGACGCAACGCTGGGCAGCTGTATTGGGAGCCTCTGAACACTGTGTGCAGGGTGGAGGTGGGAGGGCAGCGCTCAGCGAGCAGATTAACAAGAAGTACATTCCTTTTGCCCTAGGCTTCACTTACTATTTATGGTAGTAAAGTTACGACAGATGTGGTCTCGTAAGTTGAAAACAATATCCATGGCAGTCACACTAAATAGCTAAATATGTAATGTTTCAGGATTGCGGTTTTCAAACTTTAACGACTTAACATTAGTTTGAATTGGATTATTCTGGGCAAAGCTCCTCGGCTCAGGCCGCTCGCCAGCCTTGAAACAAAATATGGTTCAGATGGGGCAGTTGCCCCCAGGCAGGGCATCTGGAAAGCCCACTAAAACCAGCAAGGACTGTATGCAAAGAGCAACATTGTCAGCTTCTTCTGAAATGTTTATAATTCTGAATTTATTACATTTACAACACAATGATTCAATGAGGATCCTGGAGACAGAATGGAAGGTTTGCTCACTTACTGGGTTGCTGGGTAATAGTGCATCCCTATACTGTGATGTGGTAAAGGTGGGTAAGCACAATACTCCGTATGGCCTGTGGTATATACTAATATAATCAGGACTTACTTATTAAAAAAATGAACCAATTACAAATAAAAATGTGGATTGCCCCAAACTGGTATATCATAACTTATCAGAAATGCCCAGCATGCTTCTATACCCACATATGGATAAATGTATTATTATTCTATATACAAGGCTCCAGATTATACCGACTATGAAACACTTATTGGGTGAACATCCATATCTAAATTATTTTTCTGAAAAAAACAATCCAATGGCACTATTAAACCTGCCAGTAACTTTTCAAGCCAAGTAAATTCCTGCCGTATCACAATATACAGCAATAGTATCATTCTTTGAGCAGTCCTTTAGTTTAACTTTGCATTAGTTCAGATGGATGGTAGGACACTCCCGGCATCCAGCTGTTGGCACTTTCCAGATGCTGGACAGCCCTAGCTACTGCAATGATTTAACAATTGACACAAATGGTATTCAACTGCTATGGCGGCCCATAGTTAAGGTAATGGGCATGAGCAAGTGGTAACCACAGTGCAACCTCATCACCTGTTTGATCTTAGCCATATTGTCATAAGTTTCCTCTTCCCCAGGCATTCGGCTACGTACACACGTTAGATTTTTGTCGTTGGAAAGAATCTTTCACAATCCTTTCCAATGACGAAAGACTGAAAGATACATGAACTAATGGAGCGGCACCCCGCTGTGCTCTCTCCCCTTCACTTTAATTTTGAATGTTTGTTGTCCATCGTCAATGGATCCGACAGGACAGTCATTCGGATGACAAGCGCTGTGCACACACCAGGGCTGATATCGTCTCAGGGCTGATATCGGATGAGAATCACCTGATGTGTGTACATATCCTAACAGCTATTCACTGCTTTTTTTTTTTTTTTTATTTGGTTATTAGAATTGCTTAGCTGATACATTATCTACACTTAATCTTGTCTGTGATCCATATATGTTTTTGATTTTTGTTGTTTAAAAATGTACAAATACCAATACAAATCTATTGAAAGATTAGATTGTAAGCTCTTCGGGGCAGGGTCCTCTCCTCCTCCTGTGTCACTGTCTGTATCTGTCTGTCATTTGCAACCCCTATTTAATGTACAGCGCTGTGTAATATGTTGGCACTATACAAATACTGTTTATTATTAATAACTTTATTTATAATAATAATAATAATAATAATAATAATAATAATAATATTAAAAATATAATTTCGTGAATGATTTTTGAAACATTGCAGTTTCTTCAATTTTGTTTTGGTCTGTGTGGAACTATCACATTTACACCAATTTGCAATATATGACATTCTGCTTTTGTTCCTTCATACAAATAAATGTGATCATTTGGAAAATGTATTTAAAGCATGTCCCACACTGATCTGATTTCAAACGTATGTCCTTTTTCCCACTGACAGCATTGGGAAGGATTCCCATGCCCATTTACACTAATCCTAAATTTAAACTTGTTTTATTTCCTGTGTTAAAGGAAGATGGAATAGACACATTTTACATTTATATTTTTGTCCTGACAACCCAGTGGATAACTACAACATAATGAGCCAGATTTAATAAAGCTCTCTCAGGCTGGAGAGGATACCCATTCACCAGTGAAGCTGGGTGATCCAGCAAACCTGGAATAGATTTCTTTAAAGTAATTTGCTAGCAAATATTTTCAATCCTGGACCAGATCCATTCAAGGTTTGCTGGATCACCCAGCAACGCTGATCAAAGTGTGTCTTCTCCTGCATTGGAAGCTTTAATAAATTAGACCCTATGAGAACAAGGGGTTACCACTACCTAATATATTGTTTGTTTGAATGTAGCCATAATATATGTAGGCAGAAGTGTTGAACATCAAATAGATGAATACTACTTACCTGGAGGATATGTACGTTTCTAAAATAATTTTTTTTTTTCTGTATGGGTGACATATACACAATTTACTTTAAATGAATTTCAAAACACTTTTAGCTATACTTAAACTACAGTAAAGTCTGCAATGGATGTCCAGGAGCTGCTTTCACTCTCCGTGGAGCCTAGATTAAAAGTCTGGCTGGACACAATTACAAATCCACTAAAACACTTAACACATATGCATTTTAACTGCCTATTAAGTATGTGTGACGATTGCATGAAATTAACTTCAATGTGATTTCTAGAACACAAACTCCATAATAAAGAATATAAGCATAAAACAACAGATATGATTGTATATCACAAGAAGTTTCTCCAGCACCCTTGAGAACTCTCCTGGCTGGATCTGGTTGGGTTGTCAGATATCCCAATAAGCCTTGTTTTGTATAGCCGATGTTTCCCAAGCAGCCCACTCTCATCCGATGGAGGACTCCTAGATATTTCCCGCTCGCCCGTGTGCAGGACGGAGGCTTGATGGAGGGAAGGGGGGCAGTACGCATGACTTGCAGAAGAAATCTTTTAATAAACACAGCTAGGTTCCATAAAGTTTTTTTTTTTTTTTTTTTGCTTTGTTTGTGATTAACTCACAGTGAGAATTTTATACAGTAATTGACCCCATGCTGCCCAATATTAGGTTGAGACACCCATCTGTCCTAATTGCATTTATTAAAATAATGAACCTGTTCCGACTTACATGCAAATTCAACTTAAGAACAAATCTACAGTCCCTATCTCATATGTAACCCGGGGACTACCAGCTCTTATCTCAGGAAGACTGGAGGTGTATGAAGGAAATCATTCCAATCATTGGTGGATTCCATAAAAGTTCATTTCGCTTTTTGCATTTACTGGTATGTTTAATACAATGGCTGTTGTGCTAATTTAATCCATGTCATGCAATCTGTTGTTTTAATTACAACGAAAAATGTTTGAATGGAAACAAGACCATTTTGATGAATCCAAAGATATAGGCAGCTGAATTTACATGTAGATTTTAATTTTAACTACACCACATCCTGAAGGATTGAGATCTGTTGACTGTGCAGGCCATTTGAGTTATGCTCAAAAAACAATTTGAGATGAATTGAGCTTTGTGAGATGATGTGCTATCCTGCTGGAAGTAACCATCAGTAGATGGGTACACTATGGTCATTACCCCCTGAGCGGGAATCCCGAGTGTGGCTTGGGGTAAAAAAACCCGCCGAAAGCGGTAACCCCGAGCCACATTCAAGGTAGCTAAAAACATAAAAAATACCCTGTCTTACCCGGTCCCATCGGCATCCTGCAGTGTCCTGCCCGTCCGTGCCTGTCCTCTGGCTGTGTCTTCTTCCCCCGATCTGTCCCCTGGTGAGTGCGATGACGTTCCCCGGGAGTTCACGATGACCTTGGTTGTAATGAGAAGACCGAAGATACAAGCACCTGAATTTATATGGAAATAATATTTTTTTCCAGTAAACTTATCCTCATCACTTTTTGTCTCCCGTCTTCCTATTTGTCAAGAAGAAGGTAAGCTGGTGGTGACCTGGTGGTGGTGATCCCTATATAGTACTGAGTTTAAGATATCAAAGTTTATGACAGGTCTACTTGAAGACAAAAATCATTTTAAGGATAATCCTAGTTGGAAATGTTATTTTAATTGCAACGACATAGCAGCTACTATACAGTTTATTTATAACACCCTCACCTATTTGCCACGGCATAACCTCACAATGATATCATTCAAACCAACAACATGGCTTACACAAGCAGAAAAACAAAAGTTCATTTAATATTGAGTACAGATATTTTTTCCAAGTTCAGACCTCATTTTTTGTAATTTTTACCATGTGTCTAAAAGGCATAAAAAATCCTAGTGGTTATATCATGCTGCTCGATTACTTGAAAATCAGACTTAAAACCTGGAAAGCCAAAACCAAAAAACATTTAAAGGGTGCAAGTTTTCCTTTAAAGAACAAAAGTCCACTTATCTTCTGCTCCACTGGGAGGTAATGTTCTTCATGTTAGGGTCATTACACTCTTCTGTATTCTATGATAAATAAAGGTGATATGCACAAAACTGCTATACATACCATTTAAAACAATAAAAGTCTCTCTTTCAATTAAAGGAGAAATCCCTAAAACTCAAAAAAAAATGTAATATATGGCAGCTCACCAGGATATAGATATGGCGGCTACATTCATTTTTTTTTCAGTTCCGTGTGAACTGAACTGATATAGTAAATGATGATAACTTTCTTTTAAGCTATTTCTGTAAAAAAATTCACCACCACCATGTTATCGTGAAAAGGAAAGAAAGAAGTTAGACAACCATGGCTGAGGTTTTCCCAAAGATTCAGTGGAGGAATGTTTGTTGAAAACTTATTGTGGAGTCAGTTTATTACAATAGCAAAAAAAACGGAAGAGCAAGTTGTACAAATTTTAAGGTCACACTATATGTTTCTTTAAGGGCAAACCTTCCCCCAATAACTCAAAAATATGTCTGTAGTAATAATCTGCTATTCGTTCCTTTTAATGTTCACAGCTGTTTTGGCTTTAAAGGTACACTTCAATCAAATGTGGAAATGTCTAAACTGACTCGCAATACATGACATGCTTGCTGAGAGGATCTAGTTTCTATCCATTGATCTTATGCACATGGTAAACCTGCGTTCAAATATTTGCTGTTGATGGCATCTTTCTGAATTTGAACCTGTGAAATTTCAGTATGTTCCGAGTATTACTTTGTGTTAGGAGATCACAGAGGACTTACCTTGAAAAGAACTATGAAAAGCCTACCGAAAGTGAACTTCATAAAATGTAAAAAGTTAGATTTAGTATACTATAGATCAAACCTGTTTTGCTGTGGTTTCATGCTGCCCAACATAAAGCACATTGGTACTTGTTGCACGACCTTTGGACCCCAGTAGACATTAGTGGCAAAGGAAGAATCAAAATGCAAAGTGGCCATTATAAGTAAGCGTGATCCAGATGCATGTCCTTCAAGCTCAAGCTCCATCCGCATGTCTACAGCCTCTTATCATTTCTCATATGATGTCCAAAACATTTATTTCTTCAGTAGAATTCCATATACTGATTTCCCATGCCCAACCTGATGCACATTGGTACTTGTTGCATGGCCCTTGTACCTCAGTAGACAACAGGGGCAGTGGAAGCATTGATTTGTAAAAGGCTATCAGTAACAATGATCATGTAACATGTCCCTCAAGCTCCACTTGGTAGCATATCCACAGCCTCTTACCATTTCTTGCATCATGTCCAAAACAGTTCACTACAACTCCATACAGTGAATACTACATGCAACCACATGGGGGTGGCAGGGAATGCAGTTGGTATTCTATATCTTCTCAGTTGACCACCATATGGTTGGATCTCTGGTAGGTGTTTACTTAGGACTCACTGGGTCTAATTTATTAAAGCTCTCCAAGACTTGAGACGATAGACTATCAAGGGAGAACATGGGTAATCCAACAAATCTGGAATAGATCTTGTTCAAACACATTGGTAGCATATTCACAGCCTCTTACCATTTCTTATAAGATGTCTAAAACATTTCATTCTTCAGCAGAATCCTATATACTGAATACTTTATGCAGCCAGGTGGTGGTGGCAGGGAATACAGATGGGGCGCTCTATACCTTCTCAGTTGACCACCATTTGTTTGGACCTCTGGTAGGAGTTCACTCAGCAAATCCAGAATAAATATGGTCCAACCCTGTTCACCCAGGTTCTCCCATGATAGTCTATCTTCTCCAGTTTTGGAGAGCTTTAATAAATCAAGTTCAAGTTTAATGTTTAATAAAACAAGTCCACTGTTTCCATGCCTGCATGTGACAACACTGGGTCAAGCACCAGCAATATCACACAATATGAAAGTCAATGCTGGGTGTTTCCATCACTGGCAGCTAAGAGGGCTAAGATAGCATTAGCAGTTCACAAACTCTTGTTACCTACAGTTACATCTAAATAAAAAGAAAGGAAAGCATAATGGTATGAAATTCCCTTATTTATCCCAGTTCCCATCCCAACACATAACATACTACTTAGTTTGTGAAGGTGAAAAAGAGAATAAATTAAGGACATAGCAACAAAACTGTTTGTGTGTTTGTTTGGCAGTGAGAGGTTTACATGTGCTATACATCCAGCAATGTAGCACAGAAAAAAGATTTATTAGTAGCAGATCTCCTCACTTAATAAGGTAATAAAGTGAAAATTCTATTTTTATATGTCTTGTAAAGCAATCCAAAAATGTTCAGTGAGGGATGTGTAAAATTTCTCTTATTTTACATCATGAAGGAAAAGTGTCAGATTGTTCAATTCTCAGAGGATATTAAAGAGACAACAATGAAAAGTGACTGAATAAAGTGGGCTTGTATTCAAATGTCAAGGTAAACTGATAAATAATGCATTGTTATCATAAATGAAGGAGCTGGAATACCTTTCCTCTCCAGAGACATCCACATGATAAAATGCCAAGGCATTTGGTGATGTAATCTCTTTTAAAGGCACAGATCAGAGTTCTGATTGGCTGATCTTATCTTTAAAAGAGATCATGTGACCAGTGTTATCCTCAGAATAAAGACTTTATCTCATTAGGCTGGTTCCTCGCCCTGACCTTTATTGCCTCCTGAGCCTTGCTGTGTGACAGACGTCTTCACTGACCAGTACCAAAGGATGGAAGGTGGGGAAGAAGAGACATGTGCTGACTTAATGGGATTAGATTGATATTTTCATAGTCGCGAATTCGGATCTAAAACAGAAACAGTTATAGAAGAAATAAAGGTGTCAATTTAATGGGTAACATATGGAAGCTATGTAATCTAGCAGTTTGCAGGAAGAGAGATCTTTATTTACTCACTTGAGATCTTAAAAAATATTTTACCACCACAACCTCTGTCTGATTGGGCATCACAAATGTTGTATGCAGCACTACCCTTACAGGAGTTGCAGTCTGAGTTCTCTTACCAAATTAATGGTGACCCTGCCAGGGACTTGACCTGACGAGACACCAATACACTAAAAGCAACAAATTCTTAGTTTTAGATTGACCAAAGGCTCTTAAAAATTATTGGGTAACGAAAGGTTATGAAACATATGAACAAACAGGTGTTCAGGGTCCCAAAGGCTGTTGACCACTCTGTAGCCAGATGGATATATATATACCTTTTAGGTATAGCATTGTTCCCTTCAGCCCAACAGAAGCAGATGTAAAATAGGCCACATCCACTTTTTCTTTTCGGAAGGAGATGCAGATCCAGATCTTTCCCTTCAACCTAGGTGTCTCCAAAGATGGGGATTCTTGGCAGCATCCACACTTTCATGTCCAACAGCAGCAGTATTGGATTAATCCAGTCTTCCCTCTCCCTGGTTTGGTCCGACTCCTCCTGGGCAGGGTCTAGTTTTCTATACCTTAATGCAGCCAAACACTGTGCAACATTGTACACAGGCTGGAAAATATTACTTCTCAGGGGCATCATGTGCATATTTAAGTTTTAATATTGAAGATATAGTCTTGTTGATGTGTGAAATATTTATGTATACACTTAAAGGCCAGGGGTGTAGTGGGGCGGGCACGGGTGGGAATGGGCATGCGTGCCCACTCTTACTTTGCAAAGAATTATTTGCTGGTTAGCAGCTCTGGCCAGTCTGCCCCCCACGGGGTCAGGAGAAGGACCCAGCTGTGGGGGCGCATGGGCCAGAACGGCGGACCATGTCTCCCGTACGTGAATGCAGGCTCACGGTGGTGGGCAGGTTGTCTCTCTGAATACAACCCACCCACTCTCCTATCGCAGGCTCAGACCTCTGATAGGAGAAGGGGCAAGTTCTGGTATCATATTAACACTATGGGAAAATTTTCTTCCCCTTTGAGTGACACATAGGCAGGGGTGTAGTGGGGAGGCACATTTACATAACAATATTGCACATACACGCTTGCCATTGATAGTACCGTGCCCCCTCTTTTTTTTTTTACGAATACACCTTTGTTGAAGGCAATACATAAAGCTAGCTTAAGCAGATGTCTGTGCCTTCCATCCTAAAGTTCCACATTCAGCGAGTCTAGCTGATTGGGCACAGAAGGTGGTGCTGGAACCTGGGAAATCACTCTGGCCCATATTTCACAGGTGCAAAATCAAGGCCGTTAACAAAATAAGACACTGGCAACTCAAAGTATGTAAAGGGTCAGATTAGCCAAAACTAATATTTGGAGTTAGGGAGGTGTTTGGGAGTTAAACCACCTGGAAATTCTATGACTTTTAAGAGGAGGGTTCATACTCTAGTGGTTCTTCTGTTTATCTCATACTAGAAAACCCCGACCCAATCCCAATCCCAATGGATAACACCCAATATCTCTGTGTGAACAGGAACATAGTGTGGAAATACAGCTGAGATCTGGATGTTGAAGTATGTAAAACACAAAGGTCCCAATCTGAATACACCAGGTGCCACCTATAACAAAAAAAAGCACCGTTATGTGCGTTACCCTATACAGGGTGAATGGTAAGAAAAAAATTAGACCAATGAACCAATGCACGTTACCCCTGAATTTTAATGTTATATTTGGGCGACCTTTAATGAGTTAAGCAGTCCGAATAAAGTAATGATTTTGTAATTGTGGCAGAATGATTTATTTGCATCCCCATTTGTTAAGCAACGCCCGCTGTCGCCAAAAATATTACCTTGTATTTTTGGCACAGTGATTCTCAGTGTAGATACGCACTTGTATTTTTTTTGGGAGGCCTCGTATGCAATGTTTCATTCTGCCAAGCCTTAACAAGTGAAAAACACTAACGTTCTGGAACAGACGATATGAAACAAGGCGAGCGTGTTTTAAAAGAAAAGAGTTCTGTAATGGTTTAGTGTCATCTGTGAGCCGACATAATGCTTGGCCACTTGCATTGGGAGTTAGGTCATTGATTACGGATGAGTTCAGACTCCTTACATTTTGCTGGTTGAACCAATGGGTTAAGGTGAGCGAATAAACAGATATGAATGAGCTGTCTTAGAAAGTACTGAAACAATCCAGCATGATCCAGACAAAAAAGGACATCTTGGGAATTCACAGTCATGAAAATGAACAGAAAGATCTGATAGTTCAACATGAAAGTCATTTACTGGCAATTTCCATAATTCTTTCATTAATGTAAAATTATCTCTGAGAATGATGGTAACTAGATTGATTTCTGCATAGATGACGCATATTTCTGCTCCTTGACATTCCTATTTTTAATCAGAGGTACCATTTAAAGGGAATCGTTAAACAACATGCAATTGTGATAAATGTGTATCATTTTGAAAACTTAACATACCTTGCTTAATAGGTCAGCCACCCAATATTGCTATTTTGTTAGATGATGGAGAGGTTAAAGGTTCCTAATATCCTTTGATAAGATATTTGTGTTTTAGTTTCCAGGTTTGTACATATATTGGGTCCATTACCAAGGAATGCCACATTCATCATGGAATTAGATAGATAGATAGATAGAGAATTCAACAGGAGACAGGGGGGATGATATGTTGGCATTAGATAAATACTGTATTAATAATAATAATAATAATAATAATAATAATACCACTGGATGACCAAAAAGAAAAGACTGATTTTACCACTAGGGACCACAAGAAATTTCTAAAACTAGTTATGTTGATACCGACTATATTTGAAAAATCTTTGGTGAATTCACCAATTTTATCAATTCATCAATTTATTTTTAGGACTAGCGTTATTAATGTTTGTGCTGGAGTGCCTTATTTCCTAATAAATGCATGTTAATACCATATAGATAAAAACAAAGCCTTCCAAGGTACCAAAGCTTCCTTGAAACCTGTTGCAGGTCTCTTGAAATTCCATTGTAGTATATCATCAACTGATTATCCTGGACATAGAATGATAGAAACCTTTTCTCAACACAATTTACTGAACCACACTTGTTTCGTAGGAGAGGAGAAGACATATGATCTGCAAGTAATGGTGCAGCAGACACCTTCATGGAATAATAATAATGCACCTTCCCAAATGGAAACCCCAGGACCTTTATCAGCAAATAAAAGAATTGCCTAGGAACTCAATAAAATAATTTGAGCACACATACATCAGTATAATCTTATATGTATTTTGCATGTGGGTGCAGAAAATAAAAAAAGTGCCACTGGCCAGCTAATGCCAAGGGATAGTCACATAGTCAGGGTAAAAAAAGACAAAGTTCATTGCGATGAACCGCTAAGGAACTACATTACCATACTAGAAAACCTTCATTTCACTCATATAAATATAATATGATATATGACATGCATATATGATGCAGAGGAAGGCAAAAAAACTTGCATAAAGCATGGATTATTTTACTCCAACTGGGAAAAAAATTCCTTCCTGATTCCCTAAGGCAATCAGAATCAACAATCTCTGGTGTCATTACATTTAAACTTTAACGCTTGTAAAGTGCGTCTAACTTTTTCCTAAAACAATCTTTAGAACATGCTAAAAATCAGTAGAAACACGATTCTGATCACTGGAGTTGGAATCTAATAAAACTTCTGATTTTCCCTTCATTGAGATTTCCCTCTTCCCTCTTCATTGAGATAAACTTGTAAGATTGGCAGAACCTTTGGATAGCTATAGACATAGAACTCAACAACCGTGCAGCAGTATTATGCTGAACAAGAACCTGCATATACCATGAGAAAATATGGGTTCTTACATGTACATATATGAGCACAAACTATATACAAAGGTAAGGATTTCAATACAATAGACTCATACATGATCATACATAGATGCATGATCTTTATATCATTCTTCATATATGCAGAATATTTTAAAATGTATAAAAAATATAATTTGCTATCAACAAAGGTTGATAGGTGTTTCTCTTCAGCTAGTTACCTAGAATGCAAAATATTAAAATATCAAATAATATTTTGTTATTCGCAATCGCCTTTGCATGTCATTTTACCCTTCTTCTTCTATTACTGTATGTCTAACAATGGTGCACACCTTTGTAAGTTCTTTGCAGCCATTGATGTTAAGATGTAAAGGCAGCAAATTATCAAACAGTTCCTGCCAGTGAACAATGAAATATTTACCTTTGTTAAATAAAATCAAAGAGCTAGCAGCTTAGCAACCTAGGCTATAACACAGGGCAGACACAAAATGTGTTATTTTTATGATTTGTGTTGGCACCTGTATTGAAATATTTTGTCATCAGTTGCCTTGCAGGACTTACACCACAAAGCCGAAGAATGCTTAGATATAGCTTGTTATAATTTTCTCAGCTCCAGCCACAAAAATAAAAAGCAATTGCTTGACAGCTTTCATGAGACACCTCATGTTAACTGATACTATCTGGTCTTGCTCAAACTGTTTATGAAACTTTAAAAAAAAATGTGTTGCGAAGATGAAGTTTTCTTCCCATAAATGTGTGCAGATGATTGATAATGTTCCATGTTTCACAGGATCAGCACCTGAACAAGGACAGAATTTTTACACCTATATTACAGTCACTTGATTTCAGATTTATAATGCAAACTTCTTGAGCTGAAGCGTGAAGATTACTGGGTATTAATGAAACACCTTCATCTCATGCAGAAGGTACAATGAAAGATGAGATCTCTTAAAGTAGAGCTGAACTCAAAAAAGCAACTCAAAAAAGGAAAGATTTGCTGTTCTATAGGGAACACCTAAAAATACTAATTGTGTCCAAGCAGTTCTTTCAAAGATTTAGAGTTATTCCTAAATATACTGAAAACAGCAGTGCACAATATATACTTCATAGATATATATCTGCAGTGTGAGATCATACAAGACACGTATGCCTTTGACCGCTAGTTTCAACATATTTAGAGTTTGTTCTCCTTGCTGGAGATAAAGATGTACCTGAGAATCTGCAGTGTAAGGATCACCCTGATTCTGCTTCATCCATTCTGTGGATCTGTGTTTCCTTCATCTTTCTTGCTGCTTTTTGATCCTTGCCCCACCAGTTACTAATCATTAGGAGGAGCAGCTCGGCCCCTACCAAGATAGTTAGCGCCACAAAAAGGTGCAGGAAAAGGTATAAGGAATTGTAGTAATATCTGATGTAAAGAGCCAATAAGGAATGCTGGTAACTAGGGATGAGCGGGCGAGTTTTCAAAACTCGATCTCGCTGTGAATTTAGACGGTCTTGCTTACCGAAATTGTAGGCGAGAACGGCTGGTGTAAATTCGCCAATCGAGCTTAAAACTGTATTAAAAAAAAATTAAAAAAAAAAAAAAATTGCGGGCTGTGCTGATCAATGAATGCAGCGCCGGCTGCATTCATTGATTAGCTCAGTGTGGGATCCCCGGCACTAGAGGTAAAATTGGGACACGTTTCCCCATTTAAAATCTTTAGTGCTCTCTGATTGGCTGAGGAATGCTTTCATCAGCCAGAGAGCACTAGAGATTTTGAAGAGAGTTTTCAAGGCCCCCTTTGAGTAATAAATATCGATTAAATGGATCCACAACATTTAATAAAAGATACCCAACCCTACTTTAAAATGGTTTGTGTGGCTTAAAAAAGTCCCACACCTCCATCAGTTTCATAGGACTTAAATCCCATGTATAGCTTCTGCAAAATGTATAAATCTGCAAAATATATAAAAATTAAAAAGCAGTTCTGGCTGCTATCCAAAGCCATTCTCTTTTATTGCTCCAAAGATGCATCACTGACACTCTTCCACATTTATAAACACCCAGCATCATTCAGTCTTATTACAGGTACCCATGGTGTCAAGGCTTCACCCACCTACTCTAAACTAACAAAAGAATACTGCAGAAAGTGGAATTACACAATCACTTGGCGTTGCTAATGGCATTTTGGTGTATTGCTTACAAAAGTGCAAAAAAAGTCCACTGATCTGTCCACACTTTCTGTGTTAAGGTCTTTAAATGGAAAATACATAGGGGAATATATGCATGTATTGAAGTTACAATAATTCGTCATATCTACGTGATCACACTGAAAAACTGTCAAAAAATCTGCACATGTGCATTTCAGTGGTAGTTTTCACTTAAACCTGGCAATCCCGGCCTCCTTTGTGCGTACCAGGAATAATGAACTCCCAGAACAGGAGTTACGTCATCCCGGCATTGCTAGTCCAAATGGCCAGAGATCATAGGGAAGAAGTAAAGAAGGAAGATGGCAACACCCTGAGATGGAACAAGGCTGGTGAGACCCTCAGGTTCAGTTCTGTTTCAAAGTTTAAAAAAAAACTAGTGTGGCCAGATGAGGGGTAGGGAACGGCTGAAATGTTAGAGATCCACAATGAAGCCAAAATGTGTTTTCAGATTGTGATAGAGGGGAAGAGTTATATGTTTGGTCTGGTTTTAGGTTTGTTCTGTAAATGCTTTATATAAATGCAAATTGTTAATACCATGTTGTCAAGGAACCCAGTGTGGGTGCTCTTGATTGACATATTGAGCCTGATTTATTAAAATTCCCTAACACTTAACCTAAGACCTAAGACCTGAGATAGACTGTCATGGGAGGACCAAGGTGATTCAGCAGACCTGGAATGGATCTGGACCAAGATCAAAGACACTTTCCAACTAATAGCAAATAAATTTTAAGAAATCCATTCCAGGTTTGCTGAATTATTTAAGTTCTCCCATGAAGTTTTATCTTCTCAAGTCTTGAAGAGCTTTATTAAATCAGGCCTGTTGACTCTAGGTTGTCATACACAGCCACATGCGTATATGGCTATGTATGGCATACATTGATTTATGCCTTTGCCTGCCTTTCAAGGAAAGCCAATCCATTGCACATTGCTGGATGGCTCTCTATGCTCTATTTCTGTGCTTGCATGTCTTTATCTCCTAGTTTAATGTCTGGTTCTACTCTACATTATTACATCATTTGGTTCCAACCTCCTGAGGGCAATCTGCTCAATATCTGGTTTTCCACCTCTCAGATGTATATGGTGCTTTGGATTACCTTGGATTACCCCGACCAAGTCTTCTCTGATCACATCACTGATTTGTAGGCGCTCTGCATTGGCCTGCCCTATATTACCTTCTCTTGTGAATCCACCTGATGACCAACTTAGAGGTGGCCCTTCAGCTTATTCTCCCCAGGTCATTAGTGGTTTATATTGGTGATTGTTATGTTCTTTATGGGACCGTAGAGTCAGCGAGGTGGAAATGAGCCATCTTTGTAAACTCCAGACACTTAAATATGGTGATGTTGGTTTTACAATCCTCCAAGGAGCACACTTTTATGTGAGGGTGATAAAAAGACAGTTTAAAGATATTTTATAGACTCTTAAAAGATATTTTAAAACAAGACTTGTTTTATTTTTCTTTTGGGTCGAACATTACAGTACCAAAAGTACCAAATATGCATAAACTTACAAGAAAGCCTGTGAAAGAATGCCTCTTACTTTGTAAATATTAGGAAGAATGTCACCCTTGCAGATAGCCAAAAAGATCATTGATGTTATTTAAACTGACCCGAGAGGTACATAATGCTCATTGCTCACGGAACTCCTAGTAATCTCTGAAGGAACCCCAGGGTTCCACCAAATGTTGGTTGAGAAACTCTGCCTTATAGCCATGTACAGTATAATGTGTCTCCTAAAATGGAAGCTGTCATCTGATTAGTAATGAAATCTTGTCATAATGTTACATTATTTTCTTTATGTGACCAAAAAATGAGTATTTTTGACCTAAAAGATGGTGCCATGCTTAGTGTATAGAATGTCTCCAAAAGTGAATGTAGGGCCATAACTCAAACTGTAATTTAATGAATATGGAAGAGTTAAAAGCCCTGTTTTAATCCCTGTCAGGTCACTTTTTGCTTTGCAGATACAACAGGAAGCGAGAAGGAATGTAAGGGGATTTCTGTCTAAGACAATGGTCATCATTGAAACCTTCTCCCTCACATCTTGCTCCTATTACCACCTTAAAATGTAGGATTTCCCCTTTCTGTCTTCTTCAGGTATTTCTCACAGACAGCATTAAAACTTGGCAGAGGGTCTAACCACTCCATCCAAAACCATTTGCCTTTACATACATTTTAAGGAGTGGAGAGACTGACATAGACCCTTCTATTGGCCTTGAAAGGGCTTGAGGGAGCTTCTGTGATTGACAGGCCTGTTACCAAAGGTTCCAACCACATCCCCGAACATTCCGTCAGGAGACAGATGTACCAGATCCATTTGTCAGCCATTCCTTGTGCATATTTTCCAATCTTGAAAAATGTGACATAGCCTCTTCTGCAAAGATTTTGGCATGTCGAATGTACGTAGAAGTCGAGGAACGTAAATATACCAAGCTTTGACATGAAACTATGCATGGGGATAGAGACCAAGTAGGAAAATAAATCAGGCAGGCGTCAGAACCACATTTCTTCAGCTAAACACATGCAGACCTGGTTACTTGGATAATTGGAAAGACTTGCATAATAGACTAACTACTTCAAGCTTGCGACCACAAACTCGGCACTTGTTGGCTGGATCTCTGCGTCTGGAATCGTGTGAGTGCACTTGCAGCTCAGGTGCTTAACTCCAAAAAAAAAAAATGGACACAAATGAATTCCGATAACTTTGAACAACTGCCATAAAGGTCTTTTTGATGGGGTGGGAGGGTTTGATTATGTGCCATCAGACTTTTCTGTTTCGCCGTCATTCGGTATGCAACTCTATACATCTTGTTTCATGTTCCTCAAAAAGAAGAGAACATGTAATAATTAATTTAAAATAAACCCCAAATGGACAAAGTATTGTGTGTTTTGGCTTTTCCAACACGGATGAAATCATTTTTCTCTTTTCGGAGCGGCTTTGCCAATGTTTTGTTTCTCATCTGAGGTTTGGAACCAGCGTGGCAAAGCCTGTCCAACAAGGACACAGAGGCCAGGGTCTGAATGTTTGTTCAAGTACGCTCAACCACCAGCTACAACTCTCCATAGAAGTGAATAGTAAGGGATATACTGGGTGAACCCAAGGCTGGGGAATCGAGAGCAGTTAAATGAAACTCTTATTTGGTGTAATTTTCCTTGATGGGTATTTCATACTGTGCATTGAGAATACAAAGCAAGGCTGGTAATACTTTAATATTTGGTTTCCATAATTTACAGTTAGAAAACAAAAACTAACAAAAAAGAAAAGTTATATACAAAAGCTCAGTACAGAATGAAACTAACAATTAGGTTTTTAAAAAAATTTAAATATTAAGTAGACTTTAACATACTGTGTGATTTGTATTGAAAGGACAAATGGATTTGTATTGAAAGGAGTGTTGTCACCCTATACCAGGAGAATGCCAAAAGAAGAATGTGATTGGCAACAAATCCGCCACTTTGGCACAATGGGCCTGATTTATTAAAGCTCTCCAAGGCTAGAGAGGATACACTTTCATCAGTGAAGCTGGGTGATCCAGCAAACCTGGAATGCTCCGGTCCAGGATTAAAAACATTTGCTTGCAAATAGCAAACCTAGAAATCAATTCTAGGTGTGCTGGATCACCCAGATTCACAGATGAAAGAGTATCCTCTCCAGCCTTGTAGAGCTTTAATAATTCAGGTCCAATGGCCCAAGATTCAAGAAGACAGACTATCATGGCAGAACCTGGGTGATCCAACAAAGATTCATTCCATATTTATGCAGGTTTTATTATTTGTGCATAACAAATTGTAAATTTGAGACATAGCAATCCAGGAAGATATCTTGTTCAGGATTGAAAAATCATCTAGGTTCCCCCATTAAAGTCTATCTTTTCCAGTCTTGGAGAGCTTTAATAAATCCGGCCTAGTGATTGCCTAAGGTCACAAACAAACTTAGCATCCTACTAATACTATCAAGAAAATATTTAAAGCAGAACTTAATTGTAAGCATCATTGACAAGTGAAGCCTTTTTTTGCGGGACAGGTGATGACTCTACTGCAGTAAAATAAAGTTGTCTGTCTGATTGATTTTTTTTTTAAATCAACTCAACTCCCTCATTCCGGAACTGGCACCACCATCTTTTCCTTGTCCTCTTCCAGGATCATGATCTTTGGTGATCTTGATTGGCCAGGCCAGAATGATGTAACTCAATATTCAATTCCTGGTAGCCTGGGGTATGCCAGGATACCTGGGATATGCATGTGCCACAAAAAGGACTGCAAACAAGCAGGTAAGTATGTTTTATTGCAGAAAGGACGCAGCCTGTTCCCTCTGAAAAAAAACAACCTACATGCCTGTAAGTTTTTGTTTTATTCATTTATTTCCACATAAAATAATTCTTTGTCCTCTAATATGAACTTCTTCACTTGCAAATCTGGGCAAACTTCTTACAGCTGGAGAATGAAATAACTTGGCCTGTATGTATATGACACAAGAACTGTGCAATCTGTACATTACAGCCAGACTGAGCAAGGCTTTCAGAGTGCTTCTGGGTGGAACTTCAGTTTCTTGCCAACCATGTTTTAAAATGGGAACTTGGGACTGAGAATTCTGAGTACTGCATTGCAGTACTGGATGTACCACGATACAGGCAGGCTGTATCTAATACAGTGAAACATTTTCATATTAATTTATCTAAGACGGTTCATGTATGTTGTTTTGTGGTCCATCCACTACAGTGGATCACTAAATGGCCAAACAAAGACAAACTCTGGGTAATTCCCGAAGAGCAGGATGCAGCGTGGTGCCTCTAGCTTGTCCTCCCCCCCTTCCCTGCCCATAGAACTAAACAACGCTGTGTGTGCAGCACTCCTTTATCTGTAACTGGAAACGATCAGGAAAGATTGTACAGAAATTGGACGTCTATACGTAGCTTTAGGGATTATGCTGAATCTGTCACCCAAACTATCCCAACTATAATGCAAGTGATTTGTTTAAAAGTATATACAAAGTTCTATTTTGGAAATCGTTTCATTATCACCAGCATCTGCTCAAGCATTAGAGCTGTACTTTGAACACTTGGCCGCTGTCCCTAGTAGAAGTCCGGATCTTTAGATGTTCAGCTAAAGGCGAAACATCAGATACAAAAACTTTCATTTACATATTGATGTTTGTGAAAATATTTCATGTTTTGGGGACTTACATGTAACTTTGTGTAAAAAACTAAATGGTGATTTATTACCTTTTTAAATTTCTCCCTGGCAGATGCTATATTCTCTCCAGTGGCATCTCTTGCAGCAGCTGAGCAGATCCAGGGATTTGTTGTCTGTTCTCTGCTCTGTAGCTTGCAGCATCCCCGGCTCCCCATTAGCTGTGCACTTTCTACATGATATATATCCTTCTCAGCCTCCCCGGCACATACATTGAGGCTGTGTGCAGCTGAAGGGGGTTTGGAGTTTATGCTGCAGCCAAAAAGTATAGTAAGTCCTGGTCTCAATCCTGTGATGCCATTGGCTACTAGGGCTTTATAGTCTTCCTGCGTACAGTTCCTAGTTACCTGGTGTATTATTAAGTTGGTGTGACCTGTTGGTGTTGTGTTTTTTGTTAGATTTACTGTTACTGACTCTGCCTGTTCCTGACTGTGAAATTGTACGCAGCCTGGACTCACTGTTATCTGTGACCCTGACTCTGGATTTGAGTTTATCCTTGTATACCTCCTCTGGTGGCCAGATTGCCTGTGAATGACTTCTTGCTTCTTATTTTGGACTTGTCTCTACTGGAATGTTGGTAGTGCATTTTCTGTGGGCCATTCTCTCTGCACAGAGGTCCTGGGGGCAACCGTGTGCTGGCACGGCGCATCTAGTGTCCCGAGGCTGAGCGGGGGCTTGCTATAAAGTGCGGCATTAGATTGGGAGACTGGTGTCTGATGAGAACTAATGCTGA
Source organism: Pyxicephalus adspersus (assembly GCF_032062135.1). Classification (NCBI taxonomy): domain Eukaryota; kingdom Metazoa; phylum Chordata; class Amphibia; order Anura; family Pyxicephalidae; genus Pyxicephalus; species Pyxicephalus adspersus. Next base: position 17,127,091 of record NC_092861.1, read on the forward strand.
ACCAGGGCCTTATTTAAAGATAAAATTACCCCCCCTAGTGGTATTCCCAAGTGTGACCAAAAACCAGTATTCCCAAGTCACACTCGAGGTCGCTTTTAACTAATAAAAACCTCACTTACCTTGTTCTATCAGTGTTCCCCGGCGTCCTGCTGGTTCCCGCAGGTCCTGGGACTAGTCCACCTCCTCCGATCTCCAGCCGCACAATGCAGCAATGATCTCTGGGAATTTGCATGGAAATTTGGATGGAATTAGACTGCTAGGGGGGTTAAATACATTCTTCAGTTGCCACAAAAAATACAAATCCACTTTGCTTTGTACAAAATGTTTTTTAAATCTTGTAAAAGCAGCCATAGTACTATCAATGTGCTGAACATAACCTTTGTGGATAGTAGGAAAATTACTAAAGTTATTTTCTGCTACTGCACAGATCCATTGGGGAGAAGAGAATCCATCTCATTAAACCCCATTAGAAAAGTATATTGCATTTGGGATTTTTGCTTGGTGGAGTGACCGGAAGTGGTCCAATGGGTAGGAACTTCCAGTTAAGGAAGAATGCTTGGCTGGCATAAGTGGTCATTGCATACATAACCAGAAAAAGGACTATTTCCCCCTTGTTCCGTCCCAAGGCCTATTTCCACCGATGTGTTACAATGTAACATGTTTCTATGCAAAAACGTGTGCGTTAATGCACAACATTGCATAGTAAACGCATTGGTTTGTTATTTATTTTTAATTGCACTGCAAACACACCTTCCCAATACAAAGCAATGCAATGGGCCTTTTTATTAATGCTCCGCAAGACTGGAGAAGATAGACTTTCACAGGAGGATCTGGTAATCAAGCAAAGCTGGAATGAATCTGGTCCAGGATTTTAAGACTTTTGCAAATGTTTTTTAAGAAATCCCTTTCCAGGTTAGTTTGATTACCCAGGTTCTCCCGTAAAAGTCCATCTTCTCCAGTCTTGAGGAGCTTTAATAAATCAGGCCCAATGTGTGGCTGTGCAATGCCGTGTGGTGAACTACAAATATACAGAATACATTACATTTATGTTCAATGTTCTTCATTCAGCAGCCCAGTCAAATGGATGAGCAACAGAATGTGTTGCATTGCAAACACACATGGCAATGTGTGTGGATTAGTGCAAACTTGTGGTGTGAACGATCCCTTACCTTGATTAACATTTTCAGAGAAAATATATTTATTTGTCTCTCTGATACAATAGTCATTAGAAAAGAGACATGAGAGAATATCTGCAGACATAATTATTGTGCACAAACTTCATACAGATAATCTATGTGAGACTGGCTCAAATTGCTGAAATATAAATTATTGCCTTTTTGGGCCAAGTGCACCTGTACTCATGAGTTATTCAGGTTGTACACAGCACAATCACTCGAGCTCAAAGTGGAAAATGATTCCCAGATGATGGCTGGAAAAGTCATCTTGCTGCCAAATGCACTGAATTAATCCGTATTAAAGGAGAGAGCTGAACAGAGAACATATGTAATGTAATTGCAGTGATCAATGGGTGGATGTCAAACTGAAAAGTGTGCATCACTCCTTAACTTACAGTGTAGCTTTGATATGTCACCACCAGAGGGCACACTTAAAAAAAAGAAAGATAGCGCCAGGAGGGTCATGTGATTACCGCATTATTATTATTATTATTATTATTAATAAACAGGATTTATATAGCGCCAACATATTACGCAGCGCTGTACATTAAATAGGGATAATATACAATATATATGGTTGCAAGATATATTTTTCTTGCTATATGATTTCATAATCATTTTTGAAACACTATGTTTTACCAGTGTTTTTCCTTTATTTATGTTTTGCTTATTTGTGAATTAACAAATAGATTTTTTTTATTTTACATCAGTTAGATCATTTAGTGGTCAGGTTATAGCTATGGACATAAACATTTCAGCTGCTGATTTGATCATTTGTGGCTAAATATGTTGGTAATGCAATAGGACAGGCGTTCCCAACCATTCTCCGCTTGATATGTATAAATGGTCATCTGAAAATCTAATCCAGTAGGTAAACTGGTGGGGTACATTAACAGGTTGTCTGTCCATTCTTTCCCCCACAATAGACATCAGCTGAGCAAGCAAAGTCTATAAAGCAGTATAACGAAAGCGATACCAAAATCCTCGTACATTCATATGACAGACTATGCCACCATATGCTAAGGTAAATACGAGTGTGGGATAGCGTGTCCCCTGCTGGAAGCTTTGGTTTCTCCCAGTAGCCTATATGTCACTACAGGACACAATTGTGATGGAGGGGTCGGTAGAAGGAACCACATTGTGCAAAGGGGGAATGCTGTCCAACTGCCCCTTGAAATGGGAGTCGATTTGAAGGGGGAACCCGAAGATGGGCTTAAAACAAGAACAGTTCAGATACCCAATATGAGGGTCCTTGTATTACAAGTACATTAAAGCTGATCATACAT